>NC_044034.1:45136709-45486676 GCF_901765095.1 Microcaecilia unicolor
AGGGAAATAAGTATTTGATCCCCACCAACCATAAGAGATCTGGCCCCTACAGACCAGGTAGATGCTCCAAATCAACTCGTTACCTGCATGACAGACAGCTGTCGGCAATGGTCACCTGTATGAAAGACACCTGTCCACAGACTCATGAATCAGTCAGACTCTAACCTCTACAAAATGGCCAAGAGCAAGGAGCTGTCTAAGGATGTCAGGGACAAGATCATACACCTGCACAAGGCTGGAATGGGCTACAAAACCATCAGTAAGACGCTGGGCGAGAAGGAGACAACTGTTGGGCCATAGTAAGAAATGGAAAAGTACAAAATGACTGTCAATCGACAAAGATCTGGGGCTCCACGCAAAATCTCACCTCGTGGGGTATCCTTGATCATGAGGAAGGTTAGAAATCAGCCTACAACTACAAGGGGGGAACTTGTCAATGATCTCAAGGCAGCTGGGACCACTGTCACCACGAAAACCATTGGTAACACATTACGACATAACGGATTGCAATCCTGCAGTGCCCGCAAGGTCCCCCTGCTCCGGAAGGCACATGTGACGGCCCGTCTGAAGTTTGCCAGTGAACACCTGGATGATGCCGAGAGTGATTGGGAGAAGGTGCTGTGGTCAGATGAGACAAAAATTGAGCTCTTTGGCATGAACCAACTCGCCGTGTTTGGAGGAAGAGAAATGCTGCCTATGACCCAAAGAACACCGTCCCCACTGTCAAGCATGGAGGTGGAAATGTTATGTTTTGGGGGTGTTTCTCTGCTAAGGGCACAGGACTACTTCACCGCATCAATGGGAGAATGGATGGGGCCATGTACCGTACAATTCTGAGTGACAACCTCCTTCCCTCCGCCAGGGCCTTAAAAATGGGTCGTGGCTGGGTCTTCCAGCACGACAATGACCCAAAACATACAGCCAAGGCAACAAAGGAGTGGCTCAGGAAGAAGCACATTAGGGTCATGGAGTGGCCTAGCCAGTCACCAGACCTTAATCCCATTGAAAACTTATGGAGGGAGCTGAAGCTGCGAGTTGCCAAGCGACAGCCCAGAACTCTTAATGATTTAGAGATGATCTGCAAAGAGGAGTGGACCAAAATTCCTCCTGACGTGTGCAAACCTCATCATCAGCTACAGAAGACGTCTGACCGCTGTGCTTGCCAACAAGGGTTTTGCCACCAAGTATTAGGTCTTGTTTGCCAGAGGGATCAAATACTTATTTCCCTCTGCAGAATGCAAATAAATTCATATACTTTCCACAATGTGATTTTCCGGATTTAATTTGTGATGTGCTATCTCTCACTGTTACCAATAACCTACCCTTCAATTATGGGCTGCTCATGTCTTTGTCAGTGGGCAAACTTACAAAATCAGCAAGGGATCAAATACTTATTTCCACCACTGTAAGCTTGGTAGGAGTCCTGCTGCCAGAGGGAGGAGGTCTTCAGCTGCTGAGGCTTTGAGATTCCTGCTAGGCACAGCAAAGGTGCACCACTGCTGGGTGGGCACCTGCCTTTGTAAAACTGTGCTTAAAATAGACTCCTTTGTGGACCTCTTACATAGGTGTCCTGTTATAAAATCAGGCCCCTAAGTCTAATTGCAGCATTAACAGCTGAGGGGCCTCAGGGAAACATTGCAAAAAGTGGAATGGGGTACAGGTAAAAACTGTCTACCTTTTATTTGTTAAAACAAAAGTTTGAAAACATAAGACATAACATGTACAAATTTAAGTCCTGAAACCAAACAGAAGCAAGCCAGCCTTGAAAAAAGATGGCTAGCTATTTTGAGGAATGTGGTTGTGCTGCTTCTTTAATGGGTAAGATTAAATGACAACAGGCTACTCAAGATTCTAGCTGTTCTGCCTTTGATCTTCCACTAGGGGTGGGGAGCGGGAAGGAGGAGGAAAAGGTTCCATATGCACCTGAAAAAAACCCACTGGTGCACTTTTAGCATGGCTTCCTCTGCATGTGGACGTATACTTCAGACAGTGATTAAAGTCAGAATTGAATCCTGAATCAATAACCTTAAGTATCATTGTACTAACTTGGCCAAGTATGATTTTGTGTATTGTCAAAATGAAAACACCATTTTGTGAAAAATTGGAATTTGTTAATACTTTAACCTTTTCTAGTAATTGCATTCACTACTTTGGAATTTTTTAGATACCCTTAGTGGCTATCCAAACCTGTGCTGAAAGTATTTTACAATTCCAGATACAGTGGGTAGGTCCATTCCCCAGAGGGCTTAAATCAAGTTGGTACCAGAGGGAGGGTTAAGTGACTTGCCCAAGGTCACTAGGAGTGTTTGAAATATTGCCAAGTCCTAACCAGTCCTCTCAAGTTTAATCCCACATATGTGCTTATATGAAGGAGACGGTTTGCTAAAGTGATGCTGTTTTAATATAACAGGTTATGGAGCATTGTAACATAGAAGGGGGGAGGGGTTTAGAACTCAAATTTGTATTGTTATGCCAGATATTCATATATCAACCTTAATTATCATAAAAACAGAGAGATTGGTCAAACATGCATAGCATACCAGTACACATCTAGTGAATATGCTTCCTCTACTCAATTAACTTTGTGCTAAAATTAATATACAGGGTGAATGAAAAAGAGATGTGAAAGAGGAAAGTACATAAAAGATGATGAAAGCAAAATTAGATTCAAAGATAAATCCTTAAGGGTTCCCCCAAAGAAAGTCAGCGTAGAGATGTATTTCATGGCACTGGATTCTGTTGGTTTCAGACAACAAAAACTGTGACTCTGTGTACTGCTTGTATCTAGAGTTTTTGCCTTAGTTTGTGATTTACTTGCTGTTTGTTTAGCTTGGGGATGCCATGATTCTGTGCTTGCTTGTCATGTTTGTTTTATTTTTATTTTTTTAATTATTTTATTATGTTTTTATTGTTACCTGCCTAAAAGTGCAGGCTAGATATTTATTAAATTAAATAAATAGAAAATAAGATTCTGTATACTGAAGATTTGTCTTGAACTTTCTACAGTTACTAGCATACCACCGCAGGATGCTAAGGCTTTTTGTTTTTTTTCTTTGTGAGAAGCATGACTCAGGAACCAGTACTTCAGTTGCTGAAATTACTTGTGGTGTATTTAAGGGCTTTATTTGCACTTTTCATACATTTGTTTTTACATAGGTAACAGACTTCCTTTAAAATAACAGAACTATTGACAGCACACAGTTAACATCTTTAAAGATATTTAGAGGGGCATAATTGAACGAAAATGTCTATCTCCATGGGCGTTTATCTCCGAGAACGGGTCCGTGAAGGGGCGGACCGAACCGTATTTTCGAAAAAAATAGACGTCCATGTTTTATTCGACAATTTGTGAGCTGGGGTTTTTTTTTTCAGTGATAATGGAAAATGAACGCGTCCAGCTCAAAAACGAATAAATCCAAGGCATTTGTTCGTGGGAGGGGCCAGGATTCGTAGTGCACTAGTCCCCTCACATGCCACGACACCAACCGGGCACCCTAGGGGGCACTTTTACAAAAAAAAAAAAAAAAAGGTAAAACAGCTCCCAGGTGCATAGCACCCTTCCCTTGTGTGTTGAGCCCCCCAAATCCCCCTCAAAACCCACTGCCCGCAAGTCTACACCATTACTATAGCCCTAAGGGGTGAAGGGGGGCACCTACATGTGGGTACAGTGGGTTTGGGGGGCGGTTTGGAGGGCTCCCATTTACCAGCACAAGTGTAACAGGTGGGGGGGGGATGGGCCTGGGTCCACCTGCCTGAAGTCCACTGCACCCCCTAATAACTGCTCCAGTGACCTGCATACTGCTGCCAGGGAGGTGGGTATGACATTTGAGGGTGAAAATAAAAAGTTGTGAAACGGCATATTTTTGTTGGGAAGGGGTTTGTGAACACTGGGGGAGTCAGGGGAGGTCATCCCCGATTCCTCCAGTGGTCATCTGGTCATTTAGGGCACTTTTTTGGGCCTTATTCATGGAAAAACAGGGTCCAGGAAAAGTGCCCTAATTCTCGCTAAAAACGCATATTTTTTTTCCATTATCGCGAAAGGCGCCCATCTCTGATCGCCCGATAACCACGCCCCAGTTCCGCCTTCACCAAGCCTTCGACGCCCCCATCAACTTTGTCCGCATCCGCGATGGAGTGCAGTTGAAAACGTCCAAATTCGGCTTTCAATTATACCGCTTTATTCGTTTTTGTGAGATAAACGTCTATCTCCCGATTTGGGTCGCAATATAGGCGTTTTTCTTTTTCAATTATAAGCTGGTTAGTCAACATGAAGCAGATATTTACTGGTACTTCATGGCTTGGTTGAGCAGTTTCAAATTGTAACTTGAATACCTAAAAAAGGTCTTTAGAGGATAGGACTAGATTCTATATACGACGCCTGAAAAATCGGTGCAGTAAATATTTCCACCTAGGCGTATTCTGTAAACCGCACCTAGATTTAGACATGGTTTATAGAATATGCCTAGTGGCCATGCCTGCGCCTAACTCTAGGTGCATCCATTTACGCCAAGTAAAACTTGGTGTAAATACCAGTGCCTAGGTTAGGCGCAGAGCAGGTGTATTCTGTAACCGTGGGTGTAGATTGTTGGAATGCCCACAGTCCACCCATTCCACGCCCATGGCCATGCCCTCTTCTTGGCAGCACGCATTAGAACTTAACGCGCACCCCTATACAGAATACACATAGCAAGTTGTGTGCATAAATTCTAATTAATGCCAATTAGTGTCAATAATTGGTTGATAAGAGGCAGTGTAGAGGCAATTATTGGCACTGATTGGCTTGTTAAGTAATTAAATTGCACACACAAATCCAGAATTCAACTGGATTTGCACATACAATTTTGGTTGCGCTAAGGAGCTTAGCCGAGATTGGGTGGCAGAGCTGGTGGCGGGAGGTGGGGATAGTGCTGGGCAGACTTATACGGTCTGTGCCAGAGCTGGTGGTGGGAGGCGGGGCTGGTGGTTGGGAGGCGGGGATAGTGCTGGACAGTCTTACACGGTCTGTGCCCTGAAAAAGGACAGGTACAAATCAAGGTAAGGTATACACAAAAAGTAGCACATATGAGTTTATCTTGTTGGGCAGACTGGATGGACCATGCAGGTCTTTTTCTGCCGTCATCTACTATGTTACTATCCAGCTTATAATCGAAAGTAATCGCTGGCTATTTCCCGACACAAATCGGGATATGGCCGGCGATTTCGCGAAAGCGGCGAAAAGCGTATAATCGAAAGCTACATTTGTGATAGCTTCGCCGCTTTCCCTTCGCCTCGCCGGCGAAAGTTCAAAGGGGCGTGTTGGCGGCGAAGCGAAGGCGGGACATTGGCAGGCTTGGGCGTGGCTACCAGATGGCCGGCTTTCACGGATAATGGAAAAATAAAACCCGGCGATAAGCAGTATTTCGCCGGGTTTACTTGGTCCTTTTATTTTCACGACCAAGCCTCAAAAGGTGCCCCAACTGACCAGATGACCACCGGAGGGAATGGGGGATGACCTCCCCTTACTCCCCCAGTGGTCACCAACCCCCTCCCACACTAAAATTATTAAAATACAAACCTTTTTTGCCAGCCTGTATGCCGGCCTCAAATGTCATACCCAGCACCCTGACAGCAGTATGCAGGTCCCTGGAACAGTTGTTGTTGGTTGCAGTGGACTGCAGAAAGGCAGAGCCAGGCCCATCCCCCCCCCCTACCTGTTCCACTTGTGGTGGGTAATGTTGAGCCCTCCCAAACCCCTCAAAACCCACTGTACCCACATGTAGGTGCCCCCCTTCAGCCCTTAGGGCTAGGGTAATGGTGCACACTTGTGGGCAGTGGGTTTTGGGGGGGATTTGGGAGACTCAGCACACAAGGGAAGGGTGCTATGCACCTGGAAGCTAATTTGGTTGTTTATAAAAGATGCTTGAAGTGCCCCCTAGGGTGCCCGGTTGGTGTCCTGGCATGTGAGGGGACCATTGCACTACAAATGCTGGCTCCTCCCACGGCCAAATGCCTTGGATTTCGCCGGGCCACACCGTATTATCGAAAAAAAAGATGGCCGGCCATCTTTTTTGAAAACGGTTCCGGCCAGCTGTTGCGCCGCCGCCAAAATAGATCGCCGCGATCTTCGATTATTCTCCTCTATGTTATATAGAATCCAGTGGTAAGCCTATAACAGGGTGCCCACTCTAGGTGCTGGTTATGGTGTGTTTTTTCAGGAGTTGTTTTATCCACCCCTCTCTAGACCTCCGTGGAACCCCTTTCCACGGTGAGGTGAACAGGGGACCAAAGGACCGCCTTCGGACACGGAGGTGTAGAGGGGTGACAGAAGGCGCAGTTCAAATCTAATTCCCATGACCTCAACTTTCTGTCTTCTAGGATCTATGTGAATCTTTGGCCATTTATTTTCCCACATAATGTCTACATGAGTGAAAGATATGTGTGTAGTATTTATGTGAAACAGTTTAAAGAGACAAATAGATAATGAAAAGACCGAAACTGAGGCTGGAGAAGTTTAGGGATAATAGTCTTTTATTCTCACCAAATAAAACTGCCAGCTGTTGCACACATCAGTCAAATTCTGGGTTCAACGGACCGTAGCTTCGCCTCCGGGTAGCGTTGGGGAAAGAATCCGATTTTAACTCAGATTCACAGTCCTTATATAGTATTTGCAGTCCATACAACTCAATGGAGAAAGACTTTTTTTTCTATTTTTTTCATCTATGAATCATACTTAACCGCAGGTCAGGTGCCCACCTGCCCCTCCTTTCTGATATTACTTAACGTCAATTTCTGGACTTGTAAACATCTCTCCTAATATAGAGAGATCAGTTTTTTTGTATCTTGTGACTCTGGGAGCCATTTTAACTGCAACAGACTCCATGTTCTGAACCAAACTTTTTAGGATTTTAGCCATCAATTCCTTGATCTTGGCTTTTGCACTGCTTTTGAATGTCACACTAAATTCTAATAGGCTTATCAAGCAGCCCTGCTTCTGCAGGTGCTCAGCAACAAGGCCATCATCAGATTTTTAGGCCTAGTCAGTGCTTTTCAGCAGTTTAAGCTATGTAACTCGGCCCACCACTATTCCAGTGGATGGGTCTCAAGCTGGGACACATATTAACAGGTGCCTAGTTTAAGCCTGTTCTATGAAGAAAACTAGATGCCTACTTTTCTTTATAGAATACAAGCAAAATTGGCCCAAAGTACATGATCATCAAGATTGTACTGCTCTAATTTTACTGTCTGCCTAATCAATCACTGACACAGATGGCTCACTAATACAGATTGCTCAATAATTACTGTGGATTCTTTTGGATTCATATATGCAAATGAGACTTTTATTAGAGGTTCACTTCAAATGGAGAGTGTATAAGTCATTATTGTCTAAAATACACAATGATTTATTTTTGTTGCATTTGTATCCCACATTTTCCCACCTATTTGCAGGCTCAATGTGGCTTACAATGTTCCGTTATGGCATTCACCATTCCAGAGTAAAAGTTACAATTGATGTTATATAGCGAATAGGTTGACATGGTAAAATTAAGCAGACAGGCATAGAAAGAAATCAGTCAGATTAACATATATACACAATGATTAAGCTATATAGTTGAACAGAAACAACACTACCTATCAATAAACAATCTTTACATCACTGATCATGCATTACTACATGCAAGCAAAGCCAGGAGTCTCTTGACCAGGAGAAGAAGCAATAATAAACTATACATCATAATATACATACATGACTGGTCAAGTATCACTACATCCAGGCTCTTGTCATCAGCTGGGGGGGGGGGGGGCTATGTACATTTACTCACAGATGAGCTCCCCATTTCACTGGCAGAGATTTCCCTTTTTATTAGGCTTAGAACTCATTTTCAGAGCTAAGGAAAATTACAAACTGCGTGAGACTTGTGGTCACATGCCTCTCTGTCCAGGTGACCAGCCTGAACTCGAAATATGTTCCACCTCCCTGCACATGCCAAACTAATTAAAGCCATACCTTCTGTTCCACATTCCGAATCATTTTCACATGAACAGAATTATCACTTTAATGAGAGAGTGCACTGACGGTCACTCAGACAGAGTTAAAAAGCAATCTTTAAAATCCTTCCATTACAAAGATGTAATCACTTACACCAACCTTGGGCCTAGATGCGAGCATGTATGCGCATAAATGATGGAATTCTATAATTTTATATGCATAATTGTGTGTTCTGTCCAAACTCCAGCCATGCACATGCTCACTGGCAAAGTGACCCAAGCTGCATGGAAAGGGACTGAATATTCCATTTGGCATGAATCTTAATATATATGCCGAACAGAGGGGTCCTTTCACTAAGCTGCAGGAAAAAGGAACCTGTGGTAGTGGCGGGGGCCATTTTTCGCATGCGCTAGGGCCCTTTTTACCGCAGCCAGTAAAATGCCCCCCAGAAAATGGCCGTACGGTAAGATAATTCTTACTGCGTGGTCATGTGGCAGGGAGCACTTACCATCACCCATTGAGGTGGCAGCAAGGGCTCCCGTGGTAACCAGGCAACGTGTTGTGATGCCCGATTACCGCCAAGTAGGGCTGCGCTAGGGGAAAAAAAATTCCCGGCGCACCAGACATGGTGTGTGCTCCAGCCGGAGCTACCGCCAGTGCTGGGTTAGGCTGGCGGTACTTCTGTTTCAGCATGCGGTAAGCCCGCGTTGGGCTTACCGCTACTTTGTAAAAGACCCCCCAGAATTTGTTAGTCGGCCCATATACCAAAACTCATTACTCACACTGACTTTTTTTTTTTTTTTTTTAATATGTAAGAAGCTCCTGTATTGGTAAGGGATGTTTTAAGCATTGCTTTCAGGTATTGGAAATGGGATCCTTTATATTCAGTAAAATTTGTTATGAATGTTTTCATTCATGATTAGTTTGGGGTTTAGAAAGAAGTGCAATATAAAGCTTTTCATTTCAGGCCCAACAGAGGTACAATACAGAAATAAGGGAGGGGTGCGGGATGGGGAACAGGGAACAGCACCCTTCTGCTTCATCCTAAACTGGCTGGCAAGGGATAATGGAAATCCACAGAAAAATCAATTCCTCCTCCCTATGGAGATCTGTTTTTTTTAATTATTATTATTATTTTTTATTGCTGCTTTCCTTATCACTCAGGCAGGAGATGGATATACCTCTGTTCAAGCTCTGGTTGTGTCTGAGCTGCCTGCTCAATGTATGCCAGTGTAGGAATCGACCAGTTTTACGGTAAAGATAAAAAGAACTTGGAGTCAAATATTAAGCTCACAGTGGTAAGCAGCTTGTAAGCCACTCACAGCTCTGGGCTGAATTAACTGTGGGTATTAATGCTGGGGCATGGCCAGCCTCCAGCATTGAATATCAGGGTTAGTATGTCAACACAGAAGTTAACCAGACACCAACTGATATTCAGACTGGTGTCTGTATAATTTGTCACATAAAATTAGGTCAGCTCAGCCTTTTTGCTGTCCTAACTTTATCCACATCAGTGGCTCCCATACCTGATCCTGGAGGCCCCAGAATATTCATGAGAGAGATTTGTATACAGTGGAGGCAGTGCATGCAAATTCTCTAATGAATATTCATTGTGGATATCCTGAAAACCTGACTGGCTGGGGTGTCTCCAGGACTGGGTTTGAGAAACACTGATCCACATACTTAACTGGTTAGCAGACTGAATATCGCTGCTAACCAGCTAAGTAGCAGCTCTGGTCAAACTCCATCCCTAATATAGTCAGCTAGGAAATGGCTGGCTAGAGCTGATATCACTAGCCAGTTAAGTGCTGCTGAATGTCAGCAGCTGGCCAGCTCAGTGGAATGTAACTAGGCAGGAGTGTCTTCTTCCTGGTTAATTCCCTTTGAATATTGATCCCTTGGACTACAGTTGAACTATTGCAGGGCAATAAAAGCGAGAGCAGCCAAATTGCCCTAACATAAATTGAAAAACCACAAGGTCTTAGATTTGTAAACATTTCCTGCTTCAAAGTAGCAGTTATGCATGTTTGTTTATTTACTTGGATTTTGCTTAAACCTTTTTCAGTAGTAGCTCAAGGTGAGTTACATTCAGGTACACTGAGCATTTTTTTGTTCCTGGAAAGCTCACAATCTAATGAATCGTGCAACTGATCCCGCCGGGATGTATGCTGGTGCCCAGACGCCTGAAGAGGCCGTCCGGGCTCCGCCCAGGGGCTTTTAAACCCTTTTGTAGCTCTTCCCCCTTTTCAGCGGGGTGCACTTTGGGCGGCGGGGATGTGCCCTTCACATCTCGCTTGCACCCCGCTGGCCCGGTGTGCATGCCCATCGGGGCACGGCGCCATATTATAGGCGGCTCCGGGCACCCATGGGGGCACTGCGCCTTGCTTGTTACATTCAGGTACACTGAGCATTTTTTTGTTCCTGGAAAGCTCACAATCTAATTTTGTACCTGAGGCAATGGAGGGGTAAATGACTTGCCCAAGATCATAAGGAGCAGCAGTTGGATTTGAACCAGGCACCTCTGGATGGCAAGACTGGTGCTCTAACCACTAGGCCACTCCTCCACTCCAGGCTATGCCTCCACTCTTGGAAGCAAGAGTAAAAATGTGTACTTTATAAATGTGACAGACAATTGCCCCTCCTCGCTCCACCTCCAGCCCTTTGGATCTTGGAGCTTGGTAATATAGAAGGTGTTTTCTCATAAGGGGCCCTTTTACTAAAGGATGTTAGGCCCATAATGCAGCATTAGTGTGGGGGGAAATAGGTTACCACAAAACAAATTAAAGCATTTTGTAATATTTTGCCTGTTTCACAACATACAAAATACTTTTAGTAGAGGGGCCATGTCCCACACAGCGAAGGTGGACAAAAAAGGAACAACTAAATGATGTCCAAAGAGAAAGGAGTTATTAAGCAGCCAAGACTCAACACAAGTCGTGTTGCGGCCACACTGGCCTGCCTCAGGAGTCTTCAAGGGATGTCTTTAAACCTGCTGGCTATTCTAATAAACACCAATTCATTGCACCTGTATTTTAAGCAGAATTGCTAGCATGAACAATGCAAGGGCTACTGTTCTGTGTTTTGCTATGGGCAGAGAATGGGTATTCTGCGCTGTCCAGCTAGTGCATTCTGATTACGCATGCTAACCCGATAATGCAGACTTTATGCAGGAGCATTTACCCCTCAAATTCTGTATAGGTTACTAAAGTTTGGCACAGATCACAGATCCGCACCTAAAGCAATTGGATAAATTGGTTACAAAAAAATAATTGGCCTTAGCGCTAAATGGTATCAATTACTGGTTATGTGTGGATCTGCGATCCGTGCCTGTTCTATAACCTGCGTGCCCAATTCATCTGCACAACTCCAAAGGGGATGTGGCTAAGGGAGGGGCATGGGCAGGTGAAGGGCGTTTCCAGGATTTAAGCACAGAGTTACAGTCAGAATACTTCCATTTCCGTGCCTAACCAACAGAAGTTAGGCGCAAGCATTTACACCAGCTTTTAGTAGGCGTAAATTTAGGCAGAAAAATTACTTAAGCTAGTATTCTATGTTTAATCTTTTTATTGAATAAAGAAACATTGTAAATACAGAAGCATAGTGACCAAAAAACTTATTTCGTTTAATACTCCCCCCCAATCTGCCTCCTCCCTCCCCCCCTCCTCCCTTCCAGTCTTTCTGAGTCCAGCCATGTAGGTCCCATTAGAAGTTCAACAATCTGCTCCTAGCATGCGGGGACAGTGTATTAAGAAATGGCTCCAGATGTTCTGGAATTGTAATCCTGTTTTAGATTTGAAGTCTGCAACTGCCATCCTTTCAACTCGCACCAGTGTGATCATGCGGGCTCTCCACCGGGAACATGCAGGGTAAGTCGGGAAAGCCACTCAGAGAGGATCACCTGTTTAGCCACTATAATAGACTTATTCACAAAAGCTGTTAGTCCTGTCGGGATGGGGTGGACTAGTATCGGGTGTCCCAATAGCAGACTGGAATCATATTTCCACCCTGATGTCCCCATTTTTGAAACATACTTGGTTATATCCTTCCAATATTGCATTATACCTCTGCAGGTCCAAAACATATGTCCCAAGGTGGCCCCAGGTTCACGACACTTAGGGCACTCCCCCCAGGGAGCAGAGCCCCATATGGAAGGCCCTTCTGGGAGAAATATACAGCCGGAGCGCCACTTTATATTGTGTCTCCCAGTGTGAGATCATGGCTGTCTGCTTTCGCATTGTAATAATATGCATTTAAACTGAGATAGGGTAAGATTCATTGGTATGTCTTGTTGCCACATGGTTAGTAGTTTTCATATAGTCCAACTCTCTGCCGTATCTCGAATGTGCCTATGATGAAATTTGAGTGGCACCCTCTGTTGTGCTGCCAATGAGAAAGCTGAGGCCAATTCCTCTTGGACATCTGCAGCTAGGTCTTCCCACAGTAAAGATCTATATATATAAAAGGCAAGACAACGTTCTGAAGCCTCCAGCCGGAAGTGTGAAGCGCCAGAGATATCCGGTTTCCCCATGAGTGAAGGAAAACAGCACAGCACGAAATCCCTCTCTCTGTAACAGTGAAGGACTCAGAGGGGGAGGGAGAGAGATGCCCTCACTCTCTCTGTAACACAGAACAGCAGAAACTTAACACTGAAGGACTGGACTCCAAGGGGGGGAGGGGGAGGGTGAGGGAGAGAGGGCAGGACACACACTCCCACATGCACACTCTGAAGAAAACCTTGCTAGCCCCCGTTTCATTTGCATCAGAAACGGGCTTTTTACTAGTTGTATATAATGCCGCAACTGGAGGTAATGAAAACTTGTCCGAAGGAAGCATTGCAAACTCGGTCTGTAACTCATGGAAAGGTTTTATCTTCCCCTCTTGCGTGATTACTGCATTAGATACACCATCCCGTTCCGTTTCCAGCGGGTAATGCTAGGTAGAGGAGCCCTGGGTTGAAAGCAGGGTTTCCACATATCGACAGGTATGGAGTGACTCTAGCCGAGAATCTGTGGAGTTTACAGATCCATTTCCACACTGCTTTCGCTGACCCCATTATTCCTGTTTTCTGCAGGATATATGGCGGCGAAGGCCCCTTTGTATGGAGGTAGTTACTGAAGTGCAGTTCAGGATACAGTTGCATCTCCATTGAGGTATTTGTATAGTCTTGGAGTTCCTCTGAACCAATCATTCAGGGTGTCGCATACCACTGGCAACAGTCATATATTTTACATTTAACATTCCCAGTCCTCCATATTCCGTTGGGACACATATGGTGGAAAATGGGAGGCGTGGCTTTTTCCCTTTCCATAAAAAGGATTGCACTATCTTTGTCAGTTTATGTTCGTCAGTCTTTTTTAGGAAAAAGCGGTAGCGTTGGGAATGTGTATAGCCATTTAGGGGCAATGACCATGTTGAACAAGCAATCCTCCCCATCAGGGAGAGTGGTAATGGGCCCCAAGCTTGCAATTGTTTACTCGTGTCCTGCATCAATCGCTGCACATTCTGTTCATAAAGTGTGGCCAAGTTCATGGGGATGCTCACCTCCCAGATATTTCAGAGTAGTCTGTGCCCATTGTAGGGGAAATGTCCCAGGCCACCCCTGCGCACCTCCGGAAATACCGGGAGTGCTACTGATTTATCCAGGTTTAAGCAGAAGCCTGAATAACTCCCGTATTGCTCTAGTATCTGTATTAGCTTTCCCAGGGTTTCAGTAGGCTCTCTTAGAATTAATAGCAGGTCATCTGCATAGGCTAAAATTTTTATTTCCTGACCTGCCAACGTGACCCCTTGGATATCCGGAGCTGAGGAGACTTTCCTTATTAAGGGTTCCAGAGGTAGCAGAAATACAAAGGCGACAGGGGGCAGCCCTGCCTTGTACCCTCGATATATTTGGAACTCTGGTTCTTTAACACCATTATTAACACCCCTGCTCGGGGTGCTCTATACAATGCCTGCACTGCATGCATAAACCAGCCCTCTATGCCCATCATTGTCAAAGTTTGAAACATGAAGTCCATCCAACCCATCAAAGGCCTTTTCGGCGTCTAAACTCAGGATCAGGGTGGGCTTTCCGACTTGTTGACTAGCTGCTAGGGCCATCAGGGTTTTTCTAACGTTGTGGACCGATTGACGACCTCGTACGAATCCCACCTGTTCCGCCCAATCAGAGATGGCAGACATTGCGCTAGTCGTTCCGCCATCATCTTTGCCATTATTTTCGTATCAACATTAAGCAAGATATCGGCCTATAGGGATTCCACTTTATCAAGAGGTTTCCCTGGCTTCGGTATCAATGTACTCAATGCTGAGTTAGCATATCTCGGAAGCCTTTTTTGAAGCTAGTATCTATAAGACAGTTCCATGTGGAGCTTCCTCATAGAATTTGTGCTTAGGTGCCAACATTATTCCCAGAATTCTATATATGGTGCCTTAATTACATATGGAAATCAAAGCGTATTTCTATCATAATGTGCATACTTAATTAGCCAAACTAGCTGATCAGCGCTGTTAATTGGATGTTAACAAGCAGTTATCAGAACTAATCAGCATTAAGATTTACACACACAACTCGCTAAGCGTATTCTGTAAACATGCGCATAAATTTAGATCACATAGTTGAAAGTAGGTATGGTTATGGAATGGAATGGACGGGTTGTGGGCATTTATAAAATCTATGTGCTTTGTTATAGAATACACCCGCTCCGCACCTAATTTACGCATCAGGATTTACAACAGGTTTTAGTTGACGTAACTGACCATGACTAAATTTAGTCACATGGGGCAGCACTCAGCGTATTCTATAACTTATGCCTAAAGTAAAGCATACTTTGTTACATACATACATATCAAGGCATGATATATAGAATCTAGCACCACGTGTGCTACCTTTGGGCATCCTTTATATAATTTAGTTCTTAATGCCTCTTAAATAGGAGGCAGTAAGTACTTCCACATTAATTTTTTGCAGGTCTTGTGTGTTAATGGCATCATTAGCGCACAACCTTCCATTTAAAAACAATAAAAATCTAAAAAGTGCCACATTAAATCTGGGCTCAGTGAGTAGGAAATGCCTGCATTAGAACATCTTAAAACCCAGATTTCAGTGCACTTTAGTAAAAGGACCCCTAGTTACAGGAGATTGCTCTCTTTTTTCCCTCTTACCCCTCTGTATGGGTGTTTCATTTTCCGATTAAAAGATTAGTCTCTCTCCCAAGCTCAGTGTTTCATCACTAGAAACACCTATTCCTTTTTGGTTTGGTTTGGTTTATGGTATATTTAAATTTGCTATACCGCTTCAGTTGCAAGACAAGTTGAAGTGGTTTGCAAAGAATTAACAAATAAAAGCAGAAAAGAGCTACAATTCAAATAGGAAAGAACCAGGCATTCAATAAGGAAAGGACACAAGCAAGCAAGAAAAAAAAGTTGTTCCATTTGCAGAACCCAGGACTAGCAGTCAATGTCAACAAAGATTTCAGATGAAATCTTGACTGAATAGGTAAGGTTTCAAATTAGCCCATAGGTCCGAGAGAGAATTCTGCATGCAGTGACAGTGGCATATTGTATCACAGGTAAGAGCAAGAAGAAGACGACACTGTTCTTCGTCCACTCTCATCTGTTTTGGTTGGGGAGGGCTAGGAAGTGCAAAGCAATGATCATTGATAGAATGTAAAGTATAGGTTCACACATATATAGTGGAGGAGTGGCCTAGTGGTTAGAGTGGTGGACTTTGGTCCGAGGAACTGAGTTCAATTCCACTTCAGGCACAGGCAGCTCCTTGTGACTCTGGGCAAGTCACTTAACCCTCCATTGCCCCATGTAAGCCACACTGAGCCTGCCATGAGTGGGAAAGCGCAGGGTACAAATGTAACAAAAAAAAAAAAAAAATAACAATAAATATAGGGAACAGCAAGGGAGGATAAGTAAGAGGGGAGAACCAGAATGAAGGACCTGAAAAGTAAAAACAAGATCTTGAATTATACCCTTATTTTAAAGGGAGTCAGTGAAGCTGACCGAAAGAGAGGGTACACTGATCAGATTTATGGAAATGGCAGAGGAAATGGGTAGCAGTGTTCTGAAGGGACTGTAGCTGCTTAATTTCTGATTGAGCAAGGCCGGCAAAGATCACATTACAGTAGTCTAAATTTGAACCAAGAAAAGCATGATAAGGGATGTGATGTGCATTTGAGTCCAAAACAAGTCTGGTGGATCTAAGTCTGTGGAAGGCATAAAAACCCAATTTCAGGACCAGGGAAATATATTTTGAGAAATTAAGCTTGGAGTCTAGAATGATGCCCAAGGTAGCAGGATCAGTCAACAGTGAGGATGGGAGAATTGAAAAGAATAGGAATTATAGAGGGAGGTGGGTTTTGGCTTGAAATCCAACATTGATGGTCCATCTGATTAATAACAATATTATTTTTAAAGAGCCAGTCGGCAACTTCCTCAAGTTTGTAGAGGCTGTGAATTGATGGAACAATAATCTGTGTAGCGTTTCAAAATATATCGTCCGCATTATAGTAAGCATTGATATTGAAGGACTAAATTAAGGTGGCCAGAGGACTGAGGAAAACTTTGAAAAGACAGGGGAAAGGAAGGAACCCTACGGAACTACACTGGGCCAGGGGAAAGGGGAGGAGACCTGTGTGACAGAGGTGGACACAGTGAATAAACAGTTTTTCTAAGGAACAGAAGAACCAACCAAGGACCTGACCAGAAATTCTGACAGTCTATGTAACAAGACAGAATGTTGGACCAAGTCAAACACTTTGCAGAAAGGTTTAGGGAGACCACAAGAGCAATATAAGCTTTCTCAGGGTGACTGTGAAGTACACTGAGAAGGGAAGCAAGGATGATTTCAGTGCTGTGCCCACACTGGAATCCTGATTGGCGAGGATAGAAAGCATTAGTGAATTTGATATGAGAGAGTCATTGATGATAGATAACTTTTTTTGTGAATTTGGATAAGATGATAAATTAGAAACGGGGCGGTATTAGCGCCTCCGCCTGCCCTGCACGTAAAAGAAACGTGGACCGTCGGGCCTTCTCTCGCTCTGTCTGTCCCGCCCTTGCGGAAATAGGAAGTTGCATCAGCGTGAGGGCGGGACAGATAGAGCGACTGGCGAGGGAAGACCCGACGCGGTCCACATTTCTTTTTGTGCAGGGCAGGCGGAGGCGCTGCGCCTCGCCTCCCGATATTCTTTTTAAAGGTAGGGTGCGGGAGCTGGTCGGGGGGGGATGTTGATTCGCCGAGGGGGGGAGCTGGCAGGGAGCACCCCCCCTGAGTGACACCCGGGGCGGACCGCCCCTCCCGCCCCCCCTTGCTACGCCACTGGAGGAACGGACTGATATTTGGCAACTAGATTTCATGCTAAAAAATGCAGGTCATGCACTTGGGTTGCAAGATCAGAGGGAATGGTGCAGTATAGGTGTGAAGTGCTTCATGGTACAAAGGAAGAGCGGGACTTGGGGGCGATTGTGTCTGCTGACCTAAAAGTTTCCAAACAGGTAGAAAAAGTGACAGTCAAAACCAGAAGGATGCTTGGGTGCATAAACAAGCCAGCAGGAAAAAGGAGGTGCTAGTGCCATTGTATAAGTCTCTGGTGAGGCCCCGTTTGGAGTACTGTGTGCAGTTCTGGATACCGCACCTACGAAAAGATATAAACAGGATGGAGTCGGTCCAGAGGGCTGCTAAAAAAATTAGTATGTGGTCGGAACACAGAAATATAGGGACAGGCTTATGAACCTCAACATGTATATAAGAGAGGAGGGAGAGAGGAGATATGATAGAGATGTTTAAATATCTCAAGGGCATTAATGTACAGGAAGTGAGCCTTTTTCAACTGAAGGAAAACTCTGGAACGATGGGGCATATGATGAAGTTAAGAGGGAATAGGCTTAGGAGTAATCTAAGAAAGTATTATTTCACGGAGAGGTTGGTGGAAGCTTGGAAAGGCCTCCCGGTGCAGGCTGTGGAGTCGAGGGACTGTGTCAGAGTTTAAAAAGGCATGGGATAAGCACGTGGGATTGCTTAGGAAAAGGAAGAGTTAGGGGTTACAGAGGATGGGCAGACTGGATGGGCCATTTGGCCTTTATCTGCCATCATGTTTCTATTCTCTGTCTGAAACACTTGACATCTATATAGCAAAAGGTACTTTATCATCATTATTGTCATTACATCTGCACTAGAAGTAGTGCTGTCTAATTCATCACTTACGTCTTCATCTTTATTATCATCATGCTGTGTACAATAGCAATCCTGTTCCCCCGGTTTACTGATGAACCATCATTTACATGTTGCTTCCGCTTTTACTTTTTACTTTTAACTGCAAGCATCAGGTGTAACTTAGTAAAAGTAGTAAAACTTAGCAAAATTATTACATCAGTAAAAGAACAAATGTTATACTGCATTTCTTTGCAAGTAAAAAGTAACTAATTACATTTACTTAGTTACTATACAAACACTGGCTATGATTTGATGAGCAAGTGGAAGTAAAACTAAAGAGGAGAGCTTCAAGGAGCAAGGTTCATAGAGGACAGGACATTAGAAGATAATCAGTTGAAGGAAGATCAAATGCACTCCAGGAAGAGGTTGGAATGGGGAGGAGGGGAGTGGACCTAACATGGGGACTGGGGAAGTGAACTTTGTAAAACATTAATCTTGGCATGAACATAATGAGCAAGCTAATCAGAGGAAGGCATATGGAAGGTTGTATTATCTTCAGCATGGGAAGGAGAGATCAAAGAAGTAACACACCAAATAGCTGAGTTAAGTGAAGACGATATAAAATTACAGAAACAGATTTTATTGGCTTTCTTAACCTGAGCAGTATAAAATCATTGTTGCAATCAATAGGCATGAAGGGGCAGAAGAAATGTAATATTTTTACAGAACTCTGCATACTTGATGTTTGAGCAGACAGAGGCCATGCTGATACCATGGTCGTTGGTGCTGGGTGAAGAGATGAGAGAACTGAAGGGTCAGGCTATTTAGGAGATTATTTAATGTGGAGTCACAAGAACACACAAAGAACACAAGCGTTGCCATACTGGAGGTCCATCAAGCCAGCATCCCATCTCCAACAGTGGCCAATCCAGACCGCAAGCATCTGGCAACAGGGCCGGCCCAAGGCAAGATGCCGCCTGAGGCAGAGCTAGGATGCCGCCTTCCCCGGATGAGATGCTGTCCCCTTCCTACCTCCTGCTGGCACCCGGCATTGAGATCTTGTATATTTGAGCAGGAAGGTTTTTTATGCCAATGATGAATCTTTAGCCATATTTTGGCACTATAGCATCCGACCGGTTTTATCCCTAGAAGCTTTTTCCATCCCTCAACCCATGTATTTGTGACACTGTTTGGTTTCCACTGTTTTTTGGAGAACTATATTTAGTTTAGGGTAGTTATTATAATTTTAAGTTCTCACCTCATTGAATGTGTAGTTGAAAATGATTTAACAGTTGCTCATCCTGATCATCCTTTTTTCGTAGTCTATTGTGTGATCATATAGAGGGGTCTCCAGATAAAAAGCTGGTTGAATAAACAGAAGAACTTTGCTCACGAGAAACATTTCAGGAAATTAAAAAAGTAATGAGATAGGAGGTAAGACTTAAAGTTTAACAGAGGGGCATTTTCAAAGAAACGTCTATGTTAGGATTTCAACATCTTTGTAAAATGTCCAAATCCGGGGGTGGGGGGGGGGGGGGGGGGGGGGGGTGGGGGTGGTGGAGAAAACCGTATTTTCGAAAAAAGATGGACGTCCATCTTTCATTTCAAAAATACCAAGGACGTCCTTGAATTTGGATGTCCCTAGACATGGACGTCTTTGACTTTTGGTGATTTTCAAAACCAAAAGCGTCCATGTAAAAAATGTCCTAATGCAAGCCATTTGGACATGGGAGGAGCCAGCATTTCTAGTGCACTGGTCCCCCTGACATGCCAGGAAAACAACCGGGCACCCTAGGGGAAGTACAGTGGACTTCATAAAATGCTCCCAGGAACATAGCTCCCTTACCTTGTGTGCTGAGCCCCTCAAAACCCACTACCACAATTGTACACCACTACCATAGCCCTTAAGGGTGAAGGGGGCACCTATATGTGGGTACAGTGGGTTTGTGGTGGGTTTTGGAGAGCTCGCTGTTTCCTCCACCAATGTAACAGGTAGGGGGCGTATGGGCTTGGGTCTGCCTGTCTGAAGTGCACTGCAGTACCCACTAAAACTGCTCCTGGGACCTGCATGCGCTGTCATGGACCTGAGTATGACATCTGAGGCTGGCACAAAATATTTTTTAAGATGTTTTTTGAGGGTGGGAGGGGGTTAGTGATCACTGGGGGAGTAAGGGGAGGGTCATCCCCGATTCCCTCCGGTGGTCATCTGATCATTTTGGGCACCTTTTTGTGCCTTATTCGTAAAAAAAACATGTTCCAGGTGAGAACATCCAAGTGTTCGTCATGGACGTCCTTGCTTTTTTGATTATGGGTCAAAGACGTACAAGTGTTAGGCACGCCCAAGTCTCGCCTTCGCTACGCCTCCAACACGCCCCCTTGCGATGGACTTCAGTTGGAGACGTCCAAAATCGGGTTTTCAACTATACTGATTTGGACGTCTCTGGGAGATGGACGTCCATGTTCTGATTTATGTCGAAAGATGGACGTCCTTCTCTTTTGAAAATGAGCCTGATAATAACCTGAAGAGCTTTGTAAGTCTAAGTGCTTTGAAAATAGGCTTCCACGTCCTATTGTAGATTGGAAACTGGTTAAGAGATGAGACTAAACAATCAATTTTTCTCAATGTGAAAAAGTGAAAACTGCAGTGCCCCAGGGATCGGTACTAGTACCTGTGCTTTTTAACATACTTATAAACGATCTGGAAATGGGAATTAGTGAGGTGATCAAGTTTACAGATGCAAAATTATTCAAACTTGTTAAAATACAAGTGGATTTTGAGAAATTGCAAAAAGTTTATGAAACTAAGCAACCTGATTTTAGATGAAATTTAATGTGAACAAATGCAAAGTGGTGTACATAGGAATGGATAAGCCAAATTATAGCTACATTAGGTTCCACATTACGAATCACTACCCAGGAAAAGGTTCTAGTGTTGAAACCCTCAATAGCGGTGAGAGAAAAACAAACAAACAATGGGCACTGTTACAAGGCCGCACTAGAAACACATTAGCGTTTTAGCATGCACTAAGCATTAGCATTTGCTAACCATATAGACACCCATTATATTTCCTATGGGTGTCTACATGGTTAGCATGTGCTAGCGCATCTTAGTAAACAGGGCCCAATGTTAGGATTTATTAAGAAAGGAATGGAGAATAAGACAGAAAATATCATTATGCATCTGTCTCACTCTATGGTGTGACCACATCTGAGTATTGTGTGCAATTCTGGTCTCTGCATCTCTAAAAAGATCTAAGTAGAAAGGAGGAAAAGGTGGACACATAGTAGCTGAGGATATATTCAACAGACAGGACTGTTCATGCAGAGAAGACCAAGGAACATGCAACTACGCTCAGCTCACTCTGAGAGATCGGACGCTAACACAGACCATTTTCCCTTAAACTTAACAAACGTGGCTGCTTTTAGCCAAATACATTTCAAATTGATAAGTTTGGAGCTACAGACTCCACCACTCCTGATGAGTAGCTAGTTGCAGTGCCTTCCAGTGGGTAAAAACCACTTTCATGGCTAAAGAAAGCATAGTACTGACCAGCATAGACTCATCAGAACTGAGCATATCAGTAAAACATTGACCCTTGAACACCAAATACTTGTATAGCATTGGACCAGATCATGGGCCACTTACCTCTCTCTATAGGATGTATTTCATCACAAGGTCAGCATCAAAGCCAGGCCTGCCCAAGAGTTTTGAACATGCCCTGTGGGCTCATTTGATTATCAAGGAGCAAAAGGGGCATTCAGAGAGGGCAAGGCCATAAGTGGAGAGACTGAATGAAAAAGATGTAAGAGATCTACTGTACCAGAAATGGTTTTCAATGCCGACGATAGGGAGGAACTGAAAGAAATCTCGGTGAACCTGGAAGATGTACTGAACCAAATCGACAAATTATAGAGTAGTAAATCACCTGGACCAGATGGTAAGCACCCCAAGATACTGAAAGAACTCAAACATGAAATTGCTGGTAACACCAGTTTTTAAAAAGGGTCCAGGGGTGATCCAGGAAATTACAGACCGGTAAGCCTGACTTCAGTGGGGCAAAATAGTGGAAACTATTGTAAAGAATAAAATTACTGAACACATAGACAAATGTGGTTTAATGGGACAGAGCATGCATTCAGCCAAGGGATGTCATGCTTCACCAACTTGCCTCATTTCTGTGGATAAAGGTGAGCCGGTTGATGTAACTAGATTTTCAGAAGCTTTTGAAAAAGTCCCTCAAGACAGGCTCCTGAGAAAATTAAACAAACATGAGGTAGGAGGCAATGTTTTGTTGTGGATTAGGAGCTTGTTAGTGGATAGAAAACAGAGGGTAGGGTTAAATGGCCATTTTATTTTTCAGTGTAGGAGGATGAATAGTAGAGTGCTGCAGGGATCTGTACTGAGACCAATGTTATTTAACATATTTATTAAATGATCTGGAAATTGGAAAGACAAGTGAAGTGATTACATTTGCAGATGACAGAAAAACTATTCAAAGTTGCGCGAACTGAGCATACATGAGGAGTCCTGGTGTCACTGACTGGAGGCACGCTGACAACTTTTACTGTACAGCATCGGCATCCCTGCCAGCAAAATTATATTTTTAATGCCAAAGTGGGGGGGGGGGGGGGGGGGGATTAGGAAGAAATGCTTTTTGCAGGCACACTGAAAAATGGAGCTGCACGTGCCCAAAACACGCTCCTACACGCGCAGGCCATTTTTCAGCACACCTTAGTAAAAGGGCCATATAGGGAAGGAAAAACAGAATTTACAAGAGAAGAGAAAGAAATCTTCAAAGAATTAAATCAAGACAGGAGGAAAAACAAATGGAAATGAATATGCACAGTAGGAAATACAAAATGTTATTGAGGTGCCATTCATTCATCAAAACCAGAAAAATGAAGTGTTAAGGAGAGGTGAATTTAAATTTAAGAATGAGTGATTGATAGTTGCAGCCCAGGACAGTGGATTATAGAGAAAAAAATACAACATACATCTACAGATTTTGTAAGAAAGAGCTAGAAACAGATACTCATCTCTTAGCTGGCAGCAAAGTTTTGATAGCAGAAAGTTTCTATATAGAAGACAAAATAATTCAGCATACTTCATCTACTGGAAACTTTGTAAACATTACCAGCTGCTGTACTGGAAAAGCACAGGGATCACAACCCTAAGAGAATTTTAGAGAATAAAGAGGTTATGATCACATGGGATATCTCCATTAGGACGAATAAAAAACTGGATGCAACAAGTAAACTGGATAGAGTGGTGAAAAACACCAGAATGGCATAAGAACATAAGAGTAGCCATACTGGGTCAGACCAATGTTCCATCTAGCCCAGTATCCTATTTCCAAATTGTGGCCAAGCCAGGTGTCACGTTTACAAAGCTGGAACCTAGGTTAGTGAGCCCTTGGGCCACTGCTGAGGGGCAGCAGCGGCAGGCAAAACCACCCCACACCAGAAGCAAGGCAGAACAAACGTACCGGCAAATCCAGGCAAGGTCTCTTAGGCGGGCAGCAAGAATAGTCCAGTAACAATCCGGGTCTAGGCAGGCAACAGGCAGAAGAAAAGTCCAATAACAATCCAGGTCTAGGCAGGCAGCAGGCCAAAGAAAAGTCCAAAACAATCCGGGTCTAGGCAGGCGGCAGGCAGAAGAATAGTCCAGTGACAAGCAGAGTCAAAGCCAGAATCAGGAAATCAGACTAGCCAGAAGTGCAGCACAGCGCCAACAAACCAGGGACCTTAGACGCAATGCAAAGGCAAAGCAGAAATGTTCCAAGATGGCTGATAAGCCCAGAAGCAGTTGGAACTCAGCTGCTGCAATCACCAGGCAGCTACGGGTGCTGTGCAGGCTCAAACAGCACAAGCAAACCTGACAGCCTGGAAGATCCGGTCTGGACTGGGCTGAAATCTGGAACGGGTGACGGTCCACAGCAGCCACCGGTTCTGGCCACCAGAGGGCGAGGTGAGCACAGACGTAACACCAGGTCACAAGTACCTGGCAGAAACCCAAATCGTGGCAACATTCCATACTACAGATCCCAGGGCAAGCATTTGCTTCCCCATGTCTGTCTCAATAGCAGACTATGGACTTTTCCTCCAGGAATTTGTCCAAACCTTTTTTAAACCCAGATACGCTAACTGCTGTTACAACATCCTCTTGCAATGAGTTCCAGAGCTTAACTATTTCCTCCTATTTGTTTTAAAAGTATTTCCATGTAACTTCCTTGAGTGACCCCTAGTCTTTGTACTTTTGGAACGAGTAAAAAAAATCGATTTACTTCTACTTGTTCTACACCACTCAGGATTTTGTAGACCTTAATCATATCCCCCCTCACCCATCTCTTTTCCAAGCTGAAGAGTCCTAATCTCTTTAGCCTTTCCTCATACGAGAGGAGTTCCATCCCCTTTATTGTTCTGGTTGCTCTTCTTTGAACCTTTTCTAATTCCGCTAAATCTTTTTTTGAGATATGGCGACTAGAACTGAACGCAATACTCAAGGTGTGGACGCACCATGGAGCAATATAAAGGCATTATAGTATTTTCGGTCTTATTCGCCATCCCTTTTCTCTAATAATTCCTAGCATCCTGTTTGCTTTTTTGGCTGCCGCCAACACACACTGAGCAGATTTCAGCGTCAGTTCCAAGTGATTACTCTGTGGTTGGAGAGGGAAAAGATTTTTAAATACTAAAAAGTGCTGTCAGAAACCACGAAAATGGCAGGCAGAAAGATACAGATTGTATTTCCCATTGTATTGGGAGACACACTTAGATAGAATGTCTATACATGTTATAGACTTCCAGAAGGAAACTGTCTTTTGCACAATTGAAGTACTATGGCAAGTAAATCTGAAACTGAGATCATACTCCACATATCCTGCCTTAAGGTTGAGGTTAATTACTGTGCAAAACGAAGCCATTTGGAGACATTGGCCCCGAGTGAAACACAGCAGTCAGGAAATTCCTTCTTTCAGACTGCCTTTCCCTGTTCTCTACTCTCCCCATCCGTGAACTGTCCCTACCCAACGCTACTGCACCCCAGGAACTGCTCCACCCCCTAAAGCTGCTCCCACAATTGGCCCTTCACCATCAAAACCAACCTCCAGACTGCTCCAACTACAAAATTCCCCCCCCCCACTTACTGTCCCAACCCCCAAATTGTCTGCACCTCCAAAACAACCTCCACAACTGGCCCCACCCCAACTATCCATTAATTGCTCTAGCCCACAATCTCCAAAGCTACCCTACAGCTGTCCTCAAGCTGCCCCAGCCCAAAACTACAACTCTCCTACCCCAAACTGTTCCAATTCCATTATGGTATCAAAATTACCCTACCACCCTCCCAACTACCCCCATACCCTACAACTATCCCTTACAACTACACACATCCTACAACCAGTGGCGTAGCAAGGGCGGGCCAGTGGGGCGGTCGCCCGGTGTCACCGGGTAGGGGGGTGCTTCGTCGAGAGCCGACAGTTCTCGTCTCCTGCCACCACCCTGCCTTTTTTTTTTAAATCTACGCAGCGACGCAGGCAGCGCCTTGCATCTGCCCTGCATGTGCTATGAAAGGAGAAAATCACCTCGCTGGCGTCAGGCCTTCCCTCGCTGTGTCCCACCCTCTTCTGAGGTAACTTCCTATTTCCTCGAGGGCAGGACACAGCGAGGGAAGGCCCAACGCCAGCGAGACGATTTTCTCCTTTCACAGCACACGCAGGGCAAGGCACGCGCTGCATGGATTAAAAGAAAAAGGCAGGGTGGTGGCAGGAGAAGAGAGCTCTGTCAGCTCTCGATGGAGGGGGGACGGGACCGGGTTGGGGGGGGGCTCAGATGGGAGAGTGGGAGCTCAGAGGAGAGAAGGGGATTGGGGAGGGGTGGGGGAGCTCAGAGGGGTGCTCAGAAGGGAGAAGGGGATTGGGGAGGGTGGGGGAGCTCAGAGGGGTGCTCAGAGGGGAGAAGGGATTGGAGAGGGGTGGAGCTCAGGGGAGAAGGGGATTGGGGAGGGGAGAAGGGGAGGGAGGGGAGAGGGGAGAAGGGGATTGGGGAGGGGTGGGGGAGCTCAGAGGGGGGAGAAGGGGACTGGGGAGGGGAGTGATCAGATGGGGAGAAGAGGTCTGAAGCTGGAACTGGGGGTCTGACAAGGGGGCAGGAGGGAAAATGGGTCCATGCCTGGGGCAGGTGGGGAGAATGGGGTCTGGGGCTGAAAAGGGGCATGCAAGGCATGTGGTGGATGAAGGGGGCTGGAACTGGGGGCTGAAAAGGAGGGTAGTTGGGATAAGGGGGCTAGTACTGGAACTGGGGGCTGAAAAGGGGCAGGGGCTGAAACTGTGGGGACTGGGGCCTTTAAAGGGGACAGGGAGAACTGGCTGGGGCTAAAGCTCGGGACTGGTGAGAGAAAAGGGCTGGGGTTGAAACTAGGGGCTGAAAAGGGGACAGGGAGAAGTGGCTGAGGACTGAAGCTCGGGACTGATGGGAGAAAAGGGCTGGGGCCTGGTGGGATAGTGGGGCTGAAAAAAGGGGGGCAGGTGGGAGATGTGGGCTGGGCTGGAACTAGGGGCAGGTGGAATAAGGGGGCTGGAACTGGGGGCTGAAAAGAGGGGGCAGAGAGGGGACAGACCCTGGGTGGAAGGGGGGAGCATGAGGGAAGGCAGACCTTGGATGGATGGGAGAGGGGGCAGACCCTGGATGGATGGGAGAGGGAGGGCAGACGGATTGAAGGGGCAGAGAGAAAGGGCAGATGGTGGGTGGAAGGGGGAGACAGAAAGAGGGCAGACTGGGGCAAATGGTGGATGGAAGGGGTAGAGATAGAGAGCAGATGTGGATGGAAGGGAGAGAGAGAGGACAGATGTTGATGGAAGGGAGAGAGAGGGCAGATGTTGATGGAAGGGGGAGAGAGAGATGGCTGGGGCAGATGGTGGATGGAAGGGGCAGAAATAGAGGGCAGATGTGGATGGAAGGGAGAGAGAGGGCAGACAGTGGATGGAAGGGACATTAGAGAGGGCAGACACTGGATGGCAGAGAGAGAGCGAAGACAGATGCTGGATGGAAGACAGTGAAAAGAAGATGAGGAAAGCAGAAACCAGAGACAACAAACTGTAAATAAAATATATTTTTTTATTTTTTTGCTTTAGGATATAGTATTGTAGCTGTGTTAATAAATGTTTATAAATAGAACATGTAATTAAGGTAATCTTTTTATTGGACTAATTTTAATACATTTT
The DNA here is from genome assembly GCF_901765095.1 of Microcaecilia unicolor. Lineage (NCBI taxonomy): Eukaryota > Metazoa > Chordata > Amphibia > Gymnophiona > Siphonopidae > Microcaecilia > Microcaecilia unicolor. The sequence goes on from NC_044034.1 coordinate 45,164,059, forward strand.
GACTTAACTTTCAGAGAACAAAACCTCCTTCCTCAGGTCAGAATAGGATACTGTAACAGCACTATACTGTATTGACCTGAGGAAGGAGATTTTGGCCTCTGGAAGCTAAATGTATTAGTCTAATAAAATGGTATTATTTTATTTTCTGTAATTGTTTTATTTCTATTTGTTAATTTGTAAAGTGGTGATTGGTATTTGTTAGTTTTTTTCAAATTTACATCTGCTGTCTTTATATTTTACACAGTACTAGGGGACATTTTCTGTTTATGTGGTTTTGCATTGTATGCAGAATCTGGCATCGGGGGGGGGGGGGGGTCAGTTTAATTTTTGTCTAAATAGAAAGTTTATTCTATAGTGGATTAGGGTGTATCTGTGTTTGTGAAAAAGACATGGCTTTCGGTTGGCATTGACTATGCAGGATCGATGATCTGTACTAATCTGTCTGTTTTTGTTTTACAATAGGTGAATTGATGTTCTAGTGCTCACTGTAGTGTTTAAGATGCTTTCCTTTTCCTTGTGTGACTCGTACAAATTACTGCTTATGGTATGGTAGAATTGCTCTATAGGTCCTGAGTGTTTTGTATTCTCGGTATGCCTAGTACTGGATTTGGGGGGGGGGGGGTGTGTTAAAAAATGACTGGCCCTGGGTGTCAACTACCCTAGCTATGCCACTGCCTACAACTAGCCCCTACAACTACACCACCATCCCAAAATCTGACTCCCATCTCCAAGCCAGCCACTCACCTACATTTACCCCCACCCATGGGAGCCAGTGGGTGCTCAGCACCCCCAATATTGAGCAAGCTCATTCATTTTGTCCAGAAAGATAATTAGTGTTGTGTTTGGAATCCCTAATCATTCTGAAAAGTTAACACTTATACCCCCATCCCTTATCTCCCCCCCCCCCTTTTATCCCAACTACACATCTTCTACCACCCTCCCAAATCTGCTCCACCCCACTTAGCTGCCCCTATATTGACACCACACTCATGGGCCTGTGCCATAGGTGCCCCGTGTAAGAGGCTTGGGGAGGCTAAGCCTCCCCAGCCCAACCGTGACCGCCGCCTGCCGCATAGTCTTGCATCAATCTCCTTGTGTTTCTTCTGCTGCCCGCCGTCTCCGTTGTCATTTTTACTGCCCTGAAGAGTTCTGCGGCAGAGCAGAATTTCGGTCCCATGGTTGAAATCTGATACCTGAAATCGTTCCTCCCCTCTCGGCAACGCTCCTGGCTGTGTTTAGGAATCTTTTTCAAAGACCCTCCCTCCAAGCCACCAGCCTTCCCCGCCCCCTGCAGCTCCCACTGGGATTGGCTAAAGAAGCATGCGGGCACGCCCTCTTCCACAGGGACCCTGAATGAGAGCTGCTTCTGGCTGGGGCATACTATTGTCCTTCAGCAAGACCCTCCTCTCCTCCTCCTTTATTCTGGTTTGCGAAAAGTCTGCAGGAGATGGTCAGAGTTTGAAAAATGCTGGGATAAAACAAGGGGAAGCAAAGCAAACGAGAAAGAGGACACCAAGAACTTAAAAAAATAATAATAAATTACAGCTCATCTGCTTTTAATAAACCCGAGGGCTTCAGAAAGGTGCTGCACAGGAGGCTGCTCTGTTGAGGATACTCGGCTTGGAAACGTTACCATTTGCAACCACAAAGGGAAACTGACCCGCCTCCCCTTGGCCCTACACGTGCCAGGGCTGAAAAAGTTCCCTTGGGCATCCAGTCAAAGCAATAGGGGCATCAGAAGGAGTGTGTGGTCGGTGGAAGCAGCGCAGGATGAAAAGCGGAGCTGGGCTGTGCCTGAGGAGTTCCAAGCCCTGAAAATCTGGCCACAGGACCTCATGAGCCCGCTAGGTTGGGCTGAGCATGGAGCTCACTGAGGCGTTTTCCTCTTGAGCTAGCGCTGGAAGAGCTCATCCTCCTGTCCGTTACCTTCCTTGGAGCCCAAAACCTAGACATGGGCATTTTGGGGGAGTTCCAGAAGGATCAACTGGCATCTCTATTCATCTATCAATTTCATCCTGGGAGTGTTTTTTTACAGAGGTAAGTACCAGAATTTCAAACTTCTTCATCGCTATGAAAAAGGTTTTACAAACTATACGTATGAAAGGAAAACCGTATTTCTTGTAAAAGGTAGCTGTACTGTAGGATTAAGTATAATATCTGATTGGATATACAGGCTAGTGGAAACAGCTGCATATACAAGCATGTTACTATGTTTTGATGTCTATACAATACATATGACCAAGATTTAAGTGAGGATATCCTGTTTCCTGATGAGTTTATGTTAACTGTTGTACTCTGCCTTGGGAAGCTGGTGTTATAAAGATGATAGAATATATTGAAATTAAATGGAAGTAGAATTAAACTCACCTTTCATTGGGGCATATGGAATCACATTTTAACGTCATCTCATTTGTAGGAATTTACATTTTAGATATACAACTGGATTATTCTGTTTTTAGGCATGTTTCAGGGACAAGTGGTTTTATAGGTCAAAATAAAAATAAATATATTTTTTAATGCAGATCTCTTTTGTTTAAACATAACTACATGGGCTATAAGCCCCTAATGGTGTATTAGGTTCTGCCCAGTGTAATATTTATGGTACAGTAAGGTTCTGAGTGTGTTTTTGCACAAAGTTGTGCATAGTGTTCTGCAGTTGAGCGATTGTGGTTAGTATATGCTTTGAGCAAACACTTTATTCTTTGACATATGATACATATCTAATATTTAAATTTAATAAAAGGTATTGTGACTTTTATTTATTTTTTTTCTGTGTTATCAGGCAATTATGGATTTAAGCTCCACCCCTGGCCCCACCCCATAATCCCACCCCTAACCCCACCCCCTTTAGCCTCAGTGTTGCCAGGTGGGCGGTTTTCCCACCCAATTGGGCGGTTTTCCGCGACCCGCCACGGGAAAGTTTTGCCCGTGGCGGGTTGCAGTTTTTTGGGCTTGTTTTGGGGTCTTTTGGTGGGTTTTTTTGCGGTTTTTTGGGCCGCGGGGGCGGGGTTAGTGATGTTCTGGGCGGGGCTGGTGATGGAAGAGGCGGGGCCGGTGACGGCGGGGTTGATGACGGCGGGGGTGGGGGTGTCAGGGGCGGGGTTTGACTTTGGGCGGGTTTTGGGCTGGTTTTGGGCTTGTTTGGGTGGGAAAAAATTGTTCCACCTGGCAACCCTGTTTAGCCTCCCCAAACAGTTGGGCCACCGACCGCCTATGGCCTGTGCTTTTCCCATTTCATTCTCTTAGCCTCTTCTAATCCTTTCCAGCTCCCTGCTCCCTCGCCCTTTCCAGCACACACGTTTCTCTCACTTTCCTTTATCTTGTTTCATCTTTTTTTTATAGAGTTATTGTTTACAGCATCATCAGAACCTCGTCTATCCTAACAGCAGTAGCTGTGACCAAGCCTCGGCCAGACACCGCACGCTTCTCACTCTCTGAGCCGCGGGGTCCACGTTAATTGACAGGTAGCGCTGCGCACGAGAAGCAGATGGTAGGCACGTGGCTCGAAACAGAAGCATCAGAACGAGCTGCAGCGCAGGGGCGGAGCTTATTCTACCTACCGGCACGTGCTCACCATCACCACCACCAGCCGAAGGCGCCGGAAAATTTGACAACGCGGTCGTGGGTGGAGCTTTCGTTGGGAGATTGATTGAAGTGGTGTGAAGAAAAGGCGGTAGAAGAAAAACGTTGCAGCAGTGGGTGTAGCCCTGTGGCGCGAGATCGATAGGAGGCGCGAGGCTGCCTGTTGCTCAGTTCTCAGGTGGAGCAGGCAAAGAGCTGTTGGGACAGTGCTGCTGTGGCGAAGCGTTGAAAGGTGAGAAGCGGGTCGTCGTCGTCGTAGTAGCCTCAGTTCGCTGGGTCGTCCGGTGAGAACCTTATTGTGCCATTTTGGGTATGACGTTTTTTTCATTCTGCTGCCTGGCACAAAGTATACATGATGGTATAGAACGGGAAATGTTTGGTAGCACTGAATGGGCCCGTTCACTTCTCCAGTGCGGAGTGGCGGCTGCGAACATTTCTCTGGATACTTGGAGGTTCGTCGGAGGGTGTGTGGGTGTGATCCGTCAGGAGGGTCTGCTGCCTGCAATGAGGTGGAGTGAACGGTGTGGTAGTGGTTGCTGGGGGAGGGACTTAGTGTAGTCAAGTGTGAGTGACTGGTGGTGGAGCTCAGGAGCTGTATGATCGGGTGACGGACCTGTTGCAGCCAGGTGCGATTTTCGAGGAGGGACTTTTGGTGCTGTAAGGTGCGATGGCTACTGGAGGTGTGATATATGGAGCAGGTCTTGGTGTAGTGAGGGCTGTGGGAGATATTCAGGCCTAGTGCAGTGAGGTGCGATGGTAGATGGAAAAGTGATACCTAGTAGGGAGGATACTGATTAAGTGAGGTGCAGTCACAGAGTGGAGAATAGTAGTCTGATATTTAGGGAGGGATCTGGCGCAGTGAGGTATAATGGTGGGTGGAGAAGTGATATCCAGAGAGGGACTTGGCGCAGTGAGTTATGTTGGCTGGTGGAGATATGATATTGGGTAAGGTACCTGGTGCAGTGAGATGTGATGGCTGATGTAGTAGGTGTGATATCTGGAGATGGTCTAGGTCAATGATGGCGACCCTTTCAGAGACCGAGTGCCCAAACAGCAACCCAAATACAGTGGCGTAGCCACAGGTGGGCTTAGGTGGGCTAGGGCCCACCCATTTATGGCTCAGGCCCACCCAACAGTAGCACACGTTTAGTGGTAACTGGTGGAAATCCCAAGCTCCGCCAGTGGAAGATTTTCCCCTGATGGTAACAAAAACGCTACTCTCCATGACACCTGCGCATGCTCAGTTTTCAGTGCATTCCTGCTGCCAAGATGAAAATAAATGTTTTCCCATCAGCTGAGATTTTTTTTTGAAGGGGGGAAGAACACTTGGTGCCCACCCAATTCTTGCCTAGGCCCACCCAAAATCTGTTGTCTGGCTACGCCCCTGACCCAAAATTTAATTATTTATCGCAAAGTGCCAACAGGGCAATTTAACCTGAATAACAGAACTTTAAAAGCATTTGGCATGCTTTTGAATAATTAATGTGATTTTTGCTGTTGCATACATGCTGATAACTCCCTTCCCCTCCATCCATGTTCATTTCCTTCCTGTCTCCCCTCCCCTCCGTCCGTCCAACAGTTGCCCTCCCCTCCATCCACCCATGTCCAGCAACCCTCCTCTCTCCCCTGTCCTCCCCCCATGTCCAGCAACCCTCCTCTCCCCTGCCCTCCATCCATCCATACCCAGCGATTCTCTTCTCTCCCCTGCCTTCCTCTCCCGCTCCCATCCATGCCCTGCATGTAAATCTTTTTTATTACCTCTGTCGAAGTGGCCGCGTCTTTGAAAGCCCTGCCAGTCTCTAGCCTTCCCTTCGTGAGTTTGTTCCCTCAAAGTCAGTCCTGCCCTCGCGGAAATGATGTCAGAAGGCGGGACTGTCTCTGAGGGAATGAACTCACGAAGGGAAGGCTAGAGACGGGCAGGGCTTTCAAAGACGCGGCCGCTTTGATGGAGGTAATCAGCGCCGGCGGGGAGGACATGCGAGGGGATGTTGGATGGGCGGGCCTGGAGGGAAAGTGGCTGGGCCTGGGCCCGCCTGTGGCTACGCCCCTGGTGACAGCGCGTGTGCCAACAGGGAGGGCTCTGCGTGCCCTCTGGCAGGCGTGCCATAGGTTCGCCATCACTGGTCTAGGTGTAGTGAAGTGTGATGATATGTGGAGATGTGATGGTGATATTCAGTGGAGTGGAGGAGTAGCCCTAGTGGTTAGTGCAGTGGACTTTGATCCTGGGGAACTGAGTTCAATTCCCACATGCAGCCCGCCCTCTGGCAAATCACTTAATCCTCCATTGCCCCTGGTACAAAATAGTACCTGAATATATGTAAAACACTTTGAATGTAGTTGCAAAACCTCAGAAAGGCGGTATATCAAGTCACATTTTCCTTCCTTTCATGGAGATCCTGGTGCAGTGAGGCAGGTTGGTAAGTGGAAAAATGATATTCTGGGGAGGGTTTAGTGCAATGAATTGTAAAGGCGGGTGGAAAATGATAGGGGGAGGGGAGAGTAGAGAGAATTCCTGGTGCTGTGAAGATGTGATATTGGGTAAGAGTCCTGGTTCATTGAGGTGCCAGTGGCGAGTAAGTAGTAACATAGTACATAGTAGATGACGGCAGGAAAAAGACCTGCACCGGTCCATCCAGTTGCCCAACAGATAAACTCATATGTGCCACTTTTGTGTATACCTTACCTTGATTTGTACCTGTCTTTTCAGGGCACAGACCGTATAAGTCTGCCCAGCACTATCCCCGCCCCCCAACCACCAGTCCCAACCTCCCACCACCGGCTCTGGCACAGACCATATAAGTCTGCTCAGCACTATCCCCGCCTCCCACCACCGGCTCTGGCACAGACCCTATAAGTCTGCCCAGCACTATCCCCTTCTCCCAACCACCAGTCCCATCTCCCACCACAGGCTCTAGCACAGACCGTATAAGTCTGCCCAGCACTATCCCTGCCTCCCGACCACCAGCCCCGCCTCCCACCACCGGCTCTGGCACAGACCGTATAAGTCTGCTCAGCACTATCCCCGCCTCCCAACCACCAGCCCCGCCTCCCACCACCGGCTCTGGCACAGACCATAAGTCTGCCCAGCATTATCCCCGCCTCCCACTACAGGCTCTGCCACCCAAAGTATCACTGAATTACACATTAAGTACTGAACCAATGATAGACTTTAAACCATGTCAGTAATGATGGTGAAAAAGTGTGCTCACCAATTTTTAAAGGACTTTCACTGACCGTGATAGTTTTCTCATTGTCCAATAATGGTATAATCATCGATGTCTGACAGTTTTTATAATTTCCATAAATCAGTGTGTTTTATATTACTTATCTCTAGGGTCCCAACACGGACGTTTTGCATGACATTTTTTCAAGGTACCCCAGTGAAAAAAATCACTTTGAATATTGCTGTGGGGGTCCCGCCTGATGCTATCTTGAAACTTTTCCAATCAAGCAGCATCTCAAAGGCCCATAAAGCTAAACATCCCATTTCCAGTAGACTGATGGAAGAGCTTGCAAATTCCTGAAAGAGACCATTCTTGACAGTTACCTTCCAAGCCTCTAAAAAGTGGAATTCAGTACCACAAACTTGAAATGCATGTCCAGTTATAAACACTTTCATAAGTCTTTGAAAGCATTTCTGTTTCAGAAATGTGTTACCAGAGTCGACAGAATATGGGTTTGTTGATTTAATAAGGCCAGTTGTAGATATTCCCGAGAACGCTCAGTCCTGTTTTTGAGAACCAACTATAACTGATACTGCAATTTTGTTCTTAGCCCCTGAGAAGGCTGTGATTTTCTTCTGAGAACTGCTTGGGTAATGGCAGGTTATAAATGCCACTTGCCATGTAATGTAGTAAAAACACAGCTTATTAGCTCTACAAACCTTGAAGCATGTCCTGAACACTACCTGCAACCCCTTGAAGACATCGCAGTAACAGTGTCACATGGACCCACCAGCAGAAATCTGGTAGCAGTGATTTCACCAGCTGTAACCTACAGATACAGTTGCTGGAGCAACTGAGCAGCTTCCTTGAGACCAATGTCATCACCTGCCAGACCAGATTTGCATCACCCAAAAAGATGCATGATTTTTGACTTAACCAAAGTCCATAAAAACAAGACCACACCAAATGACACTCCCAAACTAACTTATTGCCCTCCCTCAGTCTAGCTAACAGTTCACACATGCTGTCAGCCACATTGAGAGGGAAGCGTTGGGTATGAGCCTTTACAAGCCTTCATTATGAGAAAGCATACACAAGACACCAAGACACAAAATTACCTACAAAACTCCAGGGATAGAAGTATACAAAGCATGAAACACTTTTCATCAATGAAAGAAAAAGCCTCAGACTCTCCATCAATGATTACTGAATGTTGATGCTGCAAAGGCTGCCTGTCACCATGGGAAGATGTGCGAGTGGAGCTCTCTTTTTGGAGAACCATGTAACAGGACTTCTTAGCAATCAAATATAGTACAAGTATAGAACACTCTTTACTTGGCGAGTGGTAGAGTGATATTCTGGGAGGGACCTAGTGCATTGAGGCATAGGCGCTGACTCCGTGGGTGCTTTGGGTGCTCGAGCACCCCCAGTATTTGACTGGAAGTTTGTTCCCTCCCGAGTTCCAGGGTCATCCCTCCGAGTTCCAGGGTTGTCGTCCCTTCCTTCCTCCCTCCCTCCCTTCGAGGTCCAGGCCCCCTCCCTCCAAATTTTAAAAGTCATCTTTTTTTTTTTTTTACAAATTTTATTTTAAGTGCAGATACAGAACACGTATAGAATACATCCATAACACATTTTACATCTTATCATTATCCCCCCCCCCTTTCCCTTCCCTTCCCCCCTCCCCCCTCTCCCTTCCTTCTCTTAGAGGTCTCCTGCACAGGTGATTTATGTAATTAATATCGCCGTTCTGAGTGTACCCGGGTTTATAAATTGAATCTATAGCGCCGGTACCACTAACTGTGGGGCATCTAGTTCAATCCCTGCCTTAGCTCTCCAGGTCTTATAACTGTCCCATACCTTAAGGAATTGTATCATCTGGCCATTCTTCATTGCTGTTAGTTTTGCCATCTGATACATATAGTCCACTTTATGTATAACTTTAACAAGTGGAGGAGCGAACTGTTGTTTTCAGGCCGAGGCAATCGTGATTAAAAGTCATCTTGACTTACCTCGTTGGGGATTCGGCAGCAGCGGTAAAAAGCGTGCAGGCTCGGCGCTTACTTCAGTTTTCCCTTCTCTCTCAGTTCTGGTCCCGCCCTCATTTCCTGTTTCCGCAAGGGCGGGACCAGAGCTGAGAGAGAGAGAAGGGAAAACTGAAGTAAGCGCTGAGACTGCACGCTTTTTACCGCTGCAGCCGGCTGCCATAATCCAGACGAGGTAAGTCAAGATGACTTTTAAAATTCAGAGGGAGGGGGCCTGGACCTCCAAGGCAGGGAGGAAGGGAGGGATGATGACCCTTGAACTCGGAGGGAGGGGGACCCTTGAACTCGAAGGGAGGGGGACTAGGGGGGACCCTGGAACTGGGAGGGAGGGAGGGGGGCCTGCAACTGGGAGGGACTGGAACTGGGAGGGAGGGGGGCCTGGAACTTGGAGGGACTGGAACTGGGAGGGAGGGGGGCCTGGAACTTGGAGGGAGGTGGAGGGCAGATGAGGGAGGGAGGGGGGGCCTGGAACTCAGAGGGAGGTGGACAAGGGAGGGGGATGTGGGGAGAGGGAGGGGGACGAGGGGTATGGGGGAGAGGGAGGGGGGACAAGGAATATGGGGGGAGAGGGAAGGGATGAGGTGGAGGGGGGAATGCACCACCTGTAAAAAAAAAAAAAAAAAAAAAAATTCAGCACCCCCAATCATTTTGAAAAGTTGGCTCCTTTGCATTGAGGTGTCGTGGTGGATGGAAAAGTGATATAGCGCTATACAAATGCTAATAATAATAGAAGAACTTGATGCAGTGAAGTGTGATGGCAGGCAAAGGTGTGATATTGGGTGAGCAACATGGTGGAGTGAGGTGTGATATCTGGGGAAGGACCTGGTTTAATGAGTTATAGTATTGAGCATGGCTGGGAATGGACCTGTTCAGGTGAGATGCAATAATGGTTAGATGGGACTTGGCACAGGGAGGTAAAATAGAGGATGAGGGCTTTGTAACTGGAGAAGCATGACAGTTATTAATACCCTCCCATTCTGTCTTCTGATCCAGAAATAAAACCATCAGTAACCAACGCCTAGCCTCAAAAGGTTTTGAATTATAGCAAGATCCCACTGTTTTCTTGGGGTTGAGTGGTAACACAAAGGTATCCTGAAAGTGAAGGAACTGTTTGGCATTTTTTTTGAGTTATGCATAGCTGTCCACTCATTGACACTATTCTGTATTGCTGTCCACAAAGGTCCCATGGAAGGTCGGGCACGGATAAGGGCTCGAGGAAAGGCCCTCTGGGAAGATACCCCCATCGCTGGACGAACATCCCCTAAAGCAGTATGTTTTTACATCTATATATCCAATTAGGTATTATTTGGAATCAGCTGTATTACATTGAAATTCAGTATTTATGTTGATTGCTTTAGCTGTCATCATAGAAAAATTAACTCTGCAATTAAAAATAGCCTTTTTATTTAGGTTTTCTGTAATGTAAAAGTACAAACATAAGCCGAATCATAGCATTGCTTCATTTCTACTGGAATACTGCAATGCTTTTGGGCTCATTTTTGAAAGAGAAGAGGCGCTCTCTTTTGACACAAATCGGGAGATGGGCATACTTTTCCCAGGGTCGCCCAAATCGGCATAATGGAAAGCTGATTTTGGGCGCCCTCAACTGCTTTCCGTCGCAGGGACGACCAAAGTTCTCGGGGGCGTGTCGGAAGCATAGCGAAGACGGGACTGGGGCATACTTAACACATGGGCGTCCTCAGTCGATGATGGAAAAAGAAGGGCTTCCCTGACGAGCACTTGGCCGACTTTACTTGGTCCATTTTTTCTTGCGACCAAGCCTCAAAAAGGTGCCCAAACTGACCAGATGACCACCCGGAGGGAATCGGGGATGACCTCCCCTTACTCACCCAGTGGTCACTAACCCCCTCCCACCCTAAAAAAAACTTTTAAAATATTTTTTGCCAGCCTCAAATGTCATACCCAGCTCCCTGACAGCAGTATGCAGGTCCCTGGAGCAGTTTTAGTGGGTACTGCAGTGCACGTCAGGCATGCGGACCCAGGCCCTCCCCCCCCTACCTGTTACACTTGTGGTAAATGTGAGTCTTCAAAACCCACAGAAACCACTGTACCCACATGTAGGTGCCCCCTTCACCCCTTAGGGCTATAGTTGTGGGTAGTGGGTTTTTTGGGGGGGGGGGTTAGGGGGCTCAGCACCCAAGGTAAGGGAGCTATTCACCTGGGAGCAATTTCTGAAGTCCATTGCAGTGCCCCCTAGGGTGCCCGGTTGGTGTCCTGGCATGTGAGAGGGACCAGTGCACTACGAATGCTGGCTCCCCCCATGACCAAATGGCTTGGATTTGGTCGTTTCTAGATGGGTGTCCTCCGTTTCCATTATCGCCGAAAACCGGGGACGATCATCTCTAAGGACGACCATCTCTAAGGTCGACCTAAATGTTGAGATTTGGGCGTCCCCGACCATATTATCGAAACGAAAGATGGACGCCCCTCTTTGTGTCACTGCCACCCAGACGATTGTCATCCACTATGTTTTGTTTAAAAATTCCAGCTAATTTACTATAGTTGATGTCTGCTGCGCCAGTTGTTCTACCAGTTTAGAGGTTCCTGGACAGCAGCACTAAGTAACTATTTTGTCACAGTGCAGTTATCTGCTTGTTCTGTATTAAACTTGTCCTTAAATTTAAAATACGGTGGGGAATTTTTGTTTTTAATCCTGACAGCTATGGGCAGAATTAGCCCCAGATATTCCATGCCAGGCCATGTTCAGACACCCCTACTGAATATCTGGGGCTAATTTAAGTGGGAGAGGCCTCCAGAGATTATGCGGGTCCTAGCTGATATTCAGCTAGGGCCTGCTTAAGGCAGTTATGTGGGTCCTGGTTATTTATTTATTTTTTTTAACGCTTGTGATCCCCCCTGATGCAGCACCCCTCCTTCCTTTCCTCCTCCCCAGCTGCCGTCACAATGACCCTCCTGATCTACATAGCCCACCTCCCCCATACCTACCTTTGCATCCTGGTGGCCCAGCAGGGGCGATGGGGGCAGGAGTGAAGTCCACTCTCTCCTGCCAGTAAAAAAAAAAAATGGTTGCCATGAACTGTTGTGTAGTACCACGAGAGGTCATGACAGCCATTTCCAATTGGCATCCGCAAGGGGCAGGAGTGAGTAGGCTTCACTCCTGCCTCCTTCACCCCCAGTGGACAACCAGGGTGCAAAGGTATGTTAGGAGGGGTTGGGGTTATGGAGGGTCTTGCCAGAGGGGGGAAAGGGGGGTTGTGATTGTCAGCAGCTGAGGGGAGGGAGAAAATAAAGGGGGGGGGGGCTAGAGGGTGATCGCAGGAGTTTAAAAAACAAACAAACAAAAAAACTGTTACATGGATGCTGGCCGATATTAAGTGCCTAGGCTGATCCTGATTCAGATTTGGGGTCTTGGACTTGACAAGTACATTGATTATGATCATAATTAAGGGTGTACAATGAGACAGAAGTTTTTTTTCTGTCCACAAGCAGGACTGAGTCAAGCAAATAGAGTTCAGACCTTAAAGGCAATTCTCTATACTAGTAGCTAACATTTATAAGCCTATTGTGTGCCTAATAGGTATATTTACTAAGGCGCGTTAGCATTTTTAACACGCTTTAAAGTTAAGGCACATTAAATTCTAACGCGCCAATATATTCCTATGGGCGCATTAGAGTTTAACACATGTCAAACATTAGCACACGTTAAAAATGCTAATGCGCCTATAGCACACCTTAGTAAACATACTCCTAAATGTTTAGAATACCAGCATATGCCCACACAGGGGCGCACTTATGCAAGTATATTGCGGTATGCTGCCTAAGTGCTATTTCTTATCATCTCGCCAGACCATTCCCAACAAGCGGAGTATGTGACCATCTACCAGCAGATGGGAGACTGAGAACTATTGAGAGAGAGAACCATCTGTGCAGCCCAGAGCCCACCAGTATTTCTCAGTCTCCTCAGCAATATACTGCGATTCGTCTTTGGGTAGAGTTCACTCTTTTGATCATGTGACTCCTCTTTATATACATTATCATTGGCTTCCAGTGCAGTATAAGATTCTTTTTAAAGTTTTGTTGTTGAATTTCAAGGCTTTTAAGGAGAAGCTCCCTACACCTCTTGTTCAAATGGTTGCTCCATATGTACCATGGTGCTTGTTACACTCTGGTAGTGCGTCTCAGCTTACCGTCCTGGCTTTATAGCTGGCACAGTTGGCAAGTCCAAGGAAAGGAGCCTTTTTTAACGTGGCACCCGTCCGTGGCATTCATTGCCACAGCAGTTACTTTAAGGTGCTTTAGACGTTTGCTTAAAGGGTATGTTTTTGTTCAAGCATTTAATGCTTCTCTTCCTGAGGTCTAGCAGTTTGTGCATTTAATTTTATCTTGCTTGAATGTTTTAGCTTTTGCTTTTTCTTTATATGTGAGCGTGCTTTCCTATAGCTTATTGGCATTTTTTTCTTATTCTTTATGATTTTTATATATTGTACACCCATGGGTGTAGTTTGGGGGAGGCAGGGGGGTATTTCTCCCCCAAATGAGCTGCCCCTACCTGAACAGGGTAAGGACACATGCACCAAGCTACTAACTTCTTCCTGGGCCACTACTGTGGCGGCCTGGAGGAACCGTGAACTGCCCTGCCTCTCGCACACTCTCCTCCCTCCTCTCTGCCCCCCCCACCCACTACTGCGGCTGCTGCAGAAAAACAAAATAAAACTGTGCTCGCAGCCATAGCCCTGCATGCTGCTGTTGGTTTTTTTTCTTTCTGCTCCCCTCATAATGTAACTTCATGTTTTGGGGAGGGAGGAGGGGAGGGGGGGGGGGGGGAAGCCAGCAGTGGCATGCACAGGACTATGGCCTTATGGAAATGGTTTCATTTTATAAGAGCATAAGCATTGCCATATTGATACAGACCGAACATCCATCAAGCCCAGTATCCTGTTTCCAGCAGTGGCCAGTCCAGGCCACAAGTACCTGGCAAAATCCCAGAACAACAAAACAGATTTTATACTGTTTATCCTATAAATAAGCAGAGAAGTTTCCAAAGCACATCTTAATAATGGCTTATGGACTTTTTTTTTTAGGAAATTATCCAAACCTTTTTAAAACCTTGCTAAGCTAACTGTTTTTACCACATTCTCTGGCAGCAAATTCTAGATTTTAATTACACATTGAGTGAAGAAATATTTCTCTGAGGACAAACAGGCCGCATTATTCCCACATGTGGGTGATGTCATCCAGTGGAGCCCAGTGCGGAAGCTGAATCGTCGGTAATAAAAAAAAAAATTCTAGCAGCATCCCACCTTGCATGCGCAGGAGCTTTCCTGCTCGATACTTGAGCATGGGTTTCTCAATCTGTTTTTTTCCACGGAGCTGTGAGGACGTATTTTGTAGTCTTCTCATGCTGTGTTTTTTCAAAATTGTTTTGCTTTAGCGAGTGCCTTCCCCAGCGGGTAATTATCTCCCCTTATTTTCTTAATTTTTTCTTTCTCGTATTTTTCAACAGTTTCATTCCATTCGTTCATTTAAGTATTTATATACCGCTTGACTTAAGCGGTGTACAGTTTCATTTTACAGGTACTGGGTCTGTCCCTAGTAGGCTCACAATCTGAGTAGTACATTGTATTACTATTGTACCTGGAGCAATGGAGGGTTAAGTTACTTGCCTAGGGTCACATGGAGCTGCAGAGGGAGTGAAACTGGTTCCTCAGGATCTCAACTCACTGCAGACCATCAGACAGCAGTGGGAATACGAACCCAGTTCCCTGGTCTGCAACCCACTGCACTAACCATTAGGCCACTTCTCCACTCCATTTTTGTAGTTTCCTTTCTTTTTCATGAGTGGCTGTGTGGTTAAGCTACAACCCCCAACCTCAAATTGAATGCTCCCCTTTTTTTACTTGTTCAAGACTGAAGACTTTAATTTAGTAAAATTCTTTTCTTGATGTCTCAGAAGACCCCCAGTGGCTTCAAGCAGAGCGCTAAGTGCTGCTGCGTTATTCTCTTACGGACCTGTACAATTGGTGCTTGGGCAATCATGACCCATCTGTTTGTGATCTTCATATGTAGGCAAGGATATAGAGAGTGCGATTGACTCAACAGGAGAAGCTTTGTTGGCTCTTTGAAGGCGGCCCATCGTCTTTCGGCACCAGTGGCATCGACCTCCTTGGCTTCTCTAACACTAGTAACCACTGAGAGTGCACCGGCATCGAATGGGTCTCCACCTTCCTCAACACCGGGTGCTATTAGCAGGCCCTGGGACCAGTCAGCATCAGACCCGATAACCTGGAGGACGCTCAGATTCAGCGGCATCCCTCATCGGCATTGGCGAATCAAGGCTCTGGGAGCACCAGGCATCAAACTCTCCGATATCCGAGAAGTGCCGGCATCAAAAGGAATGCTTCCCCTCTTTGCAAGAGGGGTGCTGGTGTGCCAGTCATTGAGCAGTAAGGTCCCCATTACTGGTTTGGCACCGATGACTTTGCAGGCTGCCTCCACACCAGTTTCCCCATGCCTTTGCCGATGCCCGCATTTGATGAGCAGTTCCAGAGCATTCTCCAAGAAGAGCTGGTGCATTTGCTGCAGGGTGGTCCTGCTTTGGCATCAAGGGCATTTGTGCCCTCAGCAGAACAGCCCCAGCTCCTCTCCGAGGCTCCATGGACACTGATACCTCACAGGGTGCCAGGGCTGAGGCCTGAGCAGGCAGCACCCCCTCTGACATCAAGGGAGGAAGCTTCCTTGGAGTCTAAGAGAAGGGCTGCACCTCGATGCTCCTTGGAGCATGGACGCCGTTCCATTAGATTGAGGTTGGTGCAGACCCAATCTTCTGTTCCTAACGAGGAAGAGGAGTCTGATTGGTCCGCTCATGGGAATCGGATATAGATCCTCATTACTTCTTGGAGGAGTCACCTCAAGAGAGATGGAAATTTCTCCAGAGGTGCTCTCTTTCACTGTTTTTGTCAGGGAGATGGCTGCGGCCATCCATTTAAGTTGGAGACGGAGGAACGAGCCCAGGACAGAATGTTATCTCTCTTGGTCTATAGTCTCTTCCTAAGGAATGGGTCACTGTACCATTGCACCCTATTCCTAAGGATGTATTGATGAAGAATTGGGAATCTCCCCTCTCAGTACAGGTAGCACCCAAGAAGGTAGATACGCAGTACTGTATCAAGAAGGCTTCCAGATTCTAGAAGGCCCAGCTGCCTCACCACTCTTTGGTAGTCAAATCTGCTCTCAGATGAGCCAAGAGCTCTCCTCTTGGTTTCATGCTTTGGCGCCTCGATGCTCGTTGCCAACACCCAGTCATACCAGCTCTACATGAGTATTTACTTGGAGTCTTTAGTGTATAGTACACTAAGGGACTCATTTTCAAAACACATAGAGGCTCATTTTCAAAGCACTTAGCCTCCCAAAGTTCCATAGAAACCTATGGACTTAGCCTCCCAAAGTGCTTTGAAAAATATGCCTCTTAGACTCGCAAAGGTTACGTGGAGGGGCATAATTGAACGAAAACGTCTATCTCCATGGGCATTTATCTCCGAGAATGGGTCCGTGAAGGGGCGGACCGAACCGTATTTTCGAAAAAAAATAGGACGTCCATGTTTTATTCGACAATTTGTGAGTTGGGCGTTTTTGTTTTTCAGTGATATGGAAAATGAAAGCGCCCAGCTGAAAAACGAATAAATCCAAGGCATTGTTCGTGGGAGGGGCCAGGAGTCATAGTGCACTGGTCCCCTCACATGCACAGGACACCAACCGGGCACCCTAGGGGGCACTTTTATAAAACAAAAAATAGGTAAAGAGCTCCCAGGTGCATAGCACCCTTCCCTTGTGTGTTGAGCCCCCAAATCCCCCTCAAAACCCACTGCCCACAAGGTCTACACCTTTACTATAGTCCTAAGGGGTGAAGGGGGGCACCTACATGTGGGTACAGTGGGTTTGGGGGGGGGGTTGGACGACTAAGCATTAAGCAGCACAATTGTAACAGGTGGGGGGGGGTGGGCCTGGGTCCACCTGCCTGAAGTCCACTGCACCCCCTAACAACTGCTCCAGAGACCTGCATACTGCTGCCAGGGAGGTGGGTATGACATTTGAGGGTGAAAATAAAAAGTTGTGAAACATCATTTTTTGTGGTGGGAGGGGGTTAGTGACCACTGGGGGAGTCAGGGGAGGTCATCCCCGATTTCCTCTGGTGGTAATCTGGTCATTTAGGGCACTTTTTGGGGCCTTATTCGTGAAAAAACAGGGTCCAGGAAAAGTGCCCTAAATTCTAGCTACAAACGCATACTTTTTTTCCATTATCGGCGAAAGGCGCCCATCTCTGTTTGGGTGATAACCACGCCCCAGTCCCGCCTTCACCACGCCTCCGACACGCCCCCATCAACTTTGTACGCTTCCCGCGATGGAGTGCAGTTGAAAACGTCCAAGTTCGGCTTTCGATTATACCGTGTTATTCGTTTTTGGGAGATAACGCCTATCTCCCGATTTAGGTCGCAATATAGGCGTTTTTGTCTTTCGATTATAAGCGGATAGTAACCTATGGAACTTTGTAAGTCAAAGAACTTTGAAATATGCCTCTATGTCTAGTGGATTTTCTCACTGCAGAGCAGGTCACTGAGCTTCACCAGTTGGCCAATAAACAGATGGAGTGTAGGCATTATTTGGCCAGGGTGCTTATGATACCTTTTGATATTGCATCCAGACTGTCTGGAATGGGTCTGGGAATGCACAGACTCTCATGGCTGCATTCTCTGACCTGGAATAGGCTGTTCAGAGAGTGGTTGCTGGACTTGCCTTTCTGAGGGGACAACTATTTGGAGAAAAGTGGAAGATAAAAAACACACTGATACTCCTCCACACTCTCTCGGTAAGCATTTTCTTCCAAAAGAAGAATTTGGACTGGGTAGAGGCGCAGGTGCTACTCTCAAAGGCGAAGATACCAGCCTGGCCTGGTCCACTCAGGTTACTCAAGGCCAGCATCCCAGGCCTCGCCAGTCCTGCCCTCAGAAGTCCACCCAGCTCCCCAGTCAAAGCAGGGCATGAACTTTTGACTGGCTCCAGCAGAGCATAGCCACCCAAAGAGTATCCACTCCAGACGGCCTACTGGTCAGAGGGAGGTTCAGTTTTTACCACGACAGATGACCCCTTCTAACCACCAACTAGTGGTTTTACAAATAGTCCATCATGGGTAAGCCCTGAATTGGCATCAACGACCACCAAATTGTCTACTGAGAGTGTCTTACATCAGGACTCTGCACAAGCATGCACAAGTAGAGGAAATCTCTGCCCTTCTTCAGGCTATAGCCATCAAACCCATGCCACCAGAGGAAGAAGGGTGGGGTTCTGTTCCAGGTATTCCTTGTGACCAAGAAAAGGGGGGGTATTGGCCCATCCTGAACAAAGTTTTAGTAAAAGAGTTCAGGTTGATTTTCCTGGGCACCCTATTCCCTCTTATTCAGGAAAATGATTGTCTATGGTCTCTGGACTTAACGGATGCCTATACCCACATTCTGATACTTCCCAGTCACAGGAAGTATCTCAGATTTTGAGTAGGGAATGCCACATCCAGTATCACATTCTGCCATTTGGACCGGTATCTTCCCCAAGAGGTTTCACCAAGTACCTGGCGGTAGTTGCAGCATATCTATGCAGACTGGAGTATATGTGTTTCCTTACCTGGATGGTTGGGTTGGGGAGATCATGTGGATGGGCTTCATACTCAAGGTCAGTGGGCCGCTCAGGAAACTCATCTTCAAATCAGTCTCGAGCTATGGGCCATTTGGAACGCTCTAAAGGCTTTCAAAGATTGACTCCAAAACCAAGTTCAGACAACCAGATTGCTATGTTTATGTAAAAAATCGGGGGGGGGGGGGGGGGTGGGGTTACGGGATCCTACCCCTTGTGTCAAAAAGTGGTGGATATGTGCAATGGCCCCTCCTTGGGATAAGCCTCCGCGTCGTATACCTTCCCAGGGTCACGTTGGTCAGGAATAGTGAGCCCTTGGGCCACTGCCGAGGAGTGGCGGGCGCACGCGAATCACCCAAACAGGAGGCAAGGCAGAACAGACTGGTACCACCAGAACTGGAACGGCCGGACTGAAGCTGCTGGACTGGAACAGAAGCAATAAGTAGTAAGCAGGAGGATAGTCCACGAGCCAAGCAGAGTCTTACCGGCAGGCAGCAAAGCAGAAGGGATACCCGGAACCAGAGTCTATAGGCTGGCGGCAATCAGTAGTAAACCAGGAATCAAGCAGGGACTTGGGCTGGCAGCAAACAGGAGAATAAGCCAGAATCAAGCAGGGTCTTGGGCAGGCAGCAGACAGAAGAATAAACCAGGAAACAAGCAGGGTCTTGGGCAGGCAGCAGACAGTAGAATAAACCAGGAAACCAGCAGGATCAAAGGCAGGCAGCAATCAGTAGAATAATCCAGGAAAACAAGCAGGGTCAAGCTGACAAAGAAAGCTTTCAGGCAGGAACCGCAACAGACCAACAGGAACACAACTCAAGACCTCTGTTGCCAAGGCAAAGTAGAAAGTTCCCAGGTGGTTAATAAAGGCAACATACAAGGGAGTTCACCGAGTAGGGGTGCTGCTAAATTCCAAAAATCCCAAGACAGTCTGGAAGGCTGGAAGATCCGGACCGGACCGGCATGACTTCTGGAATATGGGAAACAGCAAACAGACAGTCCATCGCAGCCACCAGGTCTGAATGAGATGAATGAGAGCATGAAACATGGGCACAGTCGTGACACCCGGCAAGAACTGCCTGGCAGGCAGATTGAGCAGGATATTGCAACCACACGAGTGGTCCCTTAAGGGCGTAGCCCGAAAGATCTTCCAAGAGTGGGGCACACCCTCTGTGGATCTTTTTGCCACTCATCTCAACAACAAGTTCCCTCAGTTCTGTTCCAGGCTTAGATCACACGGTAGACTAGCGTCAGATGCCTTTCTCCTACATTAGGGAAGAGGACTTCTATATGCGTATTCTCCTATACCTCTCATAGGGAAGATCTTGCTGAAATTCATGCAAGACTAAGGAACTATGATATTAATCACTTGTTTGCCACAACAGATCTGGTTCCCTATTCTCTGGTGTTGTTTTCCCGAAGATCCATGGAGATCGGACTGTTTTCTGGCCCTTATCACGCAGAATGAGTGTTCCTTTCTGCATCCCAACCTCTAGTCCCTGGCCCTCACGGCTTGAATGCTGAGAACATAGAACTTGAACCCTTGCGTTTGCCTGAGGGTGTCTCCCGTATCTTGCTGGCTTCCAGGAAAGATTCCATTAAGAAGTATTACTCTTTTTTAAATGGAAAAGGTTTGCCATCTGGTTTGAAGGTAAGGCCTTAGATCCCTTCTCTTGCCCTACACAAAAACTGCTTGAGTACCTCCTACATCTCTCTGAGTCTGGTTTGAAAATCAACTCTGTAAGAGTTCATCTCAGTGCAACTGGTGCTTATCATCACCTTGTAGGAGGCGAGTCCATCTCTGTACAGCCTTTGGTTGTTCGCTTCATGAGAGGTTTGTTGCTGACAAAGCCCCCTACCAAACCACCGGTTATGTCATGGGATCTCAACATAGGCCTCACCCAGCTGATGAAAGCTCCTTTTGAACCTCTGAATTTCTGTCATATGAAGTATTTGACTTGTAAAGTTGTGTTTCTGGTGGTGGTCACTTCAGCTTGCAGAGTCAGTGAGCTCCAGGCCCTGGTAGGTCACCCACCGTATACTAAATGTCATCACAACAGAGTAGCCCTCCGCATGCACCCTAAAAGTTCCTTCCTCAGGTAGTGTCGGAGTTCCATCTTAACCGGTCAATTGTTCAGCCAACATTTTCCCCAAAACTTCATGTCCATCCTGGCGAAAGTGTACTTCATACTTTAGATTACAAGTGAGCCTTAGCCTTCTATCTGGAATGGACTCAAGCCCATAAACAGTCCACCCAGCTTTTCGTTTCTTTTGACTCCAACAGGTTAGGGGTGGCTATCAGGAAACACCCCCTTTCAATTTGGATAGTAGATTGCATCTCCTTTGCTTATGCCCAGGCTGGGCTTACTGTTGAAGGTTATGTCACAGCTCACAATGTCAGAG
Source organism: Microcaecilia unicolor (assembly GCF_901765095.1). NCBI lineage: Eukaryota > Metazoa > Chordata > Amphibia > Gymnophiona > Siphonopidae > Microcaecilia > Microcaecilia unicolor. Next base: position 45,184,913 of record NC_044034.1, read on the forward strand.
CCATGGCTGTGTTGATATCCCACTTGAGATCAGCCTCCATAGAGGAGATTTGCAAGACTGCAACGTGGTCTTCAGTTCAACGAAAAACTAATAAATGAGAAACGATAAACATTCACTTCCCACTACTGTTTGGATCAGGATACCTGATATAACACTCAGTTCAGACAGGCAGTTCTGCAGTATTTGTTCGGTGTGTAGAATTCAACTCCACCCCATAGACCCTCTTTATTCTGTTGCAGGCTGCATCTACACAGCTAGCATGTATATAGTTTCAGGTTGACTAAAGTTTTAGTTTCAACGTTTCAAGACTCAGTTATCCTAGCTTTCTTGTTTTCAGTTGTCTGGTAGCTAGGGTTTCTCAGATGTGAGAAGGCCTGCTTGTCCTCAGAGAAAGCAAAGATACTTACTTTAGCTAGTGTTCTCTGAGGATAGCAGGCCGATTAGTCTCACATACCCTCCCACTTCCCCTAGGAGTTGAATTTATTTGTAGGCTTTTTGCTTTTCCACTTGACTGGAGGACCTACTCTCGCATGTTGGGCCGGAAGGGTGCTAGAATTTTCTACATTACTCGCCAGTCAGCGTCTGAACTAGACTCCGCTGGATAACATCACCCAAATGTGAGAATAATCAGCCTGCTGTCCTCGGAGAACACCAGCTACAGGTAAGTATTTTTTCTTTACTGTTCTGGGATCTTGCAAGTTACTTGTGACCTGGATTTGCCACTGTTGTAAACAGAATACTGCTCTTTATGGACCTTTGGTCTGTCCCAGTGTGGCAACACATATGTTCTTATGGACTCTGTTTCAGAGAGTTGTTCCTCCATGGGATCTGAATCTTGTCTTGCCAGCTTTGGTCAAAGTGAAACTCTGAAGTGCTGTACTCTCAACGACCATGCTCTGAAGATGGCAGTTAGTTTGGCTTGACACATTTTGGAGTTACAGGTCCTTTCCTGTTGTGAACTGTTTCTCCTCTTTTTTTTTCCAGACAGAGTGGTTCTAAGGCCAGTGCCTTCCTTCCTTTTAAAGCTTGGCTCTCCCATCCACCTGAATCAGGCGATTACTCCTCCAGTGTTTTCCTGGAGGATAATCAGGATGCTGTTCATTGTTTAGATGTTTGCAGAGTGTCCTGCTGTTATCTTCAGCAGATGAAGGAATTTCAGAAGTCTGACAGACATTTTACACTGGTTGGAGGACAGAAGAAGGGAGAAGTGGCCTCTAAAGGCTAAAATTGCTAGGTAGATCAAAGAGACAATACTTCAATTTACAACCTCAGTGGCAGGCAGGAGCCTGAAGGTTTGAAGGCACATTTTACAAGAGTTCAAGCTTCTTCGTGGGTACAACATGGCTTGGTGCTTCTCAGGATAATTAGAGAGTGGCAACCTGGTCTACCCTCCATTTGTTTGTCAAATATTACCAGGTAGATGTTCAAGCAAGACAGGAGACATCCTTTGAAGTTTTGGTTTTAGCTCAGGGGTTCGCTGCGTCCTGCCTTCGTTGAGTACTGATTTTGTACTTTCTGTTTGTCAGGAATGGTTTGGAGAGATGACAAGGAAGGAGAAATTAAATCTTACCTGCTAAATTTTATTCTTCAAGTCTCTGTGACCATCCCACATCAGAGCAGCATTGATCTAAGAGACCAGGAGCTCTCCTGGCTAATGCCCCGAGTTTGTAACTGTCTCACCTGTTCCATCTTGTGCTGTAGAAGAGCTGTGACTAGTACCCAGCTCCCATAGGCATCTGCTCTATTGTAATTGCAGCATTTTGCTCTCTGGGAAGGGTTAAACATGAAGAGATGGTCCCTCCTCTCCTTGCATTCCTCCAGCCTGAAGAGAGCCAGCGCTCTCTCCATTGCTTCCTATATTGCTGCATTAATCACGCTTAAATCATGCTCTCACACTCAGAGCCACCCAGCATGGAAGCCACAGGGCCTGGGAAAAGGCACAGAGGCTCTGGGGCTCCCTTCAGACTTAGAGAAAGTGGCATCGGGCAGGATTGTGACTTTTTTCAGTTCCTGCACACAGAGAATGGAAGGAAAGGCTCAGGATCAGAAGAAGGGGGGGGGGGGAGAGATAAGGGGCACTAGCAGAAATTATCCTCCTGCTGATAAAGAAAAAGTCTTACTTTTATACTGTCAGGGAGAAAAGCTACGAGAATGGTATGGCATTTGCGTTCCAAGACGTATGAAGAGAGACTTGCTGACCTGAACATGTATACCCTGGAGGAAAGGAGGAACAGGGGTGATATGATACAGACGTTCAAATATTTGAAAGGTATTAATCCGCAAACAAATCTTTTCCGGAGATGGGTAGGCGGTAGACCGAGAGGACATGAAATGAGATTGAATGGGGGCAGACTCAGTAAGATGTCAGGAAGTATTTTTTCACAGAGAGGGTGGTGGATGCTTGGAATGGAGGTGGTGGAGATGAAAACGGTAACGGAATTCAAACATGCGTGGGATATACATAAAGGAATCCTGTGCAGAAGGAATGGATCCTCAGAAGCTTAGCCGAAATTGGGTGGTGGAGCAGGTGGGGGGAAGAGGGGTTGGTGGTTGGGAGGCGAGGATAGTGGAGGGCAGACTTATACGGTCTGTGCCAGAGCCGGTGATGGGAGGCGGGGAATCCTGCTGGGCAGACTTATACGGTCTGTGCCCTGAAAAAGACAGGTACAAATCAAGGTAAGGTATACACATATGAATTTATCTTGTTGGGCAGACTGGATGGACCATGCAGGTCTTTTTCTGCCATCATCTACTATGTTACTATGCTACTCTGTAGACCATCCCGAACTCACACTGAATTTGGAGATGCGTGTTTTGATGCTGTTCTGTGTTTGCATATACAGCTTTTATTCAGATGTGTCCTTCTGTAGAACCTAAATTCTGTAAGGTGATGCACCACTTTATGTCAGACAAGTTGAATTTCTGCAGGTTGTTTCCTTCTTCCCCTGGTTTATTTGGGGACCTGTTGTTCTTTATTCTCTACCATGTTTCTTTGTCAATAGAAATACTGGTGTTTATATTAGATATCACTCAGCAGTTGTCAGTGTCCTGTCTGCTGGTAGGAGGGCCCATATCCACTCATCAGGAATGATCTAGAGAAACTCAAGGAATGAAAATTAGCAGGTAAGATCCATTTTCTCTTTTTGGTTAATTATTTTTTGAATATTTTTACAATTTTTTTTCATGTTGAAAGTGTAGAATACGTTATGTAGTCCACAAAATGTGAAAAATGTACAAGGGTATGAAGATTGTAGTAAAGCACTATGGGGCAATTCTAGGCATTCTGAGCCAATGTGGTAGGAGTCTTCTATAATGGCACCTGAGCATCCAGGTTCTCTTATAGAACAGTAGCATAACCTGGTATTGGCACACCTAACATTTATGCGCACATATGTGTGTGCCTGAATGTGGCAGGGACACACGTAACACGGTGTTCTGTAAATTATTTACATAAATGGGAGCCCAGCTCATGTTCCGGCCATTTGTACACCCCCTTGCATTTACACACTGTGCCACTTTCGCGTGTTGATACAGAGTAGCACTTAGGTGCCCTGCTGGCACTTGCATGCATAAGTGTGTATTTACAGGTGTAAGTGTTTTATTCTATACATTTAGGTGCATAAAGACCATGTAAATGTGGGCACCTGTTTATAGAATTGTCTTTCACATGTGTTTGTATGATGCACAAATCTATTTATAAAAAACTTCTCTTTTTAAATGTGTTCTGCGGTACAGCTAAAATCTGTGGGCCAAATTTTCAGGTAGCATGGTAACCATTTTAAGTTAAGTGCTGGTGCTAGCACTTAGCATGGTTTGCTTCCATTTCATCCTATCAGACCAGTCCAGACCAATGGGTTGTGTCCATCTACCAGTGGATGGAGACATGAGAATGCAAATAGTTCTCAAGTGATTTGCCCCTTAAGTGTATTGTTCTGCATAGAATGTTCAGTATTTCTCTGCCTCCCAAGCAGATGAATGATAGGCTAACAGCCCTGCTTCTGACCTGCTTTCTAACTAGTTTCATTTGGGGTTTTGCGCTCCTGAGCCAGTTTTATGCTGAGTTGTCTTGGGGCTGCCTGTTTGGCTTGTCACCTGAATAAGTTTCTCACTGTATTTCAGTTGAGAAGGGGGTGCCTATTTGGCTTGTTCTCCTGAACCAGCTTCTCAGCTGTACCTCAGCCGAGTTAGGGGTTCCCTCCTGGGCTTGTTCTCCTGACCCAGTTTAACATCTGTGTTTCAGTTGAGTTGTGGTGCCTTCTTTGGCATAAGCTCCTGTTAAAATAAGGCAGCTCTATGGAGCTGAAGTATATCTCAGAGATCTCTGAGATCCATCATTGTTGGAAGTCAGCCTGTGTTTGGTGAGCCTGCTCTGATTTATTTCCACTCTTTCAATACGTTAGTGTTGTCTGCGTTTATGTTCCTTTTTAAATACACACTGGTAACTGGCATGTTTATTCCTCACAACAAGGACCCTTTCCTGCTCAGCTGCACAGGAGCGAACTGACCATTCGGGCAACCGGGCAGTGTTTGAGGGCCCAGCGCTTCCCGGCTCACGTGTTTGTCTTACTCTGCTTCCCCTCTGCCCCCGGGTTCGGCACTACTCATCTCTCTGAACTCCTCTCCCTCTCTCCCTCCTCTGCCCATGGCCTAGTATCTCCTCCTGTGTCTGACACCCCCTCCCCTTTAAAACCTGCATTTCTGTGGTAGAATGGCAACAACTTCCTTTAGCTGTCTGCGGTCGAGCTCGCGGCCTGCTCTCTACTCATCCTGCCTCCTTCTGATGCAACTTCCTACTTCCACAAGGGTGGGATGCAGCAGTACAGTAGAGAGCAGGCTGTGAGCTCGGCAGCAGACAGCTGAAGGGATTGCTGCTGTTCTGCCACAGAAATGCAGGTTTTAAAGGAGAGAGAAGGGGGGTCGGACACATAAGGAAGTACCGGGCCGCTGGTGGGAGGGAAGGAGAGTTGAGAGAGACAAGTAGTGCCAGACCCAGGGGTAGAGGGGAAGCAGAGTGAGAAATGATGGATGGGTGGGATGGGAGAAAGGGATGGAAAGATGATTTTGAACCCAGGGGTAGTAAAGAAAGAGGAAAAAAAGAGGGAGAGTTAAATGCAGAGAGGGAGGAAGGGAAAAACGAGAGATGGAGACAAGTCAGATCCAGAGGCAGAGGGGAAAGAGGATGACAATAGATGTTAGACACATGGGGTGGGGTAGTAACATAGTAGATGATGGCAGAAAAAGACCTGCACGGTCCATCCAATCTGCCCAACAAGACAACTCATATGTGCTACTTTTTGTATACCCTACTTTATTTTGTACCTATGCTCTTCAGGGCACAGACCGTATAAGTCCTGCCCAGCACTATCCCGCCTCCCAACCACCAGCCCGCCTCCCAACCACCGGCTCTGGCACAGACCATATAAGTCTGCCCAGCACTATCCCCCTCCCACCACCGGCTCTGGCACAGACTGTATAAGTCTGCCCAGCACTACCTCCGCCTCCCAACCTCCAGCCCTGCCTCTCACTACCCGGCTCTGCCATCCAATCTCGGTTAAGCTCCTGAGATCCATTCCTTCTGAACAGGATTCCTTTATGTTTATCCACGCATGTTGAATTCCGTTACCGTTTTCATCTCCACCACCTCCTGCGGGGAGGGGCATTCCAAGCATCACCACTCTCTCCGTGAAAGAAATACTTCTGACATTTTTCTTGAGTCTGCCCCCCTTCAATCTCATTTCATGTCCTCTCGTTCTCGTAAGGGTAAGGGAGAAGAGAGATGGATAAACATTGGACCCAGTGGCAGTGGAAAAGAAGGAACAGGAGGGAGAATTGCAGGGCCGGATTAACACTATATTGGGCCCTAGGCAAACATATATTTGTGGGCCCCCCTACAGGGACCCCATCCCCCACCATCATTTCACCTCTCCAGAAGTAGCAGTGAAAATTGCAGAACCTAGCTGTGGGTATGATATCACTAATAGTTGGTGAGTGAGCACTGGAACTATGAAAGCACATGCTTTGAAGGGAGTGGATTAATGGGTAGAGAAGGAGAGCTGCCAAATTACCCAGTTCTAGGAGGGAAATTCTGAGCCAGTCCTGCAACCCTATTCTGGTACATTATGGGACGCAAAGTGCTGATTTCAGTTGATGATATCAAAGACTACAAAGAATACTGATTTGGTATATGTTCAGAAACAGGACTGGCCAAAAGTCTCCCTCCTGGACTAGAGCTGGGTAACTTGCAGTGGCTCAGAACCAGGGAAGCCACATTCACTCTCTATTGCCTCTGATATAAACAAGAGATTCCAAGGATGAACTGCCTGAAACAGTAAGGGCAATGGGTCCACGATATAAATTTACAAGTTTTACATGTGAAAAAAGGTTCACAAATGGAAAAAGCTAAATAAAATATTTTAGCTTTTTTTTTTTTAATTCTTCTGAAAGAATATAGGCAGAGTGGAGGCAGTATTAGGACAGTGGTCAAAGGAATTTGCTTGAGTAACAATAGTTAACAGGGTAAATTCCCTGGGTTGAAAACGTCCCTTCACTTAATATGGCACAGGTACATTTGTACCAGTGAACTTCCCCATTCCAGCCCAGATTTTCAAAGGGAAGCTTCATTTCTATGAGACTATCCTCACCAGATATACCGAAACATCCACAAGTACATGACTTGCACTTTCCAGCTCTCTTTTCCAGTGCTGTCCTTAGGGTTACAATATGTCTGGATTTCCCTGGATACGTCCTTTTTTTTTTTTTTTTTTAGGGCACTGTCGGGAGTCCGGGCGGGTTTCCCACTTTTCATTATTTGTCCAGGTTTCCCAGTTCGGTCACATGACCTGCACAGCAACAGCATGATCAGGGCCGTTGCAACTTCTTTCCTGCCGCCCTGCATTTAAAACTTTTATTTTACCTCAAGTCGTGGCGGTGGCAGCAGAGAAATGCAAATGTATAGAGGGGAGAGAGGAGAAATGCTGGACATGGATGGAGGGGGTAGAGGAAAAATGCTGGACGTGGATGGAGGAGAGGGAAGGAGATGCATATGGATGGAGGGGAGGGAAGAAAGAGGAAGGAGATGCATTCTGACAGAGATGAGGGAAAGGGAAAAGAGAAAAACTGCACATGGATTGAGAAAATAGGCAAAAGCTGGATCCACTCTCTACCTCCTCCAGTCAAGTCCGCGGAGGACCCAGCTTTTACCTATGGATGTAGGGCAAGAAATGAAGAAGAAAGGAGAAAGTAAAGAAATAAATGGAAAGGAAGCCCTGGAAATGGAGTTATGAGAACAGATAGAGAGCAGCAGAATCAGAGAGTGGAACCAACATGATCAGAAAAACAAAGTCACCAGACAACAAAGGTAGAAAAAAATCATTTTATTTTCATTTTAGTGTTTGGAATATGTCTAATTTGAGAATTTACATCTGCTGTCTTATTTTGCAATGTATAGCAATGTGTTTCTTTCTGTTTTTCTGGTATTGTGCTGCATGCAGAGTCTAGCTTCTTAGGATTTCATGTTAATTTTTGAAGAATTTTAAGAGGACTATTTCTGTTCTGCATGTTGACTGCAAGGCCAAGTGTCAAGCGGCGGCCTCATGAGACTTCCGCAGAAGCCTTGCAAGGTCCTCTCAGCAGCCATTTTGAATCGACGCCGGTACGGGTGGCAGCAGACAGTCTGCAGCCACTCCAGGCAGGAAAGAGGGGGCTGTTTCCTGCCCTGAAGAGGTCACTAGACCACCAGGGCAGTACAGTAAGGTAAGGGGAGGGGAGGATAGGACAGCCTTAGGGAGTGTAACAGAGGGGTAGAGCGGGGCAGTATGTGACAGGGAGCGGGGTGGGGTGTGATTGGGGTGGGAGATGGCGGGGCGGGGCATGTGTCCTCTTTTTTGGGGGGAGCAAATATGGTAACCCTAGCTGTCCTGCTGCTCGTGCTCATTCAGGCAGTGCCCCTACCCTCCCACCAGGTCTGCCCACTATCGTGTAAAATTCTGGCATTTGCTGCCTGTTCTTTTCCTCAGCAGACCTTTCACACTTTCCCTTCCTTTGCAACAGTACCCCCTTTCCCCTCTCCAAGAACACTGACTGATTCTTTCCAAAGACCTTGTACAGAGCTCAGCTTCCCCACAGCCCCTATAGCTCAGCCCCTCCCTTCCTATGACTACTAGCGCCTTCCCACTTTCTGGAGTCTACCACAGCCTCTGCACTGGAAAGGGGGAGCATTGGAGAGCTGTCGTGGGCTGAACTCTGAAATCACACTTAGTCATCCTTCTGGCTTTGAAACAGGTAATGTACAAATTTGTAGAATCCTGGAAAACTCCAGACACATTTGACAGGGCCCTCCTAAACTTTTGGGCCCAAGGCACGTGCCTAGTTTGCCAGTGTTTTAATCCAGCTCTGGAGAGATGTTATACCAAGGAAGGAATGAAAAGAAGAGAGTTGGAAGGACCTAAAGGTGGAGGGGAAGGAGATGGACACGTTGGATCTGTGGGCAGAGGGGAAAGGGGTAAGAAAGGAAAACAGAGAGACTTTGGACCCTGTGGCACAGGGAAGGAGGAAACAGGAGAAATATTATACACAGGGAGGGAGGGAAGGAAGAGAGGAGAGGAGACTGTTGAACATGGGTGTAGAGGGGAGGGAGGGTGAGATGGTGGACCCCAGGGAAGGGACATAGGGAGAAAAAGAGAGGGAGAGATGTTGAACCTGGAGGCAGAAAGGAGAGATGCTGGACCATGGGTGGGGACAGTGGTTGAGTGGAAGGGATATCAGAGTACAGGGCTGCAGGGGAGGGATAATACTGGGAATGTTGGAACCATATGGGGAGGCCATGGGGAGTTGTCAAGGTGATGATTAGGAGGAGGTCAGAGGATAGAAATGTGGTATTGGGGAGTAGATGAAAGATAGAATGGAATAGGAAGCTGGGAAAGAGGGTGAGACCAGAAATGGGAGAGCTATAGGGTGAGAGGAGATGGAAATTGATAGGTAGGTGAAAGGAAATAGGAGATAGAGAACTGGAAGTGAAGAAAAAGGGTGAAACTTGAGTGGACAGAGGCAGAAAAGAAAAAAATGGAGGAAATAACTAAAAGGGAAAGATCAGTGTGTCAGACAGGTGTAACGGAAGAATGGAACAAGACAGGAGGAAAGGGGAGAAATGAATGGACAATTGATGGAAAGAGTAGGAAAACAGAAACTAGAACCAGCATGATGGGAAAAAATGTTCAGACAATGGTAAACATAAGTTTATTTTGAATGTTTAACTGGAATATGTTAGCTTTGGGAAATGTGCATTGCAAATGGCTTTGTATTATGTTTATGCATTTGATTTTATTTCTTCAGTGTTTTGATATGTGCTGAGTTTGACTTCTTGGGGTTCTCAGTTCAAATTTTGTCTTCAAATTTCTATTTGTAATCTGTGATCCCTTGTTCTGCATTTGATGAGCGTCTGTGTTTTGGATATGACTGAGGTGTGGTATTCTGTATATAGTTTTGTGAAGAACTTGTTAGTTCTACTTGTTCTGTTTTGCCTGTAATTGGTGTATTGGTGTTTTAGGGCCCAATTTAATAGTTGTGCTGCAGCCTGTTTGAATCATAGGATTAGTGCTATTGTCATATGACGTTTGCTACATTTATGTTAAGTTAGGATTTATTTCAGGTTTTGTATTTCACAATGTGTCTGGAAGTGGCGAGATTTATATTGTTCCTCAGATGACATGAGAATCAGAATTTTTTTTTTTTTTGTGTAATGACTACCATGGAGACATTTCCTATTCTGATCTGCATCTATTGTTGTTGGGGAGAGGTTGGATTTTGTGGATGCAGAGCATATGTATATATGTACCAAAGGTCTGTGAGGGTCCGATATGCAGTGTGTCATATATGTGATCATCGTACTTCAGGTGTGTCCAGATGAAAAAAGGTTGAGCCTTAGCAGCATTTAGAAAGCAAAACATGCAGATCATTCCAGATGTATACCCTGGATGCACCATTAGCATGATTTTTGTATATTTCCACATCAGTTTTTTTTTGTCTAAAGTGTATTTTAGAAATATTACGACAGATTCAGAGCCAGTCAGCTGTCAGCTTGGAGGTGGGGCAGGATGACCCTTATTGCCCGGGGGCCCAGATCCCTGTCAGTCTGCCCTTTCAGCTGCATGAGTTACTGACAGAAAGCCTTGTTCTTTCAGTTAATATTTATCTGTGACTCTCTATGTGGAGGACTAGTTTTTTATTTATAGGTGCTGCTTTAAATTTTCTGCCACAGTTTTTTTTTCCACCAGAATTCTCTTCCTGTTTCTATAAACTGGTGTTGTTTGTTTTTTAATTAAGCTGCTTGACTATCCTAGCTGTATGACTCTCAGTAGGCAAATCTGGGCATTTATTAGCTCTTCTCTCCTTACGTTGGGGAAAAAAAAGAGGCAGTTCACTGAGTGCCTCTCACTTTTATTCTTTCTCAGGTGTGGATCCTGAGGTCAAATAATTACTAATCTACATGGATTGAAAACCAAAATAATTGCTAATCTTCAGAGCTATATTTATGAATATGCTGGAACATTCTGCTTGCTGTTCATTTGTATGTCGGTTCTACTACTACTACTATTTAGCATTTCTATAGCGCTACAAGGCATACGCAGCGCTGCACAAACATAGAAGAAAGACAGTCCCTGCTCAAAGAGCTTACAATCTAATAGACAAAAAAATAAAGTAAGCAAATCAATTGTATGTTGCACCTTGACAGTGCAAGATCTCTTCTCCGAGGACAAGCAGGCTGCTTGTTCTCACTGATGGGTGACGTCCACGGCAGCCCCTCCAATCGGAAACTTCACTAGCAAAGTCCTTTGCTAGCCCTCGCGCGCCCGCGCGCACCGCGCATGCGCGGCCGTCTTCCCGCCCGAAACCGGCTCGAGCCGGCCCGTCTTCTTTTGTCCGCACTCGGTACGGTCGTGTTTTCGCCGTGTCGAGCCCCGGAAAGTCGACCTCGCGCGTCCAATTTGTTTGAACGTGTTTTTTTCCTTCGGGAAAGCTTTGTCCTAGTCGGGAAGTGCTCCGGAAACCCCCCGCCGGGTTTCGTATAAATCCTCCCCGTACTTCCAGCTTTTTTGCCCCGGTAAGTTTTCTTTCGTCGTCGGGGTAGGCCTTTTTTCGGCCTCGGTCGAGATTTTTTCTCCCTCTAAATTTGGTGCTTCGAATTTCGCCATGTCGGCTTTTGATTTCGCCGGCGTGATTTTTCCGCCCATGACATCGAAGCCTTCCAGCGGCTTCAAGAAGTGCACCCAGTGCGCCCGGGTTATCTCGCTCACTGATCGACACTCGTCGTGTCTTCAGTGTCTGGGGGGCGAGCACCGCCCTCAGAACTGCAGTCTGTGTTCCCTGCTTCAAAGGCGGACTCAGGTAGCGAGACTAGCCCAGTGGAACGTGTTGTTCTCGGGCTCTTCGTCGGCATCGCACCGGGATCTTCGAGTGCATCGACGTCGTCAGCGTCCAGACCATCTTCCTCGTCCGCCCCTGCATCGAGTTGCATCGAGGCATCGGGCCTCTGCATCGGCGCCGAGACATCGGATAGCTGCATCGACGTCGGTGGTACCAGGACCTCGTCTGCTGATGTCGTCGGACGGTGGTGCATCGGGTGGAGTGCAGGTGAGGGCTGTCCATTCCCCTGCTGGTGGCGGTGAGCCCTCGGGTGGGTCTCCGCCTACCCTGAGGGCTCCTGCGGTACAGCCCCCCCGAGATCGACCTTCTTCAGTCTCGGCCCCGAGGAAGCGACGGGTGGATTCGACGTCCTCCTCGTCGGTGCCGGGGAAGCTCCGGTGACATGCTTCGGAAGAAATCGAAGAAGCATCGACACCGGTCTCCTCCCCGTGTCGGCACCGAGAGCTCTGGGTCGCCGAGGGATTCGGCACCCAGCAGGCATCGGCACCGAGAGGACCGCTCACCCTCTGTTCAGGAGGTTGTCGATGCGCTCCGCTCTGGACAGCCCGGAACAGCCTCCACGCCCGGAACAGGTACTGACGTCGACGCCTGCATCGACCTCTCAGCCTTTCTCTGCAGCCGCTCTAAACGAGAGCCTCCGGGCCGTGCTCCCAGAGATTCTGGGAGAGCTGTTGCGCCCTACCCCTCCGGTACCGGCGGTGCTTGCGCCACCGGTACCGTCGAGCGTGGCGCCGGCTGGCCCATCGCCCAGGTTGAGGTCCCCGACGTCGGTACCGCGTGCGGTGCCGACCGCGGCCACCTCCCAGGAAGGCTCCCCGACTACGTCGGCGGAGGGAGCTTCGCCGATGCGGGCGAGGGAGTCTACCTCTCGACGCCCCCATCGTGGACAGGGTTCCACGGAGTCGAGCAGGGCGAGGTTGCAGACACAGGTCCGTGAACTTGTGTCTGACACCGAGGGTGAGGCCTCGTGGGAGGAAGAGGAAGATCCCAGATATTTCTCTGACGAGGAGTCTGGGGGTCTTCCGTCTGATCCCACTCCCTCTCCTGAGAGACAGCTTTCTCCTCCCGAGAGTCTGTCTTTTGCCTCCTTTGTCCGGGAGATGTCTACGGCCATCCCCTTCCGGTGGTTGTGGAGGACGAGCCCAGGGCTGAAATGTTTGAGCTCCTGGACTATCCTTCTCCACCTAAGGAAGCGTCCACTGTTCCCTTGCACCATGTCCTGAAGAAGACATTGCTTGCGAACTGGACCAAACCATTAACTAATCCCCACATTCCCAAGAAGATCGAAGTCCCAGTACCGGATCCATGGGGACCCAGAGCTGATGCGCACTCAGTTGCCTCATGACTCTGGAGTTGTGGATTTGGCCCTAAAGAAGGCTAAGAGTTCTAGGGAACATGCTTCGGCGCCCCCGGGCAAGGACGCTAGAACCTTAGACTCCTTTGGGAGGAAGGCCTACCATTCCTCTATGCTCGTGTCCAAGATCCAGTCTTACCAGCTCTACACGAGCATACACATGCGGAATAATGTGCGGCAGTTGGCGGGCTTGGTTGATGCTCTTCCCCCTGAGCAAGCCAAGCCTTTTCAGGAGGTGGTCAGGCAGCTGAAGGCGTGCAGAAAATTCCTGGCCAGAGGAGTTTATGACACTTTTGATGTTGCGTCCAGGGCCGCTGCTCAAGGTGTGGTGATGCGCAGGCTCTCATGGCTGCGTGCCGCCGACCTGGAGAATAGAGTCCAGCAGCGGATTACGGACTTGCCTTGCCGTGCGGATAACATTTTTGGCGAAAAAGTCGAGCAGGTGGTAGAGTCTCTCCACCAGCGGGACACCGCATTCGACAAGTTCGCCCGCCGGCAGCCTTCAGCTTCTACCTCTACAGGTAGACGATTTTTCGGGGGAAGGAAGACTGTTCCCTATACTTCTGGCAAGCGTAGGTACAATCCTCCTTCCCGACAGCCTGCGGCCCAGGCTAAGCCCCAGCGCGCTCGCTCTCGTCAGCAGCGTGCGAATCAGCAAGGCCCCGCGGCTCCCCAGCAAAAGCAAGGGGCGAGCTTTTGACTGGCTCCAGCAGAGCATAGCCGACATCCAAGTGTCAGTGCCGGGCGACCTGCCTGTCGGAGGGAGGTTGAAAGCTTTTCACCAAAGGTGGCCTCTTATAACCTCCGATCAGTGGGTTCTCCAAATAGTCCGGCAAGGATACACCCTCAATTTGGCCTCAAAACCTCCAAATTGTCCACCGGGAGCTCAATCCTACAGCTTCCAGCACAAGCAGGTACTTGCAGAGGAACTCTCCGCCCTTCTCAGCGCCAATGCGGTCGAGCCCGTGCCATCCGGGCAAGAAGGGCTGGGGTTCTATTCCAGGTACTTCCTTGTGGAAAAGAAAACAGGGGGGATGCGTCCCATCCTAGACCTAAGGGCCCTGAACAAATATCTCGTAAAAGAAAAGTTCAGGATGCTTTCCCTGGGCACCCTTCTCCCCATGATTCAGCAAAACGATTGGCTATGCTCTCTGGACTTGAAGGATGCCTACACACACATCCCGATACTGCCAGCTCACAGACAGTATCTGCGATTTCAGCTGGGCGCACGCCACTTCCAGTACTGTGTGCTACCCTTTGGGCTCGCCTCTGCGCCCAGGGTGTTCACAAAGTGCCTAGCTGTGGTAGCAGCGGCGCTTCGCAGGCTGGGGGTGCACGTGTTCCCATATCTCGACGATTGGCTGGTGAAGAACACATCCGAGGCAGGAGCCCTGCAGTCCATGCAGATGACTATTCGCCTCCTGGAGCTACTGGGGTTTGTGATAAATTACCCAAAGTCCCATCTTCTCCCAGTGCAGAAACTCGAATTCATCGGAGCCCTGCTGGATTCTCGACGGCTCGCGCCTATCTCCCAGAGGCGAGGGCCAACAACTTGTTGTCCCTCGTCTCGCGGGTGCGAGCGTCCCAGCAGATCACAGCTCGGCAGATGTTGAGATTGCTGGGCCACATGGCCTCCACAGTTCATGTGACTCCCATGGCCCGCCTTCACATGAGATCTGCTCAATGGACCCTAGCCTCCCAGTGGTATCAGGCCGCCGGGGGTCTAGAGGACGTGATCCACCTGTCCACGAGTTTTCTCGAATCCCTGTATTGGTGGACGATTTGCTCCAATTTGACTCTGGGACGTCCCTTCCAAATTCCTCAGCCTCAAAAAGTGCTGACCACGGATGCGTCTCTCCTGGGATGGGGAGCTCATGTCGATGGGCTTCACACCCAAGGAAGGTGGTCCCTCCAAGAAAGCGATCTACAGATCAATCTTCTGGAGTTGCGAGCGATCTGGAACGCTCTGAAGGCTTTCAGAGATCGGCTGTCCCACCAAATTATCCAAATTCAGACAGACAATCAGGTTGCCATGTACTATGTCAACAAGCAGGGGGGCACCGGATCTCGGCCCCTGTGTCAGGAAGCCGTCAGCATGTGGCTCTGGGCTCGCCGTCAAGGCATGGTGCTCCAAGCCACATATCTGGCAGGCGTAAACAACAGTCTGGCCGACAGGTTGAGCAGGATTATGCAACCTCACGAGTGGTCGCTCAATTCCCGTGTGGTGCGACAGATCTTCCAGGCGTGGGGCACCCCCCTGGTGGATCTCTTCGCATCTCAAGTGAACCACAAGGTCCCTCAGTTCTGTTCCAGGCTTCAGGCCCACGGCAGACTGGCGTCGGATGCCTTCCTCCTGGATTGGGGGAAGGTCTGCTGTATGCTTATCCTCCCATTCCTCTGGTGGGGAAGACTTGTTGAAACTCAAGCAAGACCGAGGCACCATGATTCTGATTGCTCCCTTTTGGCCGCGTCAGATCTGGTTCCCTCTTCTTCTGGAGTTATCCTCCGAAGAACCGTGGAGATTGGAGTGTTTTCCGACCCTCATCACGCAGGACGAAGGGGCTCTGCTGCATCCCAACCTCCAGTCCCTGGCTCTCACGGCCTGGATGTTGAGGGCGTAGACTTTGCCTCTTTGGGTCTGCCAGAGGGTGTCTCCCGCATCTTGCTTGCTTCCAGGAAAGACTCCACTAAGAGAAGTTACTTCTTTCATTGGAGGAGGTTTGCCGTCTGGTGTGACAGCAAGGCCCTAGATCCTCGCTCTTGTCCTACACAGACCCTGCTTGAATACCTTCTCCACTTGTCTGAGTCTGGTCTGAAGACCAACTCCGTAAGGGTTCACCTTAGTGCAATCAGTGCATACCATTACCGAGTGGAAGGTAAGCCGATCTCAGGACAGCCTTTAGTTGTTCGCTTCATGAGAGGTTTGCTTTTGTCAAAGCCCCCTGTCAAGCCTCCTACAGTGTCATGGGATCTCAATGTCGTTCTCACCCAGCTGATGAAACCTCCTTTCGAGCCACTGAATTCCTGCCATCCGAAGTACTTGACCTGGAAGGTCATTTTCTTGGTGGCAGTTACCTCGGCTCGTAGAGTCAGTGAGCTTCAGGCCCTGGTAGCCCAGGCCCCTTACACCAAATTTCATCACAACAGAGTAGTCCTCCGCACTCACCCTAAGTTTCTGCCAAAGGTTGTGTCGGAGTTCCATCTGAACCAGTCAATTGTCTTGCCAACATTCTTTCCCCGTCCTCATTCCTGCCCTGCTGAACGTCAGCTGCACACATTGGACTGCAAGAGAGCATTGGCCTTCTATCTGGAGCGGACACAGCCCCACAGACAGTCCGCCCAATTGTTTGTTTCTTTTGATCCCAACAAGAGGGGAGTGGCTGTAGGGAAACGCACCATATCCAATTGGCTAGCAGATTGCATTTCCTTCACTTACGCCCAGGCTGGGCTGGCTCTTGAGGGTCATGTCACGGCTCATAATGTTAGAGCCATGGCAGCGTCGGTAGCCCACTTGAAGTCAGCCACCATGGAGGAAATTTGCAAAGCTGCGACGTGGTCATCTGTCCACACATTCACATCTCATTACTGCCTGCAGCAGGATACCCGACGCGACAGTCGGTTCGGGCAGTCAGTTCTTCAGAACCTGTTTGGGCTTTAGGATCCAACTCCACCCCCCGAGGGCCCTGTTTGTTCTGTTCCAGGCTACACTCTCAGTTAGTTGGTAAATTTTTTAGGTCAATCTCAGTTATGTCCTCGCCGTTGCGAGGCCCAATTGACCATGGTTGTTGTTTTGAGTGAGCCTGGGGGCTAGGGATACCCCATCAGTGAGAACAAGCAGCCTGCTTGTCCTCGGAGAAAGCGAATGCTACATACCTGTAGAAGGTATTCTCCGAGGACAGCAGGCTGATTGTTCTCACAAACCCGCCCGCCTCCCCTTTGGAGTTGTGTCTTCCCTTGAAGTGTATTGTCTTGCTACATACTGGACTGGCCGGCTCGAGCCGGTTTCGGGCGGGAAGACGGCCGCGCATGCGCGGTGCGCGCGGGCGCGCGAGGGCTAGCAAAGGACTTTGCTAGTGAAGTTTCCGATTGGAGGGGCTGCCGTGGACGTCACCCATCAGTGAGAACAATCAGCCTGCTGTCCTCGGAGAATACCTTCTACAGGTATGTAGCATTCGCTTTATCTATATGTCTATGCTGGAAATTAGATTATCTTGGCCTAGGACCTCGGCTGTATTTCCCACAAGAATCTATTCTCTGTTTTCTGATATTATGAAGTTATGTATAATTTTACCTGAGAAGAAAATCTCAGTTTCAGCAAGGGAAAAGGGATCTCTTTTTTCCTTTATTTTCTGTCCTATAGACATTGCCTACTCATTAAAAGAAATAATAAACAACTGTCGCGTTCTTGAGGCAGAACCGGAATTCTTGAGCCCTTGGGCCACTGCCGAGGAGCGGCAGAGGCAGGCAAGACCACCCTGGAACTGGACACAAGGAAGAACAGGACTGGAACTCTGGACTGGCATAGCGCCTGAGGCAGAACAGGAACAACTTCACCTGTGCTTGACCACCGTTCCTCAGGAGTTGAGCCCCTGAGTGCAGGTGGCTGGCAGGACTTGCAGGACAGGGCAGGAACTGCAGACCCCGAGGACCCCTCCGGGGGAAAGGAAGAGAAGTGAGCTGGCAGCAGGAGAAGAGAGATCCCCCCTGGAAGATACTGGCTAACCTTTTGGACTGGTGGTGGACTGGGTGTCCAAAGGAGACGAGCAGGCTGAAAATCCTGGGGTAAGAAGGCCCTAAAGCATTAGTGTTCGACTGTATGTCCTCAGTACTTTTTCTTATAATACATTGTTTCAGATTAGTGTATTAGCACTCATATATGTACTATGATTGTTAAAAAAAATTATAAATAAAGAACAAATCATTTATACATTTGGTTCAATTCAGTTTCCCGCGAATTGGCGTCAAGCGCTCTGGGATATTTATTTATTTATTTGTTGCATATGTATCCCATGTTCCATTACATCATGCATGATGAAAATATATAGGAGATTATACATTTAGTATTGCATAAGGACCTTGGGAGTCATTAAGTGGCAAAGAAAATATACTTTTAGTGTGGCATAGGATCTTGGATGTTTCTTCTGATATCATATGAGTTTCAAGGGAATATTGTGTAACTGCAGCGGCTGGCAGTTTATCTGGACCTTCAGTCAAGTCTGCAATAAATATAGCATTGACAGATTGTACACATTCTGGTTTTTTTGGCCCAGTATGCCCTTTCATAGCATCTACTATCTTTTTCTCTTGCTTACAGACCTTTTGTTCTTGTCTCAAGCTTTCTTGGAGTCAGATACAGTCTCATACTTTCTTACAGTCAGATACAGTCTTGTATTCTCCGCCTTCACCAGAAAGGCTATGGCACAAATTCACCACCTTTTTCCGTTTATAATATTTTTCCTTTCCTTTTTCTTTTCGTGCTCTGCTCTCTCACTCCAGAGCTTCTTTTCATTTGGAAGGGGATTTTGTTTCCACTTCCTGGGCATTTTTTGCCATCACTACGTTGGGCCCAATACAGGTTGTAATTACCACATTCTTCTCTATGGGGTGTGGGTCCGTATATCTCACTATGGCAGGAGAAAAGGCCATGATACGAGGATGATGGCAAGGTCCACATTACCAGTTTTATTGTCCTGCTTTTTCGCAGCGGCGCTCATGAAACAAGGCCTCCTCGTTTCATCCTTTCCTGGACGACCGGTTCATGACAGAACGTCTTATTGGCAGAGTGGTCATGTCACGCAGAGGGGGGTGCATTTTTCTGCTGACTCTAGGTTGGGTGGTGAATGTTGCCAGGTTTATCATTTTTTCTCTCTTTTGATTTCTCATGTGATCTCATTAGATTTCATTACATCTCTCTGTTTTTCTCTCTTTGTTGAGTCAAGCTGGAGCAGAGTATTCTGTCTTCTCTACATGCATCCCACTTTCTGTTTCTAGCGCCCGAGAAGGAATTTTTCTTCATTATATTTCGAGTCTCAGTAGTCTCCTTTGGCAACTTTTCACTTCTTCAATGTCATGGACATGGGAGTATTTGTCTAACTCTGGGAGAGTGTTTTTTCTTTCCCTACTGGATAGCGAGGTGGTGAGAGTCTGACGGACAATGCCTTAACAGTAGCTTAGGTCATTTGTCAAAGTACAATGAAGAATCTACTCTTCACATGGCATGTGGTTGGATTAAAAAAAAACGCATTGTGTGTATTTTTTCTCTTGGATTTCACTCTACTTTCAGGGGAATCACAATTATAATCTAGGTCTCAACTCTATAATTAGTTACACATTATATTACAAATTATTCACTAGTAACTGTTTAACATTTTAAAATATATTTCTTTATTAATAGATCAATACAATTTTCCTAAAATAAAATCCATTCCCTTAACCCATAGTTATTAACCAATCCATACACCAATACATTTAAAACCAAACAATTCTCCACAATACTCTTTCAATACACATTCAAATAGCATATATCTGGCAATCTTTTACATCAATGTGTGTGATCATAGCTCTTTAGTCATGTGTTAATCCACTGCTCCAGAGTCTCCCACAAGAGTCAGCCTTGCTTCAAATCAGACTCATTGAATCACCAACTTGTAAAATAGTTCTGTCCTTTTTTCCAACAAACCATTGTAACGTTAGTGATAAATCTTGAATAACCATTGATATCAGTCAGCAACATCCAAAACTGTCCATTTTCACCATTAGCAGTATCATGTGTTCCAGATATATATATTTTTTGAAATGTGGTTACATTTGTATTAGAGTTTCAATCTCTCCAATTCTTATAGTATTCCACCATACGACCAGGACCCAACATGCTCATGTTTCGCTATAAAAGCATCATCAGGGGTCTTGAATTCTAAACACAATAACAATGGGTTAACTCTAATTCTACTTAATATATATCATTATTAAAAACTCTCAAAATACATTGACATACTATCATAGATACACTTACTGGCTCATCCAGGTGGTGGGGTAGTCAAATACCAGCGATGCGGTGGTGAGCTAGAACTGCTCTCCCAAACGCATAGATGGTTACCAACTAACACAGAGGTTAAATACTCTAGAGGTTTAACCACTCAATCTCTTTATTGAGTCCAGCTGGAGCTACCGTGTTCCATTGAAATATATAACGTTGCTCCTTCCTAAGTAGTGCCTGAAGCATGTTACCACCCCTCTCTAACTTAACACAATCAAGGACAACAAATCGAAACTCCTCTAATTTGTGTTGCATTTCCAACCAGTGGGCTACAATAGGAGCTTCCAAACGAGCTGTACGTATGTTACTTAAATGCTGTGAAATACGCAATTTAACCCTCCGAGAAGTCAAGCCAATATACCACAAACCACAAGGGCAAATCACCCCATATATACAATTCATAGTATTGCAATTTGTGTTTTCATAAAGATAATGTATTTTCTCAGAATGAGGAATTTGAATTTGAGTAACTTCCATAGCATACTGACAATATGTACATTGATTGCATCTATGGTGGCCACTATTTCCCACTGAACTATCACGGTTTTCTTAGCCAATTGTTCACCTAGATTCATACCCCTAGAAAAAGCAAACCGGGGTGTGACCTTAAATGCAGGATGAATATTTAACATGGGCCAATGTCGACGAATGATGTTTATAATATCATTAGATGCTCTGGTGAAAGGTAAAACACACGTTAAAGGTTTACATTCATTAACCCTATTCACCTTCCGTTCCCATTCAGGATGATAATTAAATACTCGCTTAGCAGCATTTTTCAAAACTTTGTGGGGATAGCCTCGAACCCGAAACCTACTGATCATCTGTTCTGCCTGAGTGCAGAATTCTTCCCTAGAGCTACATGCTCTCAGGGGAAGAGACTCGCAGCTTCTGGGCTTTGTCAGCGGATAGTACCTTAATGGGATGTCCCTCTTCTACAGCTTTTTGTTTTCGCTTTGAACTCAGGTATGCTTTGCTTAGTCTCTTGCTGCAAAGACAACGGCAGGAGTACATGTCCTCTGGCAGCAGGGATCTTACGGTCTTCTTCTTCTCTATCTTTTTCCTCGATATTTTCTCTTGGGTTATGAATTTCTTTACATCTCTCTGATATTCTCTCACCTCTCATATATTCTCTCCTATCTGGTTATTTTTCTCGGATGGAATCCCTCAGTTGCCTAGGTAGTCTTTAGAGTGCAGCACTCTGGTCTGCTGGTTGAGATTGAGCATCCTCTCTGTAGGTATGTCTCGAGAATATAGACAGTGGACAATTTTTCTACATAGGTACATGTGTATTACCACACTCGGAAAAGGTCAAATGTCCCATCGAGCCCAAAGGGCACCTGCCTAGATTTCTAAACAGACAATCTTTCTATACATGTTATTCCTAGAACTGTGTAGTGGTTTATGGAATTCAATATGATAAAAGGTATTAATGAGGGTATTAACAAGTGTCTACATTGCATTTCAGTTATTCACGTTTCCTCTAATTGGTCTTTGCGGCAAGAATTTTAGGTGATCTGCTTGCAGAGGCAGCAGCTACAGATGATTGTTCTAGCTCATTTCAATTGCGCTCTGAGATATGTTTTCTCCATATTCTGTAACTGCAGTGGCTGTCACTTTATTTGAACCTTTAGTCAGCTTGGCGGCAGGGATTTAGATGCTTTCTTCTCCTGCTTAGCATTTTCGGCTATGATAATTTATTTAATTGTACTCTTGTTTTCACCTTTTTAGTTTCAGGTGATCAGGTACTTTCTCTCTGTCAGTTTTTTCTTTCTTCCAATCTGCTGTTAGGTCGGCTAGGATATCTGTAGGAGTGGTAGTTCAGTATTCCTGTTGCCATTTTTCTCAGCTGAGGTGGATTCTTGGCAGATTTTTTGTTTCAAGGCGGCTCTGCCTTTAGCTTTGCAATCTTTCTTTCAGCAGTTTTTCTCTTTCTAGAGTCTCCCTGTCCTTCGCACTGCACAGCTAGTGCGGTAGGTAGGGGACAATAGTCATTGTCGCTTGGACTTGTAGGTTTCTTTTTTGTTTTGTAGTCATCCTATTTGGTTTGTTGGCGGCTCTTTGATCTTCAAGCTTTTGGCTTCGTATTCATTCTAGTCTGTTTTCAGGTACTCTTCCGCGTTCTCAATGCCAGTCCCTCTCGTAACATTACTGCTTTGGTACTTCCCAAGAGTCCAATCCTGGTCCGGTCCGGAGGGACGCTAAGGAAGGAGAAATTAGACCTTACCTGCTAATTTGCTTTCCTTTAGTCCCTCTGGACCGGACCAGGCCCCTCCCATGTTTTGTCATTTTTTTCAGCGGAATAGTAAAATAAATAGATAATTAAAAAAAAAAAACCCCAACAATAATAACAAGCTTGTATATTTAGCATTTTCAGTGACCCATGCCACATCTCTAGTTGGAGTTGCAGGTGGGTTCCGTTGCTGTTATATAGGTGTACGTATGTATGTATGTATGTATCTATACAACTTTAAGGGGACCTTACCGCTTCTCTGGTAGGAGTTGCTGGTGACCTATACTTCAAGTGAGCCATACCACTTCTCTGGTGAGAGTTGCTGGTGAGCTATTATACAAGTGGGCCATACCACTTCTCTGGTGAGAGTTGCTGGTGACCCATACTTCAAGTGAGCCAAGTGAGTCATACCTCTTCTCTGGTGGGAGCTGCGGGTGAAGTATGATACAAGTGGCCTATACCACTTCTCTGGGGACAGTTGCTGGTGACCTATATTACAAGTGGGCTATACCTCTTCTCTAGTGCTGGTGAGCTAGAATATGAGTGAGCCATACCACTTCTCTGGTGAGAGTTGCTGGTGAGCTATAATACAAGTGGCCCATACCACTTCTCTGGTGAGAGTTGCTGGTGAGCTATATTACAAGTGAGCCATACCACTTCTCTGGTGAGAGTTGTTGGTGAGCTCTAATACAAAAGGGGCCATACTGCTTCTCTGGTGAGAGTTGCTGGTGAGCTCTAGTACTCGGCTTTGTCGAGGAATTTGTGGCTGCTAGGATTCCATACGGCACAGAAGGTTTCTCTCTTTTCTGCTTGGTTAGTCAAATACTGAGGCTAGGGTCACATGACCAGGGCTCTTATTAGCTCTCCAGAGTCACAAGTTTTTCTCAGTCTCCACCTGCTGGTAAGCGAGCACAACCCAAGAGTCCAATCCAGGTCCGGTCCGGAGGGACTAAAGGAAAGCAAATTAGCAGGTAAGGTCTAATTTCTCCATACTACTGTTGCTAGGTGCTAAATTACTTCTGTCCATTCAGCATCCTTGTTCAGCCCATACGGGGAAAACGTTCTCCAGGTGAAAATAATTCTTAGTTCAGTATTTAGCAGTCTCTGACTAATATTACCTCCTCTTATCCCCATGTCAATTTTAATTAGAATAGAAAATCTGAGATTATCTAGTTTGTGATTAATATCCTGGCAATGTTGTACCAAAGGCGCTTCTACATTTCCTCTTCTAATATTACTTAGATGTTCCCCTATTCTGATTTTCAGCTTCCTCTTAGTTTGACCAACATACCACAGTTTACAAGGACAAACTATTACATATATTATCCCTTCTGTATTACAATCTCCTGAACATTTTAGATGGAATGATCTATTCATAACTTGATTATAGATATTGTCTCCTTCCAATACCTGACTACAATAACAACAGCTCTGGCACGGTTTAAATCCCTGTTCTGATGTTGCGTTCACTTGAATTTTTTTAGTAACCGACATCAATTCTCCCAAATTTTTATTCCTACGACTAGTAAAAAAGGCCCGTTTCTGAGAGCAATGAAACGGGCGCTAGCAAGGTTTTCATCGTAGTGTGTGTGTGAGAGAGAGAGAGAGAAAGAGTGAATGTGCGAGTGTATGTGTGAGAGAGTGTGTTTGAGAATGAGAGTGTGCTGCAGGGGCCCCCCCTCCGTCTGTTGGCGTCCTTCCCGGTCCCCCCTGTGTTTCGTTTTCCCGTTTCCTTCTCCTCCCCCTCCCATGTGTCCTCCCCACAGCGCCTCAGGGTTGTGGCCCCCCCCCCCCCCCGCTGTCTGGCTTTCAGGATTGTGGCCCCTCCGTCTGGGGCCTTTTTTCTGCATTGTAGTGTGTATGTTTGAGAGTAAGTGTGTGAGAGAGACAGTGAATGCGCGAGTGTGTGTGCGAGAAAGAGAGTGTGTGTGTGTGAGAGAGAATCCCAGCTTCAGGGAGTTGCCCCCCCCCCGTGCCTTTCAGGATGGTGGTCCCTCTTTCTTCCGCCCTTTGTCCCTCTCCCCCCTGTCTTCCCTCCTCCCCTTCCTGGCCTCCCCGTTTCCCCCTCGCAGCTTCAGGGTCGAGTGCCCCCCTCGCTCCGCCTTTCAGGGTGAAACTGTGACGGTGATGCTGGTTCCCTTCTTCGCAGGTTCAGGGAGGCAGGCTGTGTCCGTCTGCTGAAGGTGGTTCCCTTCCTCGCCCGTTCAAGGAGGCAGGCAGGCTGGCTGGCTCCGTCCGTGAGTCCGAGTCCTGCGGATGCGGAAATTGGCCGCCGAGGGGCAGGGGGAGATCGCGTGTCGCCGCTGCCCGCGTCCCCGCCTCCCTCCGTCCGCCGTTGTTCAGGCGATGTTAGTCCTCCGGAGGTGGGAAATGGTCGCCGAGGGGCAGGGGGAGATGACGTTTCACCGAGTGTGAATGCTCCGCCCTCGAGAAGGCGGGCCAGACACTCATTGCCAAACCGGATATCTCTGGCGCCTCAAGTTTCCGGCTTGAGGCTTCAGAACGTTGAAGGTGCCTTTTATATATATATATATGCAGAAGTAGGTTGTTCATTAAATGTAGGATAAATTTGTAAAACGTTCCAATGACGTAATATCGCTTTACGTAATTGCATTGTGTGAATTGAATATGGGAGAACACATACTAGGGCCTGATTATCTTTTGATTTCTTAGGATTTTGTAAAAGCCAATCTCTATTGGCATTTTGTGCTCTTTTATAAGCCCTTTTAATCACTTTTTTTGGATATTTCTTTTGTAAAAAGCGTTGTTTCATATTTTCCGCATGAAGTTGAAAATTATGTTGCTCAGAACATAATCTCTTCACTCTAAGAAATTGCCCTGTGGGTATGCTCTCCCGTAGATGTTTAGGGTGATAACTAGTAAAATGTAACAATGAATTCTTATCAGTTTGTTTCCTGTAAAGCGAAGTATGATATTTATTTTCTTGTATGTATATATATATTTACAAAATTTATCATTTGTGTATTTCTTTCCATATTAAATGTAATATTTGGGTCGCATTGATTAATATAATCTAAAAATTCAGTCAACTGTTGATCTGTCCCCGTCCTTACAAGCAAGACGTCATCTATAAACTGTTTCCAACACAGAATATGTTTTGTGTATGAGGATGGATATATGTATATATACCTCCTCATAATCTGCCATATAAAGGCAGGCTATGGTGGGGGCTACCATAGCCCCCATAGCCACACCTTTTACCTGTAAATAAAACATCTCATATTTAAACGTATTATTATCAGTAACTAATGTAGACATATCTTTAATCAATTGTTAATGAGGTACTGTTAAAGATGTTTGTTCTATGTAATTAGCTATTACAGCTTTAGTTCCTTGCTGGGGTATGTTGGTATAGAGGGCATTAACATCTAAAGAGGCTAGAATTATTGACGAGTCAGTAGGAATTTCAATCTGATCCAATATGTCTATTAAATGTGATGAGTCTCGTATGTATGATTTTATTTGAGGGACAAACTCTTGCAGATAATAATTTACATATTGAGACAATGTCACGGTTGTGCCCAGGTCCCTGGCTTGCAGTCACCTCAGTCCCCGGGGTTTAGACCTGGGGAATGTTGCGAAGTGATGGTTTACCGTTTCCCGTGTTCCAGAAGATATGCTGGTCCGGTCTGGATCTTCCAGCTCTCCAGATTGTTTTGGGAGTTTTTTGGAACCAAGCAGCACCCATACCTGGTGAACTCACTTGTGACCTGCCTTTATTAACCACCTGGTAAGGTTCCTAGTTGCCTTGCAACAGTGTTCTTCTTCTTCTACTACTACTACTACTACTACTACTACTTAACATTTCTAAAGCGCTGCCAGGGTTACGCAGCGCTGTACAATTTTAACACAGAAGGACAATCCCTGCTCAAAGAGCTTACAATCTAATGGACAAGTGTAGAGTCAGTCAAGTAGGGGTAGTCAATTTGGGGCATTCACGATTACATGAAAGTTACAAAGGTATAAAGGTTAGGTGCCGAAAGCTTCTTCAGAGGCGTTCCTTTGGTGTGAAGTGTTGCAGTGCCTTTGTGCTTTTCGTGTTGGTGACTTTTACTCTGCTTGTTTTTTGGACTATTTTTCTGCCTGTCGCCTGCCCAGACCCGGATTGTTTATGGGACTATTCTTCTGCCTGCCGCCTGCCCAGACCCGGATTGTTTATTGGACTATTCTTCTGCCTGCCGCCTGCCCAGACCCGGATTGTTTCTGGATTGTTCGTTTGCCTGCTGTTTTTCCTGGAACCCAGCGTGTTTCTAGTGTTCCTGTTATTTGTCAGCCTGCTGCTGTGTCCTGCCTTGTCCTGCAAGTCCTACCGGCCGCCTGAAGCCCAGAGCTCAACTCTTGGTGAAAGGTGGCCAAGTATAGGTGAAGCCTTACTCCAGTCCACTGTGTTCCAGTTCTGGTCTGCCTTATCTGGTGTTGGGGTGATTCTCCTGCCGCTGCTGCTCCTCGGCAGTGGCCCTAGGGCTCACAAACCTAGGTTCCTGTTGTGTATACGTGACAGACAATGGCTCTAATAATGATCCAGTTCCAGAAACTGGACGTCCTGGAGGGTGTGTGAGTGATTTGTGGATTTTAGGAATAAAATATATAATAGCAGTCCTAGCATGTTCTCTATATAAATATTTTGCTTCTTTAGGAGTAATAGACACAGCAAGGGCTTGAGTTATTAATGTAGCCACTTGTTCCTTATAAGTATCAATTGGATCATATGGTAACTTTCTGTAATACCTAGAATCTTCTGTTTAATAGCTTCCATGTGATACATTGTTTTATCCATCACCACCACACCTCCTCCTTTGTCCGCTCTACTAAATTAATGTTGGATCATTAATTAATTGATGTAATGCATTTTGTTGTTGTATTTGTGTGTTATTTTTATACAACGATCTTGTTCTCTTCCTTCTAACTCTTTCGATACTAATTGTTGAAATGTAGATATAATTGGGTCACATGACCCAGGGGGGCACCATTTTGAAGGATTCTTATATTTGTCAGAAAATTGCAAATTATGTTGTTGCTGATTGTGTTGACCCTCAAAGAATAATTTATGTGCATCTTCCTGAAAAATCTCATTAAATCCAATCTCGTGTTGAATGGATCATGTTGACTAGAAGGCACAAATGATAAACCCAATCGGAGTACTTCAAGTTGATCACTAGTTAATTGTTTTGAAGATATATTATGTAGAGGAGTGTGGTAGCCGTGTTAGTCCACTCTTAAGGTTATCAATAGAAATCAAACAAAATAAAACATACTATATTTGAGAAACAGGCCAGATGCTTAAGACAAGATTCAATTTACATAGACATCACATGAACAATACTGGTGCCAGTAGGGTTCTCACGCCTGTTGGTCAACATTTTACAGGACCAGGACACTGTACCAGTGACTTCACAGTGAGAATCCTGAAAGGTAACTTTAAAACCATACAAGAACGTAAGACCTTTGAAGTCAGAATGATTGAATATTTTAACACCCAACAGAAAGGACTTAACAAGGATCTGGGGTTCCTAGCCCATTATAAACCATAAAGCTGTATTTCTCTGTTGATCACCCCACCCCTCACCTATCCACACCCATCCTGTTAGAATATCAATGATATGCTTTGATGTCCCCATGCATACCTCCTACCCACCCCCATCCTCCCACCCTGTCAGATTGTTGTAGTAATGCTTGAATGTTTTCACTTATATACACTGTCAGCTAGCACATTTGCTTATTTCCGATCTGACGAAGAAGGGCAACCTTCGAAAGCTAATTAAGAAATGTATTAAGTTATGTCCAATAAAAAAGGTATCATCTTATTTTCTTTTCCATGTTTTATTTTGTTTGATTTCTATTGATAACCTGAAGATATATTATAAATCTCCATCAACGATTCTTGCCCTATTTGCGCCCCTTGTTGACCCTTATATTGTCGGGTGGGTTTTGTTCTACTGTTTTGTCTGCAATTCTTAAAAAATTGGATGGTTATTTATTTATTTAATTTATTTTATTTGTATCCCACATTCCCCCACCTATTTGCAGGCTCAGTGTGGCTTACATAGATTTGTTAACATTGTCATTTCAGGATATAAGATACAGTTAGTAATGTGTAGCGATTAGGAAGGGAAGAAAGAAGAAGGAAGAGAATGATTAGGGTAGTTATAGAAGGTAGGCGTTCATAATTGAGTGGGTTGGTGAGGTGACTTAGTGAGGCTATAGGTTCTCATTGTAGGCCTTGTTGAAGAAGAATGTCTTCAAAGATTTTCGAAAGATAGTTGTTTCGTTGATTGCTTTCAGGTCTGTAGGTAATGCATTCTATAACTGCGTGCTCATGTAGGAGAAGGTAGTGGCATGCATCAGCTTGTATTTAAGTCTTTTGCAGCTGGGGTAGTGCAGGTTGAGATATTTGCGGGATGATCTTGTGGCGTATCTGGGAGGTAGGTCTACGAGGTTTAGCATGTAGATTGGGGCGTCTGCGTGAATGATTTTGTGTACAGTCGTGCAGATCTTGAACGCAATGCGTTCCTTAAGTGGGAGCCAGTGAAGTTTCTCTCTTAGGGGTTTTGCACTTTCATATTTAGTTTTTCCAAATATGAGTCTGGCGGCCGTATTCTGGGCAGTTTGGAGTTTTTTGATTGTCTGTTCTTTGCATCCGGCATACAGTGCATTGCAGTAGTCCAGATGACTTATTACCATTGACTGTACCAGGTTACGGAAGATGTATCTCGGGAAGAAAGGTTTTACTCTTTTAAGTTTCCACATGATGTAGAACATCTTTTTCGTCGTGTTTTTCACGTGGGTATCAAGAGTGAGGTTTCGATCAAAGGTGACTCCAAGAATTTTCAAGTTTTGTGAGACAGGAAGGGAACAGTATGGTGTGATTTATGGTGGAGAAGTTTTTTGTGTTATGTTGTGTTATTTATCTGTTCTAATCTCCTGGTCTGATCTTCTAATGGCTCCCATTTTTAAATCATCCCCAGATGAATCACTCGACGAGTTAATAAATTTAACTTGTCTATTCCTTCTCCTCATATCTTTGCCCTGCAGATTTATCCATCCACCCATAAACATATGAATCCCTTTTATATTTATTAATTTTTTGTGTTCGTATCTGTTGCAGATATTTTTCAAGATTAGCATTATGTTCTCCCATATTCTTTGTAAAGACCTCTTCAGTTGTAGATGATTTAAAATTTTCTATCTTATCCTGCACTTCTTGTTGTTGATTCGTTTTTAATTTATCCAATTTATCGATAGAAGCATTAAGTCCAGGGAACATCTAGTTAATATCGTGTTCCACTCTTCTACATACTCGGGGTCATCCAAAAATCTGGGTTCTTTATTTAAGAGTAACCCTCTCGGGATTCTGTGTGTATGACAATATTCCACCAGGGCAGCAGAATTCAGCTCTGTTCTAATCATCAATTTATGATATTTATTCAAATCTAACCAATCACTTTCCTGACTTTCCTCCTGAGTGGTAAATAATCGACCTCCTCCTAGTAAATCTGAGATTCGTTCCATGGACAATCCCACCTTGGTCTCCCATCCTATGTGTGCCATATTTTCCCTCTAACAATTCTATTCAGAAATAAACTAACACAAGGGATTGATATTGTAACTATTCCACCAAAATTATAACTTTGGTGGAATAGTTACAATATCAGTCCCTTGTGTTAGTTTATTTCAGCATTGTATAATAAACAGTTTTACCTTTTTATAATAACACTTGAGCCTTGTCCGTTACTCCTAGTATAAGTGTAATTATAAGTATAGTTTTGGACAGTTTGGAATAAGGATCATGAGTGAGAGGTGTGTGTGCAACATATAATCCAGAGTGCTGAATACAAATACGTCTCACTCTCTGCCAGACTTTTCCTGAAGTTTGATAATATGTGATTTGTCCCCACACAGTGATGATTCAGAGCTGGCTCAGTTGCCCAATTGCACAGTTCTTCCATTTAGCTATGGTGCACTTCCTCGTGTAGTGCACAGCTCTTACTATACCTTCCTGTGCTTCACAGCCCCTGTGTGGCACTGTTGACCACCTGGGTTGCTTGGTGGTACTGCTGTCCACCTGGGTTGTAAGCTTTCTTAATCCACTTGTATTGCACAGGACAGCAGCTTCCTAGGTCATATGTTTGCAGCAACCACCTGAGTTGCACAGTGGTACAGGCCACCTGTGTGGCACATTTTCAGTAACTGCCTTGGTTACATAGTGGTGCTAGCTACCTATGTGGCACATTAGCAGCAACCATCTTGGCTGCATAGTGGTGCTGGCCACCTATGTGGCACATTTAAAGTAACTGACTTGGTTGCACAGTGGCGCTGGCCACCTCTGTGGCATATTTGCAGCAACCGTTTTGGTTGCACAGTGGCGCTAGCCACTTGCGTGGCACATTTTCAGCAAACATCCTGGTTGCACAGTGGTGCTGGCCACCTACATGGCACATTTGCAGCAACTCCTGGTTGCACAGTGGCACTGGCCACCTGTGTGGCATGTTTTCAGGAACCGTCTTGGATGCACAGTGGCACAAACCATTTGTTTGTACAGTGGCAGCGGCTACCTATATTGCATAATTGCAGCACCACTTTTGGTTTTTCCCCAGTAGCGGCAATCACCTGTATTGCTATCCTATGCAGCTGCCAGTCTAGCTCTCCTGCAACATCTACCTGTGAGGCTCCTGCTACCACCATCTCTTTTCTATGGTTGCAAGAGTCACCCGTTTTGCAAAGTTGTAACAACTGGGCCGTTTCCATAGTTGCAACAACTACCAGTGTTATTCAGCTTAAGCATTTTCTGTCCCTTTAACAACCACTCAGTCACAGTTCCAGTATTTCTTAGATGTGACAGCCATCTGTCTTATATAGTTGCCCAATAAATAGTCAGATTTCTTTTTTACCTTCAGCAGTTGCCTACATGTCATAGTGTTATAAGTCAGCTTTATAACGCTGTTCTAGTAGCCAGCTGTGTAGCATGGTTACTATCTGACCCTATATGTTCACCAGCTGCCAGTATATCACAGTTCCAGCAGTTGTCTGTATGGTTCAGTTATGGAAGCTATGTATATGGCACAGTTGCAAAGCTGCCTATGGGGCATCAGATATACTAGTGTCCTGGGACATTAGATTCACATTTGTGTGGTTTCCCATGCAGCAGCTGACTGCATGATCTCGGCTACACTACCCATTAAGTAGGGTATCAGATTCAGCATCCATGCACTTACTATAGCTATCATATTACATGCAGCATCTATAGATATGGCTTCTGCTACAGCACACAATTGTGTGGCTTCAGATGCAGCAGCCACCTGTATGATGCCAGTTACCACAGCTACCTCTGCTACTCTGCCACCTGTATGTTTCCAGCTACTTCAGCTGTCTTTCTCTGTCACCAGTCGCCACAGCCGCCTGTATGACACCAGCCATTTCACCTGCTAGTATTACACTAGTTGCCACAGAGCCTCTGTTACCTTGACTGCTTGTATGGCACTATCTGTCGCAACTGACTATATGGCACCAGCTACAGTGGACGCTTGTATGGATACAGCTGTGCACTCGCTTCAGTGGTGGCATGGATGTGTCCAGTTTTGACAGCATCTATAGCTCTAGCTACTATAGCTACATGTATAACATATCTTGATGTATTTGCTTATGCTGCTTGGCCATGTCAGTAGATTGTCTTCCCTGGTTTTGATAGCTATGAGCCTCATCTACTCTGCACAACTATTTAGTATAGTTTTGACTATCCAGCTTATTTTCGAAAGAGAAAAACGCCTATAGTGCGACCTAAATCGGGAGACAGACGTTTGTCTTGCAAAGGCGCCCAAATCTGTATAATCGAAAGCCGATTTTGGGCGTTTCCAACTGCACTCCGTCGCGGAAACGAATAAAGTTGACGGGGGCGTGTTGGAGGTGTGGTGGAGGCGGAACTGGGGCGTGGTTATCAGCCGAGGAGAGATGGGCGTCTAGCTGATGATCGAAAAAAAAAAAAAGGCGTTTTTACTGCGATTTTGGGTCACTTTTTTGGACCCTTTTTTTTCACGAACAAGTCCCAAAGAAGTGCTCCAACTGCCCAGATGACTACTAGAGGGAATTGGGGATGAGCTCCCCGGACTCCCCCAGTGGTCACTAACCCCCTCCCACCAAACAAACCCCACTTTAAAACCTTTTTTCCAGCCTGTATGCCAGCCTCAAATGCCATACCCACCTCCATGACAGCAGAATGTGTTCGATCCTGTCACAGCCTTTCCCTGGGTCAGATGTGGCTCTCGGGTGCACTACAGGGTCACATCAGCATTGCATTGTGGTGGGTGTAGGGTATTGGGCTCCGTGATTTCATTAGCTTGTGTTACAGTCTCACGATGTTGGTAGTTGGTAGGCTCTTCTCCCATGGTGCTTTTCCTCCTGCCTACTGGGTCAGAGTGTGCCCTGTTGTGTTTCCTGTTGTAGTCCATGCGGTAGTGGCCATTTTTGTAAGCCAGTTTTAGTTCCCTTTCCTGTGTTAGCCACGTTACAGAACTTAGTTCTTACCTTGAATGTGGCTGAAAGAGGGCATTGTACAGCATTCTGCCAGCTCTGACCTACTGCTCATCTCAGTACCAGGGAGACTCGTTGCCAGTGGGGCACAACCTCTGATCTGCAGTTAACTGTGAGTAAAGGCGGTTATTCCAATAAAGGACGTTTTCGGAGAGATTAGTCTTCAGGTGTCAACTGGTGTGCCAATATTATACAGCAGCAACAAGTCCTAGAGGCCTGTGTGTATGCAGGTCCCTGGAGCACTTTTAGTGGGTACCGCAGTGCACTTCAGCCAGGTGGCCCCAGGCCCAGCCCCCCCCCCCCCCACCTGTAACACTTGTGCTGGTAAATGGGAGGCCTCCAAAACCCACTGTACCCACATGTAGGTGTCTCCTTCACCCCTTAGAGCTATGGTAGTGTTGTACATTTGTGGGTAGTGGGTTTTGGGGGAGGGGGGGTTGGGAGCTCAGCACCCGTGGTAAGGGAGCTATGTATGTGGGAGCTTTTTCTGAAGTCCACCGCACTGACCTAGGGTGCCCAGTTGGTGTCCTGGCATATCAGGGGGGCCAGTGTACTACCAATCCTGGCCCCTCCCACGACCAAATGGCTCGGATTAGGACGTTTTTGAGCTGGGCGTTTTTAGTTTCCATTATCGCTAAAAAAAACAAACGCCCAGCTCAAAAACATCCATTTTTTCGAAAATACGGTTCGGCCCGCCCCTTCACGGACCCATTCTCGGAGATAGGTGTTTCCGTTCGATTATGCTCCTCCACATACACCACATACTTTGGGTATATAAAACCATATTCTTTGTGCGATCCTACACTCTATCTGTTTTGTGCAGCTAACTCAATAGCACTTGCACTAGCCACCACTGTTATACTACTTCAGGAAGTCTAATATTGTGGTTTTATTTTGGTCCTAATAGGCTCTCATTCTTGCTTGTCCTGTCCAAGTGTTTCATATTTCGTGGCATGCCTCAGGGCTCTTATGCTCTCTTCTTGCTCTTATGATGACATTTGGATTTTTATTTCTGAATAGGGCATTCTTTTGCACCAGGTCAGTCAATAGACATTCCATTTCAACCTCATTGGTCTCCGTTTTGTATTCTTAGTGAAGGGTGATTCTTCAATTTCTGTGTGGATTTTCCTAGTTGTCATAGATGTAGATGGGGAAGCATAGTGGTTTTTCAAGTCCTGATAACTTTCGTCTTGTATTCCATTCTCTGGATATTCAACTTCTCCAGGATATCTACTGTAGTTGCAATATTCCCTTCATAGATATGTTTTGGTCTTAGGCTGTCGCCTTCAAAGACCCATTCAAGAAAAATCACTAGTTGGGTGTTTCTTTCTTTATTCATCTCTTTCATTGTCTGTCACTTCTATTTTCACTTCCTTTTTCTTTTCCATACCCTTTGTCTTTCCAGAGTCCTTCTGATTGGTCTTGGTTCTTTCTACTGGGTTTTGCTGGGAAGGATCTCTAAGGCTATTTCAGGTTCTCTCTCTTTTGAGTGTTTCAATCTTTTAGTCCTGCCTTTTCTTGGGGACACTGCTTCGCCATATCCCACTGGTCTGGACTGGTCTGATAGGATGCTATGGGAGGAAAGTCTTATCTGATAGTTTTCTTTTATTTAGTTCTATCAGACCAGTCCAGAATTCCTCCCTGGTTCATTTATTTTCCTTTATTTACAAGTTAGATTTTTCAGATATCACTGATTCTACTTTTAAGTTTCCTAACCTATTGTATGTCGCATGCCTCCTGACTCAGTGAAATATCTGTATGTCAGTAGAGTATATTTTGCAATGGCTGGTAAGTTTTTGACTGGATTGACACATTTGGCCTCAAAATTTTAATATTGGCCGCCAGGTGAATTTTGAGCACCATTGCTTAGCTATTTGAAGTACTGAACATTCTGTGCAGCACAATACCCTTAAGGTGCTATCACTTGAGAACTATTTTCGTTCTGTGTCTCCATCCACTGGTAGATGGACACAACCCATTGGTCTGGACTGGTCTGATAGGACTAAAGGAAAGAAAGTTTTCAGGTAAGACATAACTGTTCCATATTCAGCATGATTGTCAGTATAAGTAGTGGTGTTGAATATGTAGTAGTGCAGTTGCTGTGCTTGAACCATGTACTCTATATACTTGACTATAAACCAAGATTTTTGGGTAAAAAAAATGGCCCAAAAATGGGGGTCTCAGTTATATTCAAATCCCCATCCAATGACCGGCCCTTTTGTCCTCCCCTCCCCACCCGATAACTGGCACTACTGACCCCATAGCATCCACCATTTCCTCCCTTCCCGAGGTGTCCTGCCATAGCTTGCTCTTCCCCCACCCCCCATCTGAAACTCCTACTCGCTCACTCCCGCCATTGTGCAGAGAACACCCACCCCTCCCAGAACCACTGTAGGCCCCCTCCCCGGGCCTACTTTACAGTCTTGGTGGTCCAGTGGTGAGCTGGGGCAGGAGCAGTCCTCCGCTCCTGCTCGTACAGTTTCCATAGTGAAAATGACTGCCGCAGTTTCTCTTGGGTTGTTTAATTATACATTTGCTGATTGCTGGTGAATGCATAATTGCCTTTGAATGTCCCATATAAGTTTTTGGAAATCTAGCCCATTCTGTTGGCCTATTTCAGAGCTATTCTAGATACAGTGAACACTTTCCATTGGAGACCTTGAAGTCTGAAAAGGAAAGCAAGTATGACAGCAAGCGCCCAAGACTATCAACCACTGTGCAGAGAAGTAAGTGCATTAAAAAAAATTGTGTTTTCCAATTGGGTTCTATTCTAAAAGCAGTAAACAGAAATACAGAAACATTGAATTCTCAGAGGACAAGCAGGCCTTCTTATTCTCTTATCTGGGTGATGTCATCCGACAGAGCCCTGTGCAGATGCTGACTAGTGAGTAATGTAAAATTTACAGCAGCATCCCACCGCACATACGCTGCTGCCTTCCTGCCCAACACGCGAGTGTGGGTTCTCCAATCTTGTTTTCCATGGAGCTGAGAGGACGTGTTCATGTGTTCTCTCTTCATGCTGTGCTGTTTTTTTTTGTGAAGTGTCTTCCCATGCAGGTTTATTTTTCATTATTTTGTTCCTGATACTTCTCATTTTCATTTTATTCAAACCCCTTTTAGTTCTTTGAGTTTTTTGTCCTTTTTATGTTTTCTTTGTGTTTGGATTTGGCTGTCCAGATTAGGTTTCTGCCCCTTTTGAGAGTTCAAGATTGAGGAGTTTAACTTGGCCTAGATTCTTTTTTTGATGTCAACAGAAGACCCCCCAGTGGCTTCAAGAGGTGCGCACAATGTAATCAGGTGATTTCTGTTACATATCTGCACAACTGGTGCATCGGGTGCCTTGGGTCAGACTGATTGTGTTCTCTGTTTACAAATGTAGGTGAGAACTCAGCGGGCGTGACTAGCTCAAACAGCAACTTTTTGGCTCCTAAAAGGCTGGAACATCGACTTTAGCACCTTGGCATCAACCTCCATGGCTACTCAGACTTCAGCATCCACAGGGAGTGCACCGGCATCGAGGAGGTCTCCATCTGTCTTGATACCAGGCGCTGATAGCAGGCCCCGAGACCGGTCAGCATTGGACCTGACACCGAGGATGTGCACGAAATCAGCATCATTCTTGGCACCGGGGGATCGGAGCTTTATGCATTAGCGTTGGCGCTGGGAGGAGCGCTCCCTCTCTTTAGAAGAGGTGCAGGTGTACAAGTCATTGAGCAGCCCTGTCCCCACCGCTGGTTCAGCACCAACACCTTCTCAGACTGCCTCTTCCCTGGCTTCCATGCCTGTGCTGATGCCCACCTTTGATGCGCAGTTCCGGAGCAGTGGAACAGTCCGAGGCCCTCTCTGAGGCTTCATCGGTGCAGGTGCTCAGATCTTCGATGCCGGTGCCTCGCAAGGTGTCAATGTCAACTTCTGGACATGCACTACCGCTCTTGACATCAGGGGAGGAAGCTTCCATGAAGTCTGAGAGTAGGGCTGTACCTCGGGGCTCTTTGGGGTGTGGACCTCGCTCCACCAGACTGAGATTGGTGCAGTCTCATTCAGCTGCCTCTGAGTATGCAGTTGAGTCTGATTGAGACCGCTGTTGGGAATCAGATGAGAATTTGCATTCCTTCTCAGAGGAGGAGTAGTCATGTGGTATACCATCTGATCTCGCTTTTCCTCAAGAGAGAAGGAAATCTCTTCCAGAGGCACTCTCTTTCACCAGTTTTTTAAAGGAGATGACTTCAGCCGTCCTATTTAAGTTGGAGATGGAGGAGGAGCCTAGGGCAGAAATGTCCTGGGTTATAAGTTTCCTCCTAAGGAAGGGGTGACTGTGCTATTGCACCTTATCCTTAAGGGTGTACTGTTGGAAGAACCGGGAGTCTCCCCTCGCAGTGCAGGTCGCATCCAAGAAGGTGGATGCACAATATTGTATGCAGAAGACTCCTGGATTTGAGAAGGCACAGGTGCCACACCACTCCATGGTAGTAGAATCTGCTCTCAAATGGGCCAGGAGTTCTTGGTCTCATGCCTTGGCGCCCCTGGGATGAGAGTCCAGGACCTTGGATTTGTTTGGGAGAAAGACATTTCAGGCCTTGATGCTTGTTACCTGCATCAGGTCCTACCATTTCTACATGAGCCTTTATTTAGGGTCTTTAGTGAACAGTACACTGAATCTGGCAGACTCTCTTACTATGGAGCAGGCCACAGAGCTTCGCCAGCTGGCCAACAAACAGATGGACATTATCTGGCCTGGCCAGGGGTGCCTATGATACGTTTGATGTTGCATCTGGGCAGAGTCACGTGACCTGCACGTCACTACCTCCAATCAAAATTTTCACCTTTTAATCGGTGTTATCCATCTGCCTTGCCAGCTGACGTTTTTCTGGGCGGAGTCACGTGACCTGCACCTCACTACCTCCAATCAAAAATTTTCATCTTTTCATCGGGGTTATCCATCTGCCTTGCCAGCTGACGTTTTTCTGGTTGGAGTCACGTGACCTGCACGTCACTACCTCCAATCAAAAGCAAGTTGAACCTTAATTGCACTGAGCAGCAGCGGCGCTCGTGCTGCAAAGAGATTTGAGATTATTGGACTGAATGTGAGCTCTCTAAAGCTGTTTAAACTGTGGAAAAGTGTTTTATTTTGCTTTTTATTATTTTATATGTTTAGATTTTCACCTTTTAATCGGGGTTATCCATCTACCTTGCCAGCTGACGATTTTCTAGGCGGAGTCACGTGACCTGCACGTCACTTCCTCCAATCAAAAGCAAGTTGAACTTTATTTAAACTGAGCAGCAGCGGCGCTCGTCGGGTGCGCGCCGGAGGAGCGCACCTGAGGAGCAGGTACACTCCTTAGGTGTGCTCCTTGGGTGTGCGACATGGGAATATACGATTGCTGTTTAAGCCCTCTGGTGAGGTAATGCTCTTATTCTTCAAATGAATAATGATGCTTCTTGTTTTTATCCTGCTGTGCCTCTGGAACACTAATTTACTGCCTTTGATAGCACCTGAGGGTATGCAGGATACAGCATATATCCCAGTACAATGGAGTTGGCGTGCTAACCAGAATACTTCGTTTTCTTGTACGTTTAACAACCTTCGTTACTTAACGCCAGTCACATTATCTAATAATATAGCTTCCGATAGTGTTCCTCCTCTATCTTCATTATCTGTAGCATTAATTAACTGTAGATCTCTTAACAGCAAGTTCACCTACATTTTGGATCTTTGTAAATTGTACCAGCTTGACTTATTTGCCATTACAGAGACATGGCTTTTATCAGGGGAAGAATCTTATCTCTTTCAATGTTTACCCTCAGGTTACTCGGTCAGCTATTCATCACGTACAGGGAGAAGAGGTGGTGGATTGGCCCTAATATTTAAGTCAGACTTTAAGGTTCAGGAAATTAATGATCACAGACTCTCATATCCTGAACTTCTTTTGTTAAAATTTAGTGCAGCTAGGTCTACTTTTCATGTACTACTTTACTACTGTGCTCCATCTACTACGGCAGCGGGGTGGGACCACATATATCAATCACTTGCAGATGCTACAATTAGGTTCCCAAATCTTTTAATACTAGGTGATTTTAATGTTCATTTAAATGATCAATCAAATCCGCGATCAGCTAGATTTTAAAATTTTTTACATGATATCGATCTTAAACAACATGTGGATGGATCAACTCGTATCGCTGGCCACACATTAGATCTAGTAATGACACATAAACTGGACGAAGTAAAATGTTCAAAAATTGTACTAACACCGGTATCTTGATCAGATCACTACCTTCTTCAATTTTATTTATTAGTACCACAGTTATTATATAATACTAAACCAGCTCACATTAAAACTAGGAGTCTACATAAAATCGACCTGATATCTTTACCTTCTTTAGCAGATAAATTCCCACTAAACTTTGATACACTCCCAATAGATGACCAAATTAAAATATGGAACCAACAGATGACCAAATTAAAATATGGAACCAAGTTCTTTCAGTAGCCTTTGACGATATTGCGCCGGAAAGGATAATTAATAAAACAACAAAACGTTCCCAGCCTTGGTACCATCCAGGATTAAAACTATGTAAACAACAGGTACGTAGAGCTGAACACCAATGGCGTAAGCACAAGACTGTAGAACTAAAAGAAAAGTGCAAACAGTGTACAAAATATTATCTGACACAGTTAAAGGATGCTAAAACTGCATATTTCTCAAAAGAAATAAAAGAAGCAGCCAGTTTGCAGAAAAAATTGTTTCAATTTATGAAACGCTTGACAACAATAACTAATGAAAATAGAGAATTGCCTGCTATTGACTCTGAAACTCTAGCAAAGTTCTTTAGCTCCAAAATTGAGAAATTAAGAGCTTGCTTTCCACGGGTACCAGGGCTAAGACATATTGACAATTCCCCAAATTCACAATCATCTGTACCTTGGCAGGATTTTGAAATTCCGTCTGCTGAATCACTATATACCTTGGTTGCAGGTCGATCACCTACTTATAGTTCTTTAGATCCTATACCTTCTGCATGGCTGAAAAAACATATGCTAGAATTCCAACAGTTTATGTACTCAATTGTCATGTTGAGTCTTTCTGATGGGATAGTCCCTACTATTTTGAAAGAAGCGCTAGTAAAACCTAGTCTAAAGAAATCTTCACTGGATCCCTTATTACCTACTAATTATAGACCAGTCTCTAATCTTCCTTTTCTATCCAAAGTCATAGAGACAATAGTGTTTAGACAGTTGCAAACTTATGAAGATTCTAAAAATTTGTTACATCCCAGACAATCGGGTTTTAGGAAGGGTCACAGTACAGAGACTATTCTGACTTCATTGTTAAATGAAATCCACGCTAAATTAGAGCTTGGCTATATTGCCCTGCTTGTTTCATTAGATTTGTCTGCGGCTTTTGACTTAATTAATCATAACCTACTTCTTGACAGACTGAATGAGATTGGTATCTCAGGGACAACTATGAAATGGTTTATATCCTTTCTTACGGATCATTTAAAGTAGTTCAGCAGCAATCTTGTTCTACATTATACAACTTATCATGTGGAGTTCCTCAGGGCTCGGTTTTATCTCCACTACTGTTTAACCTATATATTAGTCCCCTGGCGCTCCTCATCCAAACAATGGGTATTAGTTTTTACTCATATGCAGATGATTTTCTTCTTATTCATTATGTTAGACCATCAAACATAGATTTTACACCGATTCAAATGTGTCTGGATAAAGTGGCAGACTGGTTGACAACATATCAGTTGGTATTGAACCCGGATAAGACTATAACATCTTGGATAGTAGGGCAAGGCACATGTCCTTTTGTGGTACCTATGCTATTTGGTCAGAATATCCCTACAGTTAAGTCCTTTAGATATCTTGGGGTCATTATTGATTCCGCATTGACTTTTGAGGAACAAGTATTCGATGTAGTGAAAAAATCTTTCTTCCATCTGAGGCGGCTTCGGTCAGTTAGAAATTCAGTAAGTAAGGAGTAGAGGAGTGGCCTAGTGGTTAGGGTGGTGGACTTTGGTTCTGGGGAACTGAGTTCAATTCCCACTTCAGGCACAGGCAGCTCCTTGTGACTCTGGGCAAGTCACTTAATCCTCCATTGCCCTAGGTACAAATAAGTACCTGTATACAATATGTAAACCGCATTGAGCTTGCCATGAGTGGGAAAGCACGTGGTACAAATGTAACAAAAAAAAAGAAAAAAGGATTCTCTCAAAACACTGACATCTGCTTTCCTGTCATGAATGGAATTAGTTTGTTTATTTGTATACATTAGTTTTTATACATATGTAAACTGTTCTGTTTTGCAGTTGGAATAAGATAAGGTATATAAATCAACATAAATAAAATAAATAAAATCTAGACTCTGGCATAGTCCTGGATGCATGTCTCTGACCTTGAAATGATGGTTCAAGAGAGGTTGGCAGATGTGCCATGCTGATGGGATAATTTGTTAGAACATAAGAGCAGCCACACTGGGTCAGACCAACATGTAGCCCAATATCCTGTTTCTAATAGTGGCCAAGTCAGGTCACAAGTGCCTGGCAGAAACCCAAATCGTGGCAACATTCCATTCTACAA
Source organism: Microcaecilia unicolor (assembly GCF_901765095.1). NCBI lineage: Eukaryota > Metazoa > Chordata > Amphibia > Gymnophiona > Siphonopidae > Microcaecilia > Microcaecilia unicolor. The sequence continues at coordinate 45,226,092 of NC_044034.1, forward strand.
ATCTTAGGGCAAGCAGTTGTTTCCCCATGTCTGTCTCAATAACAATCCTTGTCCAAACCTTTTTTAAACTCAGATACGTTAATCGCTGTTAGAGCATACTCTGGCAAAGAGTTCCAGAGCTTAACTATTCGTTGAGTGAAAAAATAATTCCTCCAATTTGTTTTAAAAGTATTTCCATATAACTTCCTTGAGTGTCCCCTTGTCTTTTTACTTTTGGAATGAGTAAAAAATCGATTTACTTTTACTTGTTCTGTACTACTCGGGAAACCTCATCCGTCTCTTCTCCAAGCTAAAGAGCTTTAACCTCTTTAGCTTTTCCTCATACGAGAGGTGTTCCATCCCCTCTATTATTTTGGTCGCTCTTCTTTGAACCTTTTCTAATTCTGCTATATCGTTTTTGAGATATGGCAACCAGAACTGAAAACAATACTCAAGATGCGGTCGCACCATGGAGCGATATAGAGGCATTGTAGTATTTTCGTTCTTATTCACCATCCCTTTCCTAATAATTCCTAGCATCCTGTTTGTTTTTTGGCCACTTCCACAGACTGAGCAGAAGATTTCAATGTATTACCTACAACGACACCTAGATCTTTTTTTCTTGGTTGCTGACCCCCAAGGTGGACCCTAACATCAGATAACTATGATTTGGATTATTCTTTCCAATGTACTTCACCTTGCATCTGCCATTTGTTTGGAGAGAAGGTGGAAGAGATCGCTGACCTCATTAAGAAACTGAATCTCAGCATCCTCCATTTGTGTCTTCTTCAACAAGAAGATTTTTTAGTGGGCCTAGGTGGTGACCCTATTACTCTCAAAGGTGTAAGTTCTCACCTCACTCTCACTCTGCTCAGGCAATTCAGGCCAGTGGCGTAACTAGGGTAGTTGACACCCGGGCCCAGTCATTTTTTAAACACCCCCCCCCCCCCAAATCCAGTACTAGGCATACCGAGAATACAAAACACTCAGGACCTATAGAGCAATTCTACCATACCATAAGCAGTCATTTCTACACATCACACAAGGAAAAGGAAAGCATCTTAAACACTACAATGCGCTGATTCCCCAGCCTATAGGCACCAGCTTGAGCACCCCTTGTATGTGCCCAGGGAGGGGTTATTGCCTTTGAGTTTGGAACCCCTAATCATTCTGAAAAGCTGACTCCCCTGCCCCAGCTCCATTCCCTTCTCTGAAGCTGACCAAGAATCTGCTTAAGGCTTCCTGTAGCCAGGAGCAGAGCAGCTTTTTGATTGATAGATATGGATTGAACCAACCAGTCAACCTCTGTCTCTGCACCCCCTCCCCCAATTCCTTATTTGCAGATGAGTCCGTGTAGGACAAACAAGTTTTGGGGGCCACGTCGGTGGCCCTGCTTCCTATACCCTGAGGGCCAGTAACTGCGCCAGATGTTTGTTTTTTTTTTCTCATTGGCAGCACAATGAGGCCATGACCCGTCACCCTACCACGATTTTTACCCAACAAAGCATCAGCAATTAGAAAATATAGGGGTGGGGACGAATATTGATTTATTTGGCCCCTTCAACCAAAAAGGTGCCTCCACTGCTCCTTCTAAACCGGGTACGAATGTTCAGTCCTAAATGTAGCCCAGGCTCTAGCTAGTTTTCTTCCAGTCTGTCCCAAATGCAATGAACCTTCAGTCCGGAGTGCACGACAATTCAAACTAAAAACACCTCTACAAGAGCCATGTGAAAAGAAATGTGCTTTCGATTCTGATTCCGCCCATGCGTACAAGTATAAGCACAGGATCAGGACAGCCGAGGAATCAGCTGGAAGCAGATTAACGGGAAAGTTAGATCTAGGAAATTCCTCTCCGGCCTCAAGAAAACCTCTCCCAAAAAAGCCCTGGGTAAGAAGCTCGTCAGACACAACGGAGGTCACTTACCGGCTAAGGGGCAGGATGATCCAGTAGCAGAAAGCAGCCAACACCTGCAGCTCCATGATCCCGATCCAATTTCAGGCGCTTTCGGGACCAGCGAGTCTGGGCTCCCCCATGCCTAGCAGCGCCCTGCGCTTTTCAATGTTCTCCGGGGCTTCCCCTCCTGCTCTTTCTGATCAGCGCAAACCAACACTACAGCACTTCTCAGAACCGGAGTCCACCCCACCGCAGGCCGAAGCATCTCTTGCACGCATGCAGGCAGGCAGGCAGCGCCTCGCGTCTGCCCTGCTTGTAAAAGAAGTAAATCTTCTCGTCTCGTTGACCTTTCTTCACTGTGTCCCGCCCTCGCGGATATAGGAAGTTACCTCAGAGGAGGGCGGGACACAATGAAGAAAGGCCAACGAGACGACGAGAAGATTTACTTCTTTTACAAGCAGGGCAGACGCGAGGTGCTGCCTGCCTGCAACTCCGCTTCACAAATTTTTTTTTTTAAACGCAGGGTGGGAGCAGCAGGAGCGGAGCACCCCCCACCTGCTGACACCCGGGGCGGACTGCCCCCACCGCCCCGCCCTTGCTACGCCACTGATTCAGGCCCAGCATCTCAGGCCTCGACAGCCCCATCCTCAGAAGTCCCAGCTGGCTCCCCAATCAAAGCAGGGCACAAACTTTTGACTGGCTCCAGCAGAACATAGCTGCTCAATGAGTATCTATCCTGGACAGCTTACCGGTCAGAAGAAGGCTCACTTTTTACCAACGTAGATGGTCCCTTGTAACCTCTGACCATTTTCCAAGTTTCCAAGTTTATTTAGGCTTGATATACCGCTCATGGGAAATCCATCAAATACAAATTTAGTACATAATATTGAGAACAGAATAGAATTCAATTCAAGACAGGAAAAAGGAGAGAGGATATTTGTGGGGGACCAGAGAGGGTGTAGGTCTTGGGAAAGAAGATAGGACACCATTACAAAGCACTGCCAGAGGCAATATTGAACAGGTAATCCTTAAGCTGGGCTGTATTTGATCCCTTGCTGATTTTGTAAGTTTGCCCACTGACAAAGACATGAGCAGCCCATAATTGAAGGGTAGGTTATTGGTAACAGTGAGAGATAGCACATCACAAATTAAATCCGGAAAATCACATTGTGGAAAGTATATGAATTTATTTGCATTCTGCAGAGGGAAATAAGTATTTAATCCCTCTGGCAAACAAGACCTAATACTTGGTGGCAAAACCCTTGTTGGCAAGCACAGCGGTCAGACGTCTTCTGTAGTTGATGATGAGGTTTGCACACATGTCAGGAGGAATTTTGGTCCACTCCTCTTTGCAGATCATCTCTAAATCATTAAGAGTTCTGGGCTGTCGCTTGGCAACTCGCAGCTTCAGCTCCCTCCATAAGTTTTCAATGGGATTAAGGTCTGGTGACTGGCTAGGCCACTCCATGACCCTAATGTCGCCAAGGGAGTCGGCACCGGGAGGACCGCTCACCATCCATCCAGGAGGTGTCGGTGCGCTATACCCCGGACAGCCCGGTACCGCCTTCGCGCCTGGAACAGATTCTGACCTCGACGCCTGCACCGGCTTCTCAGTCTTTCTCCATAGCCGCTCTGCACGAGAGTCTCCGGGCCGTACTTCCAGGCATCCTGGAAGAGCTGTTACGTCCTTCTCCTTCGGTACCGGGGGTGCGTGCACCTCCGGTGCCGTCGAGTGAGGCGACGGCTGGCTCTTTGCCCGGGGTGAGGTCCTTCGGCTGCCTCCCAGGTGGACTCCCCGACGACGTCGGGGGAGGGAGCTTCGCCGCTCCCGGCCAGGGAGTCCACCTCTCGACGCTCCCACCGTGGCCGTGTTTCCACGGAGTCGGAACGGGCGCGGCTTCAGACACAGGTTCGTGAATTTGTGTCTGATACCGATGATGAGGCCTCGTGGGAGGCGGAGGAGAACATCAGATATTTCTCTGACGAGGAGTCTGATGGCCTTCCTTCTGACCCCACTCCCTCCCCTGAAAGGCAGCTTTCTCCTCCCGAGAGTCTGTCTTTCTCGGCCTTTGTCCGGGAGATGTCTACGGCCATCCCCTTCCCGGTGGTTGCGGAGGATGTTTGAGCTCTTGGACTATCCTTCTCCATCTAAGGAAGCGTCCACAGTACCCATGCATCATGTCCTAAAAAAGACATTGCTGGCGAACTGGACCAAACCACTAACTAATCCCCACATTCTCAAGAAGATAGAATCCCAGTATCGGATCCATGGGGACCCAGAACTGATGCGCACTCAGTTGCCTCACGACTCTGGTGTGGTGGATCTGGCCCTGAAGAAGGCTAAGAGTTCTAGGGAGCATACTTCGGTGCCCCCGGGCAGAGACCCCAGAACCTTAGACTCCTTTGGGAGGAAGGCCTATCATTCTTCCATGCTCGTGGCCAAGATTCAATCATACCAGCTCTACACGAGCATCCATATGCGGAACAATGTGCGGCAGCTGGCGAATTTGGTGGACAAGCTCCCTTCTGAGCAAGCCAAGCCGTTTCAGGAGGTGGTCAGGCAGCTGAAGGCATGTAGGAAATTCCTGGCCAGAGGGGTATATGATACCTTCGATGTTGCGTCCATGGCCGCTGCTCAAGGTGTGGTGATGCGCAGACTGTCATGGCTGCGTTCCTCCGACCTGGAGAATAGGATCCAGCAGCGGATTGGGGACTCCCCTTGCCAAGCGGATAACATTTTTGGGGAAAAGGTCGAACAGGTGGTAGAACAGCTCCACCAGCGGGATAACGCTTTCGACAAATTCTCCCGCCGGCAGCCTTCAGCATCTACCTCTTCAGGTAGACGTTTTTATGGGGGAAGGAGGGCTGTTCCCTACTCTTCTAGTAAGCGTAGGTACAATCCTCCCTCTCGACAGCCTGCGGCCCAGGCTAAGCCCCAGCGCGCTCGCTCTCGTCAGCAGCGTGCGCCTCAGCAAGGCCCCACAGCTCCCCAGCAAAAGCAGGGGGCGAGCTTTTGACTGGCTCCAGCAGAGCACAGCCGATATCAAAGTGTCCGTGCCGGACGATCTGCCGGTCGGGGGGAGGTTGAAAGTTTTTCACCAAAGGTGGCCTCTTATAACCTCCGACCGTTGGGTTCTTCAAATAGTCCGGCAAGGATACGCCCTCAATTTGGCCTCCATGCCTCCAAATTGCCCACCGGGAGCTCAGTCTTTCAGCTTCCAGCACAAGCAGGAACTTGCAAAGGAACTCTCCGCCCTTCTCAGCGCCAATGCGGTCAAGCTCGTGCCACCGGGGCAAGAGGGGCTGGGATTCTATTCCAGGTACTTCCTTGTGGAAAAGAAAACAGGGGGGATGCGTCCCATCCTAGACCTGAACAAGTATCTGGTCAAAGAAAAGTTCAGGATGCTTTCCCTGGGCACCCTTCTTCCCATGATTCAGGAAAAAGATTGGCTATGCTCTTTGGACTTAAAGGATGCTTACACGCATATTCCGATACTGCCAGCTCACAGATAGTATCTCCGATTCCGTCTGGGAACACATCACTTCCAGTACTGTGTGCTACCCTTTGGGCTCGCCTCTGCGCCCAGGGTGTTCACGAAGTGCCTGGCTGTGGTAGCAGCAGCGCTCCGCAGGCTTGGGGTGCACGTGTTCCCTTATCTCGATGATTGGCTGGTGAAGAACACATCCAAGGCAGGAGCTCTACAGTCCATGCAGATGACTATTCGACTCCTGGAGCTAGTGGGGTTTGTGATAAATTATCCAAAGTCCCATCTTCTCCCAGTACAGAGACTCGAATTCATAGGAGCTCTGCTGGATTCTCGGACGGCTCGTGCCTATCTTATGGAGACAAGGGCCAACAATCTGTTGTCTCTCGTCTCCCGGGTGCGAGCGTCCCAGCAGATCACAGCTCGGCAGATGTTGAGATTGCTTGGCCACATGGCCTCCACAGTTCATGTGACTCCCATGGCTTGTCTTCGCATGCGATCTGCTCAATGGACCCTAGCTTCCCAGTGGTTTCAGGCTGCTGGGGATCTAGAGGACGTGATCCACCTGTCCACGAGTTTTCTCGAATTCCTGCATTGGTGGATGATTTGGTCCAATTTGACTCTGGGACGCCCTTTCCAAATTCCTCAGCCGCAAAAAGTGCTGACTACGGATGCGTCTCTCCTGGGGTGGGGAGCTCACGTCGATGGGCTTCACACCCAGGGAAGCTGGTCCCTCCAGGAACAAGGTCTACGAGCGGTCTGGAACGCTCTGAAGGCTTTCAGAGATCGGCTGTCCCACCAAATTATCCAAATTCAGACAGACAATCAGGTTGCCATGTATTACATCAACAAGCAGGGGGGCACCGGATCTCGCGCCCTGTGTCAGGAAGCCGTCAGCTTCCATTACGGCATGTTTCTCCAAGCCACATATCTGGCAGGTGTAAACAACAGTCTGGCTGACAGATTGAGCAGGATTATGCAACCTCACGAGTGGTCGCTCAACTCCAGAGTAGTGCACCGGATCTTTGAAGTGTGGGGCACCCCCTTGGTAGATCTCTTCGCATCTCGAGCCAACCACAAGGTCCCTCAGTTCTGTTCCAGGCTTCAGGCCCACGGCCGACTGGCATCGGATGCCTTCCTCCTGGATTGGGGAGAAGGCCTGCTGTATGCTTATCCTCCCATACCTCTGGTGGGGAAGACTTCGTTGAAACTCAAGCAAGACCGAGGCACCATGATTCTGATTGCTCCTTTTTGGCCGCGTCAGATCTGGTTCCCTCTTTCTTCTGGAGTTGTCCTCCGAAGAACCGTGGAGATTGGAGTGTTTTCCGACCCTCATCACCCAGAACGAAGGGACGCTTCTGCATCCCAACCTCCAGTCTCTGGCTCTCACGGCCTGGATGTTGAGAGCGTAGACTTTGCCTCTTTGGGTCTGTCGGAGGGTGTCTCCCGTGTCTTGCTTGCTTCCAGGAAAGATTCCACTAAGAGGAGTTACTTCTTTTTATGGAGGAGGTTTGCCGTCTGGTGTGACAGCAAGGCCTTAGATCCTCGCTCTTGTCCTACACAGACCCTGCTTGACTACCTTCTGCACTTGTCTGAGTCTGGTCTCAAGACCAACTCTGTAAGGGTTCACCTTAGCGCAATCAGTGCATACCATTACCGTGTGGAAGGTAAGCCGATCTCAGGACAGCCTTTAGTTGTTCGCTTTATGAGAAGTTTGCTTTTGTCAAAGCCCCCCATCAAACCTCCTACAGTGTCATGGGATCTCAATGTCGTTCTCACCCAGCTGATGAAACCTCCTTTTGAGCCACTGTACTCCTGCCATCTGAAGTACTTGACCTGGAAGGTCATTTTCTTGGTGGCAGTAACTTCAGCTCGTAGAGTCAGTGAGCTTCAGGCCCTGGTAGCCCATGCTCCTTACTCCAAATTTCATCATAATAGAGTAGTCCTCCGCACTCACCCTAAGTTCTTGCCGAAGGTTGTGTCGGAGTTCCATCTGAACCAGTCAATTGTCTTGCCAATATTCTTTCCCTGTCCGCATTCCTGCCCTGCTGAACGTCAGCTGCACACATTGGACTGCAAAAGAGCATTGGCCTTCTATCTGGAGCGGACACAGCCCAACAGACAGTCCGCCCAAATGTTTGTTTCTTTTGATCCCAACAGGAGGGGAGTGGCTGTGGGGAAACGCACCTTATCAAATTGGCTAGCAGACTGCATTTCCTTCACTTACGCCCAGGCTGGGCTGGCTCTTGAGGGTCATGTCACGGCTCACAATGTTAGAGCCATGGCAGCGTCAGTGGCCCACTTGAAGTCAGCCACTATTGAAGAGATCTGCAAGGCTGCGACGTGGTCATCTGTCCACACATTCACATCTCATTACTGCCTGCAGCAGGATACCCGACACGACAGTCGGTTCGGGCAGTCGGTGCTTCAGAATCTGTTTGGGGTTTAGAATCCAACTCCACCCCCCCTAGGCCCATTTTTTATTCTGTTCCAGTTAGTTGGATAAGTTGTTAGGTTAATCTCAGTTATGTCCTCGCCGTTGCGAGACCCAATTGACCATGTTTGTTGTTTTGAGTGAGCCTGGGGGCTAGGGATACCCCAACCGTGAGAACAAGCAGCCTGCTTGTCCTCGGAGAAAGCGAATGCTACATACCTGTAGAAGGTATTCTCCGAGGACAGCAGGCTGATTGTTCTCACGAACCCGCCTGCCTCCCCTTTGGAGTTGTGTCTTCCCTTGTCTTTGTCTTGCTACATACGGGACTAACGAACATGAGCCGGTTTGGGCGGGAAGACGGTCGCGCATGTGCGGTGCGCATGGGCGCGCGAGGGCTAGCAAACGTCTTTGCTAGTGAAGATTCCGATTGGAGGGGGTGCCGTGGACGTCACCCATCAGTGAGAACAATCAGCCTGCTGTCCTCGGAGAATACCTTCTACAGGTATGTAGCATTCGCTTTAATACAGATATCAGAAATTAAAACAGATCTTTCATTTACCTCTGAGCTGTGGGTTTTAAGGGGTGTCACCAGATGTGGCTCTTTTGGAATCAGGGGTGGCCTTTATGGTAGACATATTATTGTATGATCTTGTGCACATCTGTGCGTGTTCAGTGGCCTCAGGCATGTTAGATCATAGAAATTGGTCAGCTGATGCCTACTCTTGAGGTGCACCTAAGCAACCTCCCATTCCATGGCCATCTGCCCTTTGGCGAGAATCTGGAGCACATTAAGAACCTTGGGGAGGACAGGGCGTAGTCCTCTACTGTATCTGTGGGGAGGATCTGGTATAACTGGAGCCACCTCTATTCCAGTAAGAGGACTTATTTTCTTGCTTCATCAGGTGTGCAGAGAAGCCAACCCTTATGGGGAGAGGGGTGCAAAAAGGCTGGGAGCTCAGACCTTTTCTGCTTCATCAACCCTGCTGGAGAGTCTGGGTTCCTATTGAGATTCAGCATGTCTCCTCTGCAGTGGAAATGGTAGGAGACACGTTTGGCCTGTTTCACAGGGAATGAACCTTTGTTACTTCCAATCAATGTGTCCTGAAGATGATTCAGCTTGGCTATGCATTTGAGTTCGTAGAACCTATTTCATCTGCCTTTATGGTGTCTGCTGTAAGGGAGACTTTGCATTGTCTTCACATTCTGAGAGCCATTGAGCCAGTGCCATCACTGGGGTGCAGACAGAGCCATTACTCAATTTATTTTGTCATCCCCAAGAATGGGGGGACATTTTGGTCAGTTCTGGATCTCAAGGGGGTCAGTGCTTCCTTAGGAGTCCAGAATTTCTAGTGGAGACTCTTTATTAGGTGATCTCAGGAAGAGTGATCATGTTTAGCCTGGCCACAGCCCCTCAGATCTTTACCAAGATAATGGTTGTAGCTGTGGCATTCATTCGCAAGGAAGGGATCAGAATGCATCCCTGCCTCAACGATTGGTTGATTTGATCCAGTCTTGAGTAAGAAGCCTGGAAGATGATGACTTGGATGGTGTCTTTTCTGCAGAACCTTGGCTGGGTGGTTAATTTTATCAAGTGTGACTTGTAACCAGTTCAGGTCTTTGAGAATCTGGGGATATGATTTAATATCTGTTTGGGGTTGATCTTCCTTGCACAAACTTGAGCAAGTTTTAGTCCGAGCTTCAGATTTTCTGTGCACTCCCATCTCCAAGATCTTGGGTTTAATGTGAGCAAGTGCAAAGTGATGCATGTGTAATTAGACTCTGGAATCCGTTACCAGATAATGTGGTAAAAACAGTTAGTATAGCAGGGTTTAAAAAGGATAACTTCTTAAAAGAAAAGTTCATAAGCCATTATTAATATGGACGGGGAAATTTTACGGCTTATTTCTAGGATTAGCAGCATAAAATGTACTGTTTTGGGATCTTGCCACGTACTTGTAACCTGGATTGGCCACTGTTGGAAACAGGATGCTGGGCTTGATGGACCTTTGGTTTGTCCCAGTATGGCAACACTTATTTTTTATGTTACAGTTCCATGGCAGTGTCCCTGGAGGTTGTTCTGTGGGCAAGGGCCAGATGCAGCCTTTACAGTGTGTTCCTTTGGTCCTTGCAGTTTCACTAACATAGTAACATAGTAGATGACGGCAGAAAAAGACCTGCACGGTCCATCCAGGCTGCCCAACAAGATAACTCATATTTGCTACTTTTTGTGTATACCCTACTTTGATTTGTACCTGTGCTCTTCAGGGCACAGACCGTATAAGTCTGCCCAGCACTATCCTCGCCTCCCAACCACCGGCTCTGGCACAGACCGTACAAGTGTGCCCAGCACTATCCCTGCCTCCCAACCACCAGTCCCGCTTCCCACCACTGGCTCTGGCACAGACCTTATAAGTATGCCCAGCACTATCCCCGCCTCCCAACCACCAGCCCCGCCTCCCGATCTTGACTAAGCTCCTGAGGATCCATTCCTTCGGCACAGGATTCCTTTATGCTTATCCCACGCATGTTTGAATTCCGTTACCGTTTTCATTTCCACCATCTCCCGCGGGAGGGCATTCCAAGCATCCACTACTCTCTCCGTGAAAAAATACTTCCTGACATTTTTCTTGAGTCTGCCCCCCTTCAATCTCATTTCATGTCCTCTCGTTCTACCATCGTCCCATCTCCGGAAAAGGTTCGTTTGCGGATTAATACCTTTCAAATATTTGAACGTCTGTATCATATCACCCTTGTTTCTCCTTTCCTCCAGAGTATACATGTTTAGTTCAGCAAGTCTGTCCTCATACGTCTTGTAACGCAAATCCCATACCATTCTCATAGCTTTTCTTTGCACCGCTTCAATTCTTTTTACATCCTTAACAAGATACGGCCTCCAAAACTGAACACAATACTCCAGGTGGGGCCTCACCAACGACTTATACAGGGGCATCAACACCCCCTTTCTTCTGCTGGTCACACCTGTCTCTATACAGCCTAGCAACCTTCTAGCTACGGCCACCGCCTTGTCACACTGTTTTGTTGCCTTCAAATCCTCAGATACTATCACCCCAAGATCCCTCTCTCCGCCCATACCTGTCAGACTCTCCCCGCCTAACACATACGTCTCCCGTGGATTTCTATTCCCTAACTGCATCACTTTACATTTCTTCGCATTGAATTTTAATTGCCAAACCTTAGGTCATTCTTCTAGCTTCCTCAGATCCTTTTTCATGTTTTCCACTCCCTCCGGGGTGTCCACTCTGTTACAGATCTTAGTATCATCCGCAAATAGGCAAACTTTACCTTCTAACCCTTCGGCAATGTCACTCACAAATATATTGAACAGAATCGGCCCCTGCACCGATCCCTGAGGCACTCCACTATTCACCTTTCCCTCCTCCGAGCGAATTCCATTCACCACCACCCTCTGGCGTCTGTTCGTCAACCAGTTCCTAATCCAATTCACCACTTCAGGTCCTATCTTCAGCCCATCCAGTTTATTTAAGAGCCTCCTGTGGGGAACCGTGTCAAAAGCTTTGCTGAAATCTAAGTAGATTACGTCCATAGCTCGTCCCTGATTCAGTTCTCCTGTCACTCAATCAAAGAATTCAATGAGATTCGTTTGGCACGATTTCCCTTTGGTAAAACCATGTTGTCTCGGATCTTGCAACTTATTGGCTTCCAGGAAATTCACTATCCTTTCCTTCAGCATCGCTTCCATTACTTTTCCAATAACCGAAGTGAGGCTTACCGGCCTGTAGTTTCTAGCTTCTTCCCTATCACCACTTTTGTGAAGAGGGACCACATCCGCCTTTCTGCAATCCATTGGAACCTCTCCCGTCTGCAAGGATATATTAAACAAATCTTTAAGAGGACCCGCCAGAACCTCTCTGAGCTCCCTCAATATCCTAGGGTGGATCCCATCCGGTCCCATGGCTTTGTCCACCTTTAGCTTTTCAAGTTGTTCATACATACTCTCTTCCGTGAACTGTGCTCTATCCACTTCAATCTCATTTGTACTTTTTCCAGTCCATCGCGGTCCTTCTCCAGGATTTTCTTCTGTGAAAACAGAAGTATCTATTTAGCAAATTTGCTTTTTCTTCATCATTATCCACATAGCGGTTCGCAGTATCTTTTAGTCTCACAATTCCCTTTTTAGTCATTCTCCTTTCACTAATATACCTGAAGAAAATTTTGCCACCCCTTCTTACATTTCTAGCCATTTGTTCTTCCGTTTGCGCTTTCGCCAGACGTATCTCTCTCTTGGCTTCTTTCAGTTTCATCCGGTATTCCTCCTCGTGTTCCTTTTCTTGAGTTTTTTTGTATTTCTGGAACGCCAACTCTTTAGCCTTTATTTTCTCAGCCACTTGCTTGGAGAACCATATCGGTTTCCTTTTTCTCTTGCTTTTATTTACTTTCCTTACATAAAGGTTCGTGGCCCTATTTATAGCTTCTTTCAGCCTTGACCACTGTCCTTCCACTTCTTGTATTTCCTCCCAGCCCATCATCTCCTTCCTCAGGTATTCCCCCATTGTACTAAAGTCAGCACACTTGAAGTCCAGGACTTTGAGTTTTGAGTGGCCGCTCTCCACTTTAGCTGTTATATCAAACCAAACCGTTTGATGGTCACTGCTGCCCAGGTGGGCTCCTACTCGGATATTTGACACGCTATCCCCATTTGTGAGCACCAGACCCAGCGTCGCTCCCTCCCTCATGGGTTCCGTCACCATTTGTCTGAGCAAAACACTTTGGAAAGCATCCCCGATCTCTCTACTTCTTTCCGATTCCGCAGATGGAACCTTCCAATCTACATCCGACAGATTTAAATCTCCCAGCAAGAGCACCTCTCTCTTGTTTCCCAACCTTTGAATATCTGCGATCAGGTCTTTATCTAATTCCTCCAATTGTGTCGGAGGTCTGTAGACAACACCCACGCGTACAGAGGTTCTATCATCTCTTTTGAAGGTGATCCATATCGCTTCTTCCTTTCCCCAGGTCCCTGTCATTTCGGTCGCCGTGATATCATTTCTCATATATAGAGCTACTCCTCCACCTTTACGACCCTCTCTATCCTTCCTAAATAGATTATAGCCTGGTATGTTTGCATCCCATTCTTGGGAACCATTAAGCCACGTCTCCGTGATTGCAACAACATCTAAGTCTGCCTCCAACATCAGGGCTTGAAGGTCATGAACTTTATTGATTAGACTGTGAGCATTTGTGGCCATCGCTTTCCATATACATTTCCTGGTATGTGCTTCAACATTTGTGATTTGGGGATGTCTTTTATCTTTGGGTACCTTCACATCCTTTTGTTCCAACTTCATTTCTTTCTCTTCTGCCTCAGTTCTATTTTCAGGATCATCACCGTGCTGTAATGGAGCAAAAGAATTCTGTAGGGGCAACACTTGTGAGGGCGGATGTTTTTGTGTCACATAACGAAGTCTGCCTGAGCCACCGTGAACCATCTATTCTTAGGTAGTTTTATTCTTTGAGGCAGTGGTGAGAAGTTGGTATGATTCTGTGCAGTCTTAGAAGTTTGCTTTAAGTGCATTCAATTCCTGTTTTACTTTACTGAGCTCCTGTTTTAAACTAGATAGCTGAAGACAGATAGGACAAGCCTTAAGTCTCCAGATGATTGGCCTTGAAACAAAAGCACCACAATTATTACAGAGAATAAAAGTCATCCTGATTAGTTGAAATGAGTATGAATAGGTGTACTATGTTGGGGTGAACAGTCTGTAAGATTGCTTGTGTATGACTGATGAGTAAAGGTAATGAGTTTTGGCTTGTCTATAATTGAGTGGAAAATCCTGGGGTGGGTGGGATGTGGGGAGGGTGGGTGGGACTATAAGTGCCAGTGATTCAGCTAGTTGCTGTATCAATGAAAGTTCTCTAGCAAGTCTGATCAAGGAATTTTCAGTTCAAGATTAAACTTTCAAATTCCCCTGGAATATAACTTTTGTAAATCAATCTAAATATTCCCAATAACAAAAGCAACCTTGTAACCACCAATTTCATTTTTGAGTTCTTTCATTACCCCAGGGTGCATACCATCAAGTCCAAGTGTTTTACTGCTCTTTAACTTGTCAATTTGGATCAGTATGTCTTCCAGGTTCATTGAGATTTGTTTCAGTGCTTCTGTATTTCTGGCACAGGAAGGTCTCTTACATCCTTCTCAGGAAACATAAAAGCAAAGAATTCTTCCTTGATCATCTACACTGACCTGCACTTTAAATAGTTATATCCCTTACTTACAGTTTACCAGCCAACATTTCATGTGCTTATGTGACTGTTCTCATTACAGTGTTCATTAAGAGAATATCACAGTGTGGCACTGAGATATGCATTTGATGTTTTTCCCTGCATTTTTTCTCATCAAGGAACTGTGTCTGGTGGCATGGGTGAACACATAATTGCTGAGAGAGGAGGAAAAATGGGACGCAACCTCCATGATTTAGGGATCAATACTAGAATGAACATGGCACATGTGAAGGAAAGCAAATCAGGTAAAGTTGGCTAGTGTATTTTTTTTTCGTATGTTCTATCGGCCATGTTCAATGTAACAAGAGTGTTTTTCAAAAGCCATTTACACAGGCAAAAGCACTATTTAAAAAATCCCCCACCCTGTGTGTGAGTGAAAAGTATACATGTTGGTCTATAGTTCATGTACTTTACTGTCATTCAGTGGAGGTGCTTTTGGGTGTAAGTAGGTTTTGGTGCTACTAATTTGGGTGCAGAACCCCGACCCGGGTCACAGGGATAAACCACACACTCCTCTCCAGAGGTGGTACACACACACACACACACACACACACACACACACACACACCGTACTCAAGTCCTAGGTCGCCTGCAGTGAAGCTTGGGAGTGAATCAGTTGTCCAGAATAGAGAGAGGAGTTATCTTCGAGTATGGGTCTGTGAAGGGGCAGGCCGAACCGTATTTTCGAAAAAATGGACGTTTTTGAGCTGGGTGGGTTTTTTTTTTCAGCGATAATGGAAACTAAAAATGTCCTAATCCGAGCCATTTGGTCGTGGGAGGGGCCAGGATTGGTAGTACACTGGCCCCCCCGATATGCCAAGACACCAACTGGGCACCCTAGGTCAGTGCGGTGGACTTCAGAAAAAGCTCCCACATGCATAGCTCCCTTACCACGGGTGCTGAGCTCCCAACCCCCCTCCCCCAAAACCCACTACCCACAAATGTACAAGACTACCATAGCTCTTAGGGGTGCAGGGGGCACCTACATGTGGGTACAGTGGGTTTTGGAGGCCTCCCATTTACCAGCACAAGTGTTACAGATGGGGGGGGGGGGATGGGCCTGGGGCCACCTGGCTGAAGTTCACTGCGGTACCCACTAAAAGTGCTCCAGGGACCTGCATACAAGCAGGCCTCTAGGACTGGTTGCTGCTATATAACATTGGCACACCAGTTGACACCTGAAGACTAATCTCTCCAAAAACGTCCTTTATTGGAATAACCGCCTTTACTCACAGTTAACTGCAGATCAGAGGTTGTGCCCCACTGGCAACGAGTCTCCCTGGTACTGAGATGAGCCGTAGGTCAGAGCTGGCAGAATGCTGTACAATGCCCTCTTTCAGCCACATTCAAGGTAAGAACTAAGTGCTGTAACGTGGCTAACACAGGAAAGGGAACTAAAACTGGCATAGACTACAACAGGAAACACAACTGGGCACACACTGACCTAGTAGGCAGGTGGAAAAGCACCATGGGAGAAGAGCCTACCAACTACCAACATCGTGAGACTGTAACACAAGCTATTGAAATCACGGAGCCCAATACCCTACACCCACCACAATGCAATGCTGATGTGACCCTGTACTGCACTTGAGAGCCACATCTGACACAGGGAAAGGCTGTGAGAGGATCAAACATATTCTGCTGTCATGGAGGTGGGTACGGCATTTGAGGCTGGCATACAGGCTGGAAAAAAAGTTTTTAAAGTGGGGTTTTTTTGGTGGGAGGGGGTTAGTGACCACTGGGGGAGTCCGGGGAGGTCATCCCCGATTCCCTCCAGTGGTCATCTGGGCAGTTGGAGCACTTTTTTGGGACTTCGTGAAAAAAAAGGGTCCAAAAAAAGTGACCCAAAATCGCGGTAAAAACGCCTTTTTTTTTTCGATTATCAGCTAAAGACGCCCATCTCTCCTCGGCTGATAACCACATCCCAGTTCCGCCTCCACCACGCCTCCGATACGTCCCGTCAACTTTATTCGTTTCCGCGATGGAGTGCAGTTGGAAACGCCGAAAATCGGCTTTCGATTATACCGATTTGGGCGCCTTTGCGAGACAAACGTCTATCTCCCGATTTAGGTCGCACTATAGGCGTTTTTCTCTTTCGAAAATAAGCTGGATAGTTATATATAGTTATATATATATATACAGTGCAATCCGCTTAAGTGCAAGGGTCTGGGACCAAAGAAATACATGCAGTTAACTGGAGTGTGCACTTAACCGTTGTGACCCAAAGAAGCTTGACATCTGATAAACATATGTACAGTACTGTTTGTTATACTTACAGTATACAGTCTCCGTTAACTGACGTTATACAGTCTCTGTTATCTGACGTTAAGCTTACTTAAAGTAATCAGTCATAGTCCTCTGTATACTCTTGTTTCTGTGAGTTCCATAGACTACGTCTGCCAGACGGTAAAAACTTTCATAGCACTGATATCCAGTGGCCTCCAGATAGGCCCGCACGGTGTTGAGACTCTTCAGCGTTTTTGCAAAAGTGACAGGAGGTTGTTGAATTTCGTCAGCATGTGCCTCGCTGCTCATTTCATCATCTGTTTCATCATCAGCCGGTGCCTACGTGTAGGCGCATATCTGGACATTAGTGCTGTCGTCAGCTGTTTTTAGATCGTAGTCAACAGTTACGTACTGATGAAACTCCTCTTTCCTTGTCATCAAGCAGATGAAGCCATTACGTATGGGTTGTGTCCATCAACCAGCAGGGGGAGATAGAGAGTACTCAACTTTTCACAGTGCCTCATGGCCAGCTCCACTGCCTCTTCAGTGTTCTCTATCTCCCCAAGCAGGGTGGCTGCAGCTTCTTCAAGCTCCATCAGAAATCTGCCTGGGGGTGGCTCCTGGCTTGCCAATTGTTAGCCGGGGTGTTAGAGGCTATAGCAGCTTCACTTTGAAGGCACATAGGTCAGCCCTTTCCCTGCCTTACCCATGCCCCCGTGGATGTGGACATATTAGCTTGCTTTTCCCTGTCCTTTCCCACTCAGTGGATGCAGGCACATTGGTTCGCCTTTCCCTGCCTTTCCCTGCCTTTCCCACTTATCTGAGCCTCCGGAGTGTTTTTATTTACCTCTTTTGCCTCTGCTTTCCTCACAGCGTTAAAAAAAAAAAAAGTCGCGTCGCGCTTTAGCGCAGCGATCTTGGAAAAGAGGTTTTTTTCTTGAGATTCTTCTGCAGGACCGGAGCTGTGATACTCGGTCTAGTGAGGTAAGAGTGTTTTCTGACTCCTCCGGGGTGGGCCCGCGATCGGGACGTTTTTGGCGCGAACTGCCATTTTTTGAATTTTACCGCCGTTTTCGGCGATGGCTGCGGAGACTGTAAAGCGCTGTTCTAAATGTGGCGAGCACAAATCAGCAGTGGGGCTCTGTAATTTGTGCTGTACAGATGGTAGAGCCGACCCGAGCATGGCGAGCGGTGATCTTTTGCGCTCTGAGCTGGCAGCGGACGCCATTTTGGATTTTCCACATGGCGCGGCCTCCGTTGCGACGGAGAGCCCTGAATCTGGGGGAGGGGGGGTCCTCTGAGTGAGGCTAATAATAGAGCTGATAGCCCTGGGCAGGATCTGGGCGGTCAGGGAGCGGTTTTCTCCCCTGATTTTTGTTTTAATGCTGCATAGGGCGTACATGCTTAAAAGAGCTCTTCCACAGGGTTCTTCGGACCCTCTGTCTGCCCCCCCCCCCCGGTGGATCCTGGCCTTTTGGAGTTGGCTTTGCCTGTTTCTTATCCTCCTGATAAACGCAGAAGAGCTAATTCCCCTACTGAGTGTGGCGCACCCTCCTTTTTCCCCTCCGTGGTCGGGCTATGAGGATTCTGAGGGGTCTGGCAGAACTTCTTGAGCTGAGGAACCAGAGTCGGGTGCAGAATTGCCACAGGAGCTTGATGATCCGTCTGCGGTGAGGATTTTCCACCGCGAGGAGCTGCCAGCGCTTATTTCAGATGCCTTACAAGCCCTCTCAATTGAAGATCCTGGGAGTGGCACAGCCTCCTCTGTTAATCCAAGGATGGCTAGTACCAGAAAGCCTGCTCGAGCCTTTCCTTTGCGTGACTCCATCCAAGAGCTTATTTTGGCTTAATGGGCTGACCCCGAGGGACCTTTGAAGGTTGCCAGGGCTATGAGGCAATTATACCCTCTGAGTGAGGAACATTTGGCTCGCTTTGCAATGCCTAAAGTAGATGCCCTTCTCTTACAGACCTCGCTTCCATGAAGCTAGAAGGTACCGCCCGGGGCGTGCTGCTGGGTTCACTTCGCGTGCCCGCTTTCAGCAGAGAAACTCCTTTCGCTCGGACAAACGTTCCGCAGCTGCCGGTTCAAGGCCTGGAGTTCAGGGGCGACCCTCTCAATGATGGTGCGCCGGCCCCCTCCTCATTTCCTGTCATCGGAGGAAGACTTTCCCTCTTTTTCGAGGAGTGGGCCAAAATCTTCGCAGATCAGTGGGTCTTGGACCTGATCAGAGACGGATACCGAATAGAATTCGATGCCCCGGTGAGAGACGTGTTTGTGGAGTCCTGATGCGGTTCTGCCGCCAAACGGGTGGCGGTAGAGGAGACTTTGCACAGTCTGTGCCAGATAGGGGCTGTGACCCCGGTGCCTCCCGCCGAACAAGGTCTAGGCCGCTACTCCATTTACTTTGTGGTGCCACGAAAAGGCGGGTCTTTTCGCCCGATCCTGGACTTAAAAGAGCTAAACAAGGCCTTAAGAGTGCGGCATTTTCACATGGAAACCCTGTGCTCTGTCATTGCGGCGGTACAGCCAGGAGAGTTTCTCACGTCTCTGGACCTGAAAGAAGCTTACTTGCACATACCAATTTGGCCCCCGCACCAGAAGTTTCTGCGGTTTGCGGTGTTGGGAAAACATTTCCAGTTTTGGGCCTTGCCTTTTGGCCTCGCCACAGCTCCCCGAACCTTCTCCAAGGTAATGGTGGTAGTAGCTGCCTTTCTCAGGCGAGAGGGTATCCGGGTTCACCCGTACCTAGATGACTGGCTCATCAGAGCAGACTCAGAAAAAGAGAGTCATCTAGCTACAGCCAGAGTGGTTTCAGTCCTTCAATCTCTGGACTGGGTCGTCAATATGGCCAAAAGTTACCTGACCCCCTCGCAATCTCTAGAACTAGTAAAAAAGCCCCGTTTCTGATGCAAATGAAACGGGGCCTAGCAAGGTTTTCTTCGGAGTGTGTGTCCCTGCCCTCTCTCCCTCCCCCCTCCGAGTCCAGTCCTTCAGTGTTGTTTCCTGCTGTTCTGTGTTTTTGTTACAGAGAGAGTGAGGGCATCTCTCTCCCCTCCCCCCTCTGAGTCCTTCACTGTTTCGTGGGATTTCGTGCTGTGCTGTTTTCCTTCACTCATGGGGAAACCGGATATCTCTGGCGCTTCACACTTCCGGCTGGAGGCTTCAGTGGTGCCTTTTATATATATAGATATTTGGGGGCCAGGTTTGACACAGCCTTGGGCTATGTGTTTCTTCCCGAGCAAAGGCGGTGCAAGCTTCAGAATCAGGTCCGTCTGCTCCTGAGGATGCCCCACCCGCGAGCTTGGGACATTGTCCAGCTGTTGGGATCGATGACGGCCACCTTGGAAGTGGTGCCATGGGCGAGAGCGCACCTGAGACCTCTACAGTATTCTCTACTTCAACGATGGTCTCCATTATCTCAGGATTATCAGTGCACACTTCCTTGGCTCCCTGCAGCCCGCCTCAGTATGGAATGGTGGCTCTCGGACAGCATGTTGCGGCGGGGAATGCCACTGGCGCTCCCCGATTGGTGCCTAGTGGTGACAGATGCCACCCTGAAGGGTTGGGGCGCACATTGCCAGGGGAAGCATGCCCAGGGTCTGTGGACGCCCGACGAGTCGGAGTGGTCTATCAACCGCCTAGAGTTGAAAGCGGTGTTTCTGGCTCTTCTGGCCTTTCAAGTGACCCTGGAAGGATTGGCTGTCCGAGTGATGTCGGACAAAACGACAGCAGTGGCCTACATAAATCGACAAGGCGGCACTCAGTGCAGAGCTCTAGCCGCGCAGGCCGAACAAATTTGCCACTGGGCCGAGCTGCATTTACAGTCCCTGTCAGCAGTTCACATTGCAGGTCAGAGCAACGTGCAAGCCGACTATCTAAGCAGGCATCAGATCGATCCAGCGGAGTGGGAACTAGCAGACGATGTATTCCTGCAGGTATGTGCCAAATGGGGCAAGCCAGTGATGGATCTTATGGCGACCAGTTCCAATGCCAAAGGCCCGTGCTTCTTCAGCAGATGGAGGGATCCTCGCTCTGCCGGGTTGGATGCCTTGGCTCAACCCTGGCCCCTGGGCTTGCTGTATGTTTTCCCTCCGTGGCCCTTGATAGGGCGGGTGCTCCTGCGGATTCGGCTGCATCCAGGAGAAGTGGTGCTCATCGCCCCGGATTGGCCCAGGAGGCCTTGGTATGTGGACCTCCGACAGATGCTGTTGGAGGCTCCCTTTCCGTTACCTCTGGTTCAGCACCTGTTGTCACAGGGTCCGGTGGCCATGGAGGACACCTGCCGCTTTGGTCTTATGGCATGGCGATTGAGAGGGCGCAATTGAGAGATAAAGAGGCATATTTTCAAAGCACATAGCCTTCCAAAGTTCCATAGAAACCTATGGAACTTTAGAAGGATAAGTGCTTTGAAAATATGCCTCCATGGCTACTCAAATAAGGTAATTTCCACTCTCCTGCAGGCCCGTAAGTGCTCCACTTCCGTGGCTTATGCCAGGATTTGGCACCAGTTTGAAGTCTGGTGTGTTTCAATAGCGCTTTCTCCGTTGCGGGCTCCTGTCTCGCCGATTCTGGACTTTTTGCAGGATGGTGTACACAAGGGCTTGGCCTATAATTCCCTGCGGGTGCAAGTGGCAGCATTGGCCTCCCTGCGTGGCAAGGTTGAAGGCGTGTCCTTAGCTGCTCATCCAGATGTGGCACGGTTTCTTAGAGGGGTGCTTCGGCTCCGTCCTCCCGTGCGGGCACCTTGTCCAGCTTGGAACCTGGGGTTAGTATTGAAGGCCCTTCAGGGGGCTCCCTTTGAACCGCTTCGGCGTGCTTCAGAGAAAGATTTGACACTGAAGGCCGTCTTTTTAGTGGCCATTACCTCGGCGAGACAGGTGTCAGAGCTCCAGGCGCTGTCCTGTAGAGACCCTTTTCTGCAATTCTCAGAGTCAGGGGTCACGGTTCGGACCGTGCCTTCCTTCATGCCTAAGGTGGTTTCAGCGTTTCACCTAAACCAGCCTGTTTTTCTTCCCTCCTTTGTTGAGGAGGAGTTTCCAGATTCATTTGGGCAGTTGCACCTTTTGGATGTGCGCAGGACTCTGTTGTAGTATCTGCGAATTACAAATTCTTTCAGGACCTCTGATCATCTTTTTGTGCTGTTTGCAGGTCCTCGCAGAGGGTCTTCAGCATCTAAAGCCACTATTGCCCGTTGGCTCAAAGAAGCTATCTTTTCAGCATATCTGCTGTCTGGCCGGGCTCCGCCTGAAGTCTTTAAGGCACATTCCACAAGAGCAATTTCCTCTTCCTGGGCGGAAACTGGAACACTATCTCTTCATGAGATTTGCAGTGCTGCAACATGGGCTTCTAAGCTTTCTTTCGCCCGACATTACAGGCTGGATGTGGCTGCCAGGAGGGATGTGCGTTTTGGAGCACAGGTGCTAGCGTGTGGTGTGGCTTGTTCCCACCCTATTTAGGGATTGCTTTGTTACATCCCATACGTAATGGCTTCATCTGCTTGATGACAAGGAAGGGAAAATTAGGTTCTTACCATGATAATTTTCTTTCCTTTAGTCATAGTAGATGAAGCCATGAGCCCTCCCTGTATGATTGTCTGTATTGCAGTGATTCTGATTTTAGGTGCTGTTCTTGTTTTCCTGAAGTTATATTCCTTCCTTGGGGAGTCGGAAAACAATCTTCAGGATTCTTGTTACAGTTATAGGAGGATGAGTTCATTCCCTCCAGTTCATGTTTTGGGAGGATGAGTTTATTCCCTCCAGGAGGCTGCAAGTATTCCCTCCGTTTATACAAAGTGGAGGACGAGTTTATTCCCTCTAGGAGGATGAGTTCATTCCCTCCTTTTTTTGAGTTTATGCCCTTGTTAAGGGACCATCATTCGCTGTGAGGAAAGTTCATGTTATTCCCATTGCGGTTTGCCATACTGCTTTGGAAGCTTTAAATACTGGAGAGGCAGTGGAGCTAGCTGGCCATGAGGCACTGTGAAAAGTTGAGTGCTCTCTATCTCCCCCTGCTGGTTGATGGACATAACCCATACGTAATGGCTTCATCTGCTATGACTAAAGGAAAGAAAATTATCATTTTAAGAACCTAATTTTCCCATAGTAACACTGGCTGGGATGTCAGTAGCCTGTTCATCTGACGCGTTTGCAGCAGCTGCATCTGTTTCGTTCCTCTTCACATTCCTAACAAAGCTTGCCCGCTTGTAGCAGTTCACAATGGTTGCCTGTGTAACATGGTTCCAGGCTTCTTTCTGCATATGTAGGGAATCCAACAGTGATAGATTACGAGCCAGTTCAACAGCACATTTATCCTTGCTAGTCTGGTCATCCATAAGGCTCATCAGACAACGTAGCACAAGAGCTCGATAATGTTGTTTGAAATTGGCTATTATGCCCTGATCCATATGTTGGATCAGAGAGGAAGTGTTTGGTGGCAGGAAGACCACCTTGACGTTAGACAGCCTGACATCATCACTGTGTGCAGCACAATTATCACAAAGCAACAAAATCTGACGCTTTTGTGCCCGCATTCTAGTGTCTAATTTCTTTATCCACTTCTTCCAAATTTCCCCAGTCATCCATGAATTTGCGTTAGCCTCGTTGACACAGGAAGTCATTTAACATTTTTGGAAGCAACAGGGCTGTTTGCTCTTTCCAGTGACGAGTGGTTCCAACTTCTCATCCCATCCATATCGCAGCAAAGGAGGATCGTCAGTCGGTCATTCGACGTTTTACTTCCTGTAGTTTCGGCTTGTTTGAATGCAAATGTTCCATCAGGAATCGCTTACCAGTAGAGACTGTTTTCATCAGCATTGAAAATGTCATCAGCATTGAAAATGTCAAGAGGTGCAAACTCGTTCAAGATGGTAGGAAGAACATTTCCTTCCTTCTGCTGGTCACACCTGTCTCTATACAGCCGAAGATTGCTAGGCTGTATAGAGAGAGGTGTGACCAGCAGAAGAAAGGAAGTGTTGATACCCCTGTATAAGTCACTGGTGAGGCCCCACCTGGAGTATTGTGTTCATTTTTGGAGGCCATATCTTGCTAAGGATGTAAAAAGAATTGAAGCAGTGCAAAGAAAAGCTACAAGAATGGTATGGGATTTGCATTGCAAGACGTATGAGGAGAGACTTGCTGACCTGAACATGTGTATACCCCAGGGGCGTAGCTAAGGGTGGGCCTGGGTGGGCCTGGGCCCACCCAAACTCAGCTAAGGCCCACCCAGTTTCTGTGACCGCCAATCACAGCTGCAATCAGTCACATCACGTACGGACGTGCAAGGAAGCCTCCAGGAGTCAGTCCAGGAAACAAGCAGCAGCTCTCCTGCAGCGCCGATCTTTACTGGGAGTGTGTCGCATTGGGAGTCAGGCATTGGGGCGGGTCGGCAGGGACCAGCTTCGGTGGATGACGTGGTTGCGGCGCCACATACCTCAGGATCTGCCATGCCATCCTCAGCTCGCGTCGCTGTCGCGGTTGCGATCGCGTCAATTCTGCAGTGCTGCGATGATGGTGATGCCTGCCTAGTGACCCTGCAGCCGGTCTCCCTCCAAGCCGTGTTAGCCGTAGGTAAGCACAGCATTGAGCTCCAGGACTCAACAAGGGGCAAAATCGGAGAGTTGAGCTGTTGAGCAGTGCTAGAGAAATCGGGTTCACTCACTGTAATCAGCTTGGGCCTCCTTTCCAGGCAGCACTTTGCACCAGGTGATCTTGGGCCTCATGGGGGGGGGGGGGGGGTAGACCTCTGCAGGGAAGCTCAAAAAGTTGTTTTGTGTAATGCTGATGGGCTTCTGAGTGGGGGTGGGCTCTGTCTACATTTCCCGGGTTAAAAAGTAAAGTTTTGTATTTCATTCATGGTGGGTTTTTGGGTGGAGATGTTAAAAAAAAAAGTGTTTAATGCTAATGTGCTTCTGTGTGGGGGAGGGGGTAGGGCAGGGCTGATGCCAGACTATGGGGTAGGGGAGAGGTCAAGGCTGATGCCAGGGTAAGGGGGTAAAGCCACATTGAGCCTGCAAATAGGTGGAAAAATGTGGGATACAAATGCAATAAATAAATAAATAAATAAAAATAATAATAATAATAAAGGGATAGGGTAGGGCTGGCACTAGTTACAGAGAGGGGTGGGGGTAGGGAAGGTTAGGGCTGATGCTGGGTTATATGGATGGAGGAGTAAAGAAGGGAAGGGTAGTACTGATGCTGAGCTATAGGGAGGGATGGGGAGTAGGGAAGGGTAAGGCTGATTTTGGGCTTCAGGAATAGATTGGGGGGATAGGAAGGGTAGGGTAGGGCTGATGCTGGGCTATGGGGATGGATGGGGGGTAGGAAAGGATAGGGCTGATATTAGGCTACAGGGATGAATGGAGGGGGGGTCCTTTATTTTGTAATTGATCAAGATTGATCTGTGTTCTGCATGTGACTGAGGTGAGAGATTCTGCTGGCATGTGGTTAGTGTCAGGATCTATATCTCAGTCTGACTTGTCTGGCGCTGTTGTGTATATTCACTGCTTCCTTTTTAAAGATACTGTCATTGGTATTTGTGAGTTCAGAATCGTTGTTGTTTAGGTTTGCAGCATAGACTCTGAGAAGCTTCTTCGCAGGATTTAGTGTTACTTCACTAAGTATCTGGCAGTGAAGGAATTTTGTGTTGCTATTATTAAGGTGCTCCCAGAATTTGGATATATTTTTCCTATGGAAAGCTGTAAGAGGAAACGTTTTGTATGCTACAGATTCCACAATAGGTGGGAGAAAAAAAATCTTGATCTTGACAGTGTGATTTTGCTTATTTCATCAGTGAGAAATCTGGGCTTTGCTTCATGCAGTTTTTGATGTGTTGGTGTAGACAAAGGTTAACATTTGTGAAAAATGTAAATTTATTAACGTGTGTAAATGAATTGATATTGAAATGAAAGTAAATTCTGTCAAGAGCAGTTTATATTTCCCTTGCTTCCCTTTAAAAAAATGTAAATAAATTATATTAGGGCTTTTTTTTTAGTTCTGCCACAGACTGCAAATTTCAGTGTGCCGTCAACATGAACATTTGCTATAAAGCAAAGTTTGAAGGATATGTGCCATTGCTATAATTATTTTGCAGGGTATTTTCATTATTATAGACTGGTCAAGTTTAAGTTATGGGATACTGTAACTATATATTAAAATGTCAGTGTTTCCATTAAGTATGTATGTGGTTTATGTTGATGCAGGACAGTTGGGCAGATTATTTATTTAGAAATCCGTCATCAAGTGTACTCTAAGGCATTATTTAGTACTATCCCAAGAAACATACCTATATACAGACCCCCTGATATTCACTTCCAGCCATTTCCGGCGTCTGGCATAGAATATCCAGTTTCATTTTGACTGTGGCAACTTAACTGGTTAAGTCAACATTCAGTGCTAACCCATTAAGTGCTTAGCGATTAAAGATAGGCCTGCTATTTATGTGGCCTAATTTAACCGCTAAACATACTTGGTTTGGCACTGAATACCTGTGCCTAGCCACCTATGTTGCACGATATAGCCAGTTAATGGCTAGCTGCTAAACGTGGATATTCAGCAGGAGATGACAGGTTATCTCCTGCTGAATAGCCATGGTTATGTGCTAAAATGCTATTTAACTGGCCAAGAGCTGTTCCTGGCTGGTTAAATAATTTTGAATATCAAGCCCATAGTGCCCACCCATATTAGCTCTGGGCCCACCCAAAATGTCAGGTCTGGCTACGCCACTGGTATACCCTGGAGGAAAGGAGAAACAGGGGTGATATGATACAAACGTTCAAATATTTGAAAGGTATTAATCCGCAAACGAACCTTTTCCGTAGATGGGAAGGCGGTAGAACTAAAGGACATGAAATGTGATTGAAGGGGGCAGACTCAAGAAAAATGCCAGGAAGTACTTTTTCTCGGAGAGAGTGGTGGATGCCTGGAATGCTCTCCCGCGGGAGGTGGTGGAAATGAAAACGGTAACAGAAGGAAGGAAGGGATCCTCAGAAGTTTAGCGGAGAATGGGGGGCGGGGCTGGTGGTTGGGAGGCGGGACTAGTGCTGGGCAGACTTCTACGGTCTGTGCCGTGGGGATGGCAGATACAAATCAAGGTAAGGTATACACAAACGGTAGGACATATGAGTTTATCTTGTTGGGCAGACTGGATGGACCGTGCAGGTCTTTCTTTGCCGTCATCTGCTATGTAACTATCCAGCTTATTTTCAAAGGAGAAGTGCGCCCATCTTTCGACACAAATTGTGAGATGGGCGTCCTTCTCCTAAGGGCGCCCAAATCGGCATAATCAAAAGCCGATTTTGGGCGTCGTAAACTGCTTTCCGTTGCAGGGACGACCAAAGTTCAAGAGGGCATGTCGGCAGTGTACCGAAGGCGGGACAGGGACGTTAAGAGATGGGCGTCCTCGGCCGATAGTGGAAAAAAGAAGGGCGTCCCTGACGAGCATTTGGCCGACTTTATTTGGTCCCTTTTTGTTCACGATCAAGCCTCGAAAAGGTGCCCAAACTGACCAGATGACCACTGGAGGGAATCGGGGATCACCTCCCCTTACTCCTTCAGTGGTCACCAACCCCCTCCCACTCCAAAAAACAAATTAAAAAACATTTTTTTCCAGCCTCAAATGTCATACCCAGCTCCATCAAAGCAGTATGCAGGTCCCTGGAGCAGTTTTTAGAGGGTTCTGCAGTGCACTTCAGGCAGGCGGACCCAGGCCCATCCCCCCCTACCTGTTACACTTGTGGTGGTAAATGTGAGCCCTCCAAAACCCACCCGAAACCCACTGTACCCACATCTAGGTGCCCCCTGTTACCCTTTAAGGGCTATGGTGGTGTTGTGTAGTTGTGGGTAGTGGGTTTTGGGGGGCTCAGCACCCAAGGTAAGCGAGCTATGCACCTGGGATCAATTTGTGAAGTCCACTGCCGTGCCCTCTAGGGTGCCCGGTTGGTGTCTTGGCATGTGAGAGGGGACCAGTGCACTAAATGCTGGCGCCTCCCACGACTAAATGGCTTGGATTTGTTCATTTTTGAGATGGCCGTCCTCGGTTTCCATTATCGGCAAAAACCGAGGTCGCCCATCTCTAAGGTCGACCTAAATGTCAAGGTGGTCGACCTAAATGTTGAGATTTGGGCGTCCCTGACCATATTATCGAAACGAAAGATGAACGCCCATCTTGTTTTGATAATACGGGATGCTCTGCCCCTTCGCCGGGACGCACTTAAAGATGGGCGCCCAGTTCGATTATGCCCCTCCACGTAACCCAATTTTCAGCACCAAAGTCATCAGTGTCTTGTTTTTCACCATGCTGTTTCTTGAATTTTATGTTGTTCCTCTCCTTCCATCATTCCAACCATCCAACAGTGGCTTCGAATTCAGTTAGTCCAAGACTTTCAGCTAGCTGATTAACTTTCTTCATAAGCAGTGGACCACTGACATGAAACTGTCTTCTCCTGACTTGAGAAAACCACTGAAGAAGAGCATCTTCTACCTCCTCAGCTTTTCCCGCCCGTTTTCGTTTCCGTTGTGGATTTGTATTGTTTTGCCAGTCGTCCAGAAACTGGTCTTTCTGCTTCAAGATACGTGAAATTTGACTGGGATTGACACCATATTATTTAGCAATAGATTCTTGACTTTGTTTTCTAATTTTTTAAGAACTTCTATTTGTTCAGCCAGTGTTAGTCTTACAGTTGCGCGACGACGACTCCTCCAGTGTACGCTCTAACAACATTCTTTTGCTTCTGCCTGTGGAAGTTAACCAACGAGATTTCAAATTTACCGCCCCCTTATCACGTGCCAATCAGCTTCCATATTCCTCGCGTGCGTTATGCGGAGTCTTTCCTGCAGAGGAGCAGTCTTAAACCATGCATATAAGCGAATCTTGCACTTATCAGTGGTGCGCTAAACCGAAGTTTGTCCCCATAGAAATTGATGGTGCCAAAAATGGGACCGAAGTACGGCATGCAGTTAAACAGAGCATGCGCTTATCCGACGTGCACGTAAATGGAGTGCACTGTATATATATTATACATCCAAGACCATCCTTGATAATCTTGTCCACTTCCCTTCACTCTTTGATTAAGTCAGTGCTGTACATACTTACACAGGCTCCTATCCTTCACCCATCCTGTTGCGTTAGGAATAAATCCAAGGCTGCTTTTGTTACTCCTGATACCAATCCAACTCTTTCAGGCACAGACCCTTTAGGCTGTCCTTCCAGCGATACACCTCGCAGGGCAGCACCCCAGCCTTGAATAGGCGTCCCCTGTTCTTGTTCCTGCTTCCAGGCTAGATTCCCCTTATCCACCTGAAGCTCTCTCTCCTTCCCAGTTGCCACTTATAGGGTCAGCAACTACTCCTTTAATTAGTCTATATTTCTTTCTTTCACTCCAGGATCCCCCAGTGCTCCCAAGGGTCCTGGTGGGGGTACAGGAAATTAAAGGCCTCATGTACCTCACTTCAATCCTCTTTATTATTTTTCAATCTCCACCCTTGCTGTCACTCACTACAGGGAACCACTTTATCCCTGTAACCTCTCTGCCAACCCCTCCCCTTGGCAGGCCTCCCAGTCTCACTTTTCATCCCACTGGTAGGGATCTTCTTCCCCTAGGGCCTCTGGGAAAACATATCTTCTAGTAATACCCAAATCATGGGGTATTACACTGGGGTTGATGTAGGGCAGGGATTGCCGCAAGATTCATAGTTTTATGTATTCAAATCTGCATTGTTTTACTTGGAAAAAATACCTACAGGAAAACGTAAGTGCAAATCTTTGTAGATATTCTTTAGACTGATTTCAAAGTGAAGGTTTGTGTGTGCTTTAACTTTAAATATTGGAGCAAAAACCATAGATAAAAAGTACTGAGTGGCAGTCCCTGGAGAGCAATGGCAAGGATTTACCAGCTTCCCTTGCCAGACCTGGAGAGGTTTACATTACCTAAGGTAGATGCACTATCATGGCAATCACCAAGAAGACAGCTGTTCCAGTTGAAGGTGGAGCAGCTCTGAAGGATCCTCAAGACCGCAGCATGGAAGCTGTCTTAAGAGGTTCTTTGAGCTCTCAGCACAAGCTGCCATATATGGAGGTTACGTGGCTCAGGTGTGTTTTCGTTGGGCTCAGCTGTTGCTGGACTTTCTGGGTGAGGGTTCAGGTCAGGTGTCAGAGGATGTGAGTAATCTTGAATTGGGGACTGCCTTTCTAGCGGATACCTTGTATGATCTGGTCCATAAAGAATCTAGCTTTAGTTGTAGCAGAGAGGCATTTTCTTTGGCTGTGTAACTGGGTCGCGGATATGGCCTCTAAAGTACACCTGAGTCAATTGCTGTTCAATGGTAAGTCCTTGTTTGGTAAGGATGTAGATAAATTAATTAAGGATGTAGAAGAGTCTAAGGTTCCTCGCCTTCCTGAGGAAAAGTCGCATTTGGGTGCCTGTTTATTGTCCAGGCAGGGTATCTGGTTCTCAAAAGAGTAAGTTTTGGAATAGGGGGCAGTCCTTTCAGTCCTTTTGTGTGAGCCATAGTGGGGGTCAAAAGAGGAGGGGTCAGGAAACGTCTGGTCTTCTTGATCCTCCCAGTGAAGGTGTGGGGGCCCATTCTCCAGTGGTTCCACTAGGGGACAGGTTAAAGCTCTTTTTTATTGGAGATTGGCTTACATCATCTCAGACCTGTAGATCTTGGAGGTCTTTCAGCACGGCAATTGCCTGGAGTTTCAGTGGCCTCCGCCCAAGGCATTTCTAGATTCCCCCTCAAGTGTCCTTAAAAGGGCACAGCCGTTCGGCAGACATTGGACAAACCTCTAGTTCTACATGCTGTGATCCCGGTTCTACTAGATCAGGGAGGTTCTGGCAGTTGTTCCATTTACTTTGTGGTATTCAAAAAGGATGGTACTTTTTGGCCAATCCAGGATCTCAAAAGAGTCAGCTGAGTTCTAAAGGTCTCTTCCTTCCTCATGGAGATGCTCTGTTCAATTCTAGTAGTGATGAGATACAGTGAGACCTGTCAGAGGCATATCTGCACATTTCTTATCCGTCCAGATCATCAGAAGTTCTTGTGCCTTGCCACAGCTCCAAGAACCTTCTCCAAAGTGATGGTGGTGGTACCAGCACATTTAAGGAAGTAGGGCATTTTGGTTCACCCTTATATGAACAATTGGTTGATTCAGGTGAAGTCCTTCAAGGAGAGCTCTGCCAACACCAATTGCATGGTCCAACTGCTTCAACACCTTGGTTGAGTGGTAAATTTTTCCAAGAGTTCCCAGTTTTGGTCCTAGTCTGGAGTACCTCAGGGGTCCAGGAGGAGGGGCAACTCCTGTTTGGGGGAAGGGAGACAGATGAAACAAAGCACAAATTTTCATCTTCCACGAAAACACAGGATGTTTCAGCAGTCCCCGGAAGCAGGTCTTTTGACCGAAATGCAGTTCTCACCAAGATATCAGCATCTGGCAGTCATAACAGTTTCGATTCAGTTCTGAAGCTGCAGATGCAGGGATAAGTAGTCGCTATTTTTTGTCTTTGATATTTTAAGGTCTACTGGACTAAATAAAATAAATTAATAAAGATACTAATAAAGATTGTAACATGTATAGAGGTTTTGGTTCCGGATAGGCAAATGATTAATGACATTCAGGAGGCTCAGGGGTCTGAAATAGCTAAGTGCTATAAGAGACCTGATAGCCTGTTCACTGATTTATTTCTGATGCCTCCAGTTCCTTTTTTCCTCTTTTTCCCTTCATATCACTTTTCCTTTTGTTCCTATTTATAATACTTTACGATTGATTGAGGAACATTAGTTGTTGCACATTTGTATGTGTTCCCCTTTCTTTGATTGATGATTAATTGGGTTTCTGTCAGGTACTTGTAACCTGGATTGGCCACTGTTGGAAGCAGGATACTGGGCTAGATGGACCATTGGTCTTACCCAGTATGGCTATTCTTATCTTGCTGAACAGTTTCTTCAAGCCTGCCACACATCTGTGCAAGACCTGTCTTCCAACTCTTAAGAGCCACAGTGCATATGATCTTGCATGCCAATCTTCTTCAATGGCACTAGAAAGTGCATTGAAATCAACACTCCCAACCCCTCATGACCAGGATTCTTCTTCCATCACCTGTTTTGCATTGGCAATCTCCTTCACACACCACCTCATCAACTGACCTTCATGACCAACACCTCGCCCTTATGATGGGAGCCACATCATCTCAACCTACTGGAGCTCAGGGCCATATTCTGCATCCTCCAGGCCTTTGCTCCCTGGTGTAGTCATCCAAAAAGAAAAGCAGGTGGCCATGTA
This sequence comes from Microcaecilia unicolor, assembly GCF_901765095.1. Taxonomy (NCBI): domain Eukaryota; kingdom Metazoa; phylum Chordata; class Amphibia; order Gymnophiona; family Siphonopidae; genus Microcaecilia; species Microcaecilia unicolor. The sequence continues at coordinate 45,257,648 of NC_044034.1, forward strand.
CTACATCAACAAGCGAGGGGGGCACAGGAACATTGTAGGATCGTTATCACAGATAATGAATTCCCAAACAACACTATCTGCACACACACTGCTCAGCACTTGGTCTAGGGGGCGGGAACCTTGGATTAGAGCCTATACAGTTCTTCCGAGAGAAAGAAATGTGACTAGAAAAGCAAGCTGAATATATATATATATATATATATTAGATTTATTATGGTATATCAGGTAAGAAAATAGAGCTAAGGTATACAAAATAGAACTCTGCAAAGCTTTGGCTGAATACAAAATTACTGGCTGATAAAAATTACACTCATACGTCACACTACTAAATACTAATTCTTACTGGTTACCAGATAAAATTACACCACTGATCAGTCACATTATGTTACAAGGTAGTACAGTTATTAGCAGCTTCTCCTGATCACAAGTATGACGGCACCAGCCTTCTGCTCAGGTAAATACCACTAACTAGCCCCCGACTAGTAGGAAATGAATCACCGTGTTTCTCACCAGGCTGAGACCTCAGGGGCGTCTCTCTCGGGAGCTGGCACGGGACACCTCACAGACTCAAGCTGATATAGCAGCGAGTCTTAGTCAGAGCTGGAAGGGAACTCTGCAGCAGATAAAGAGGTCACAGGTCACGCAGGGCAGGTACAGCTGAACCACGATACTTTCCTCCAGATACACAGTTCATCAGTTGGTGGACCTTATTAGTTCTCACTGGTCTTATTTTCACCTCAACCTTCTTCCAAGGCTTCCGAATAACTTTCTTTGTTCCTGCTCTCCCCGTACCTCTTGGTCCGGTGGCTGCAGGAACCAATCTGGATCTTCCTCGGTTCACTGCATGGCAAGAACAATTCGTTGATCTTGACCTTCAAGTTGTTACATTTTGGTATGCATTTTCTGTTTCTCACCCGCCTTGCTGGAGTTAGCCTCTCAAGGAGATAAGGGGGCCTGCTTTGCCCACAGCATGTCCTTGGTGTTGAGCTTCTGCTGTAATTTTCCACAAGCTGCAAAGCTGTTTCTTGCTGACACAGAGATGTGCGGGTCAGAGTTTACAGCCTCCATTTTGCTGTCATAGGATTATACAGGCCATGGCCCGCAAGGTGAGACACACAGGGAAATACTCCTACAACATACAAGCTCTTTTGGAAGGCCCTGTACATCTGGCACTTTGCTATGGCCATCCCTGTCCAGATCCAGACGACGTATCTCCCAGGTGACTGCCTCCATTTAGCAGATTCACTCAGTCACAAGCTGGACCCTCATGAGGGGTACTTTGACTCAGCAACATTTGCTCCTCTCTTCACGCAGTGGGGACAGTTGGACATTGATCTGATTCTCTCTCAGAGAATGCTAAATGCAGGAGCTTCTGCTTCATTTGTCCTGATCCTTGCAGATTCTCTCTTGAGGTCTTTGCCATTCCCTGGTCCAAGGGCCTTTTATATGACTTTCCACCATTCCCCTTCCTGACCAAAACCTTACTGAAGGCTCACTTGGGCAGGACACAACTCATCTTCATAGCACTGTGTTGGACCAGGCATCTCTGGTACCCACTCGTCCTGTTCATGCAGGCAGACCATCCAATATAGCTGCACTTTTTCCAGTGCTTCTGACCCAGCAAAAGGTTTGCTTTTTCACTCCAGTTTTGGGTTATTGTCCTGACTGCGTGGTGCTTGAGAGGAGCTTCCTCAGCCACCTCATAATTACTCTAGAGGTAAAAAATGTCCTGTTCTCAACTCAAAAACTCTTAACTCAGCAATCATATCTCTGCAAATGGACACACACATCTTGAGCAAACTCAGCGAGGCATTACCCCATTTCCTGCCCTTTTTCACAAATCCTTACATACCTGCTGCTCCTTTCCTAGCAGGGTTTCAAAATCACTTTGGTTCAACTTCACCTAGTTGCATTTGCAGCCTACCATGACACTGTGGAGAAGTTTATATCTACTCATCCTCTTGTCTCTCACTTCATAACCCTTCCCCCTCCCCCTCCGGTCATGACCACCTCCATCATGGGACCTCATTATCATCTTAGTGGCTCTCTTGTAAGTTCCTTTGGAGCTGCTAGTCATAGCTTCAATCAATCAAACATCTCACTTGAAAGACAGCAATCCTTATAGCGATCGTATCAGGCAGACAAGTCACTGAATTACAGTCTCTGATTAACTATTCTCCATACACTCAGCTTTTCCACAACAGGGTGCTGCTATGCACCTATCCCAAATTCCTTCCATAGTTTGTGTCTGACTTCCCCAGGAATCAGTCCATTGTGTTCCCCGGCCATATTCTACACCAGCAGAAGAAGCACTACACACTGGACTGCAAACACACCCTTCTCTTCTATCTCAGAGGGATCAAAGCTATTTAGAAGTCCTCACAGCTTTTTGTCAGCTGCAACCTTAACGACCCGGGCTTGTCTGCTTCCAAACATACTGTACCATATCATCCTGGATATCAGACTGCATCATGTTCTGCTATCATCAGACTGCCATTACTCCTCCACTCTGGGTTAGCGCCCACAGGCTCAGAGCCACTGTATTATTTATTTATTTATTTATTATATTTGTATCCCGCGGCTTACAAAGTAATAGGTAACACAGAATTTTGTTATGTAAGGTAGGAAATTAAGTATCACATAATAATAAGATGGATGGGTAGTAATAGGATGGATAGGTAGGTAGAGACAGGTGATAGAGAGAGGAAGGTTGTTGGATTATTTGTAGTAAATAATTAGCAGATTTTAGTACACACAGCTTCAGCTTTAGAAATGTTAATTTCTTTCTTCATCTCTCTCTCATTCACCCCTGAATAATTCACTGCTGAGTCACTTTAAAGTTGAAGTAACAAAACATCTGTTTACTCACAGTTTGTAGTTAGATTATAATCAGACAGGCTTATATATACATATTACTATACATTTGTATTATCAGCTCCTTCCATGTGCTTAGATGGTAATGGATGCTCACACCACCATAGATCCTCTCAGGTTAGGAGAGATCATGAGCTCCATGTGCTCCATGTGCTGCATCTGCTGTGTCTAACCCCCACAGGAAGTTGCATAGCTGTGTGACCTCTCTAAGTAATTCACATCAGAGGTCACAGAGTAATCACAGAGAAATAATAGGTGACAGGCAATGCATGTAAAATACAATTACATTCCAACAAACCCCTTCTCATGCATAACTGTCATGCAATTATTTATTCATACAAAGTCCAAGCTTTATACGCAGATTCACAAAATGTTCTCTGGGTAACGGTTTGGTCATGATGTCAGCTGTCATCTCACTGGTGTGACAATAGTGTAGACTGATGACCCCTTCTTTCGCCAACTCTCGCACGTTGTGGTATTTCGTTGCGATGTGCTTGGTGCGTGACTGAACCTTGTCATTCTGTGACAGTCGGATGCAGCTCTGATTATCTTCCATTATCTGGATTGGTCTCTTTTCAGCTATTCCAAAATCCAGCATAAGTTTTTCAATCCACATCAGTTCTCTGCACGCTTCCGATACGGCCACATATTCAGCTTCTGTAGAAGACAGACTCACAATACTTTGTTTATGACTGGCCCATGAAATTTGTACATTTCCATACATAAACACATATCCACTTGTGGATTTATAATCAGAATGATCCCCTGCCCAATCTGAATCACAGTAACATATTAGTTTTGGATTACTATTGGCTGAAATCTTTAATTTACAATCAATGGTACCCTTTAAATACCTTACCATCCTTTTAACCGCAGTCCAATCTGATTCGGTAGGTGAGCTGACCCTTCTGCTCAAAATTCCTACTGCATTTGCTATATCAGCCCTGTATGTGGTAGCTAGATATAAAAGCTTACCTATGGCTGATCTATATTGGATGTTATCTGGTAAAGGTTCTCTTACTGTTTCATCCTTCAGAAAATCAGTGATCATGGGAGTGCTTACAACTTGGGCATCTTGCATACCTAAACTTTCAATAAGCTCATTTATTTTCTGCTTCTGGCTTAGAAGATAAGAACCATCATTTTGTTTCTCAATTTCTATACCAAGATAGTATGACACATTACCAAGTTCTTTTATCTCAACATTGAGGTTTAAACACTTTACAATGTCCTTGTACTCTTGCTCACTTTTGCTTGCAATGAGCAGATCATCAACAAAAGCTAAAATGTATGCATATTGTCCATTTGTGCACCTAGTGTACAAGCATTTATCTGCTTCACCTTGCTTAAATCCTAAATTTGTCAATATTTCATGCAATTTTTCATTCCAACATTTCGCACTTTGCTTTAATCCATAAAGACCTTTGTTTAATTTACACACTAGCTGTCTTTGTTTTGTATTTATGAAACCTGTTGGCTGTTCCATGTACAAGTCTTCAGTTATATCTCCATGAAGGAACGCTGTTTTCACATCAATGTGGTTGACTTGCATGCCTTTTGAGACTGCAATGCTCAGAAGTGTTCTTATAGTCGTGTGTTTCACTACAGGTGCAAACACTTCATCAAAATCTTCTCCATATTTTTGAAGATATCCCTTTGCCACTAATCTGGCTTTATACCTTTCCACTTTTCCTTGTGCATTCCTTTTTAACTTGAATACCCATTTGCATCCTATAGCTTTCTTGCCAGGAGGTAATTTTGTAAGAATCCAAGTATTATTTTTATCCAATGCATCAATTTCTTCTTGTGCAGCTTTACGCCATTCAGCAGCTTCTTCTGCTGGCATTTTCTCAATCTCATCCCATGTTAAGGGCTCTTGAGCTTCTGCTGACTTTGTTAGGTAAGACAGTCTTGGGGGTGGAACACCTTTGTTTTCCCTGGATGAGCGTCTGACAACAGGTTGGTCTGACCTTTCCGCATCCTCTAAATCTGAGAGTTCTTCTCCAATTGATTCCCCTTCTCCAACTGTACTGTCTTCTTCAATGATCCTTTCTGTGTCTGCTTCCTCTGCCTGTTCCACGTTAGATACAGGTGAGTTGCTTTCAGACATCTGCCTTGGTATGGCATTTATATACACTGGCATGTCTATTATGGTTCTAGTTTCATATTCTGGATGATAAGGCTCATCTGGGATAATCCAGCCTTTATCAACCCTTTTGTTTTCATCAAAATATGTAACATGTCTTATGCCAACAATGCCAGTTTTCAGATTCAAAATTCTATATCCTTTGTGTCCTGGAGCATAGCCAACTAAAATGCCCCTTTCTGTTGTGGAATCCAGCTTATGCCTTCTTTGCTTTGGTACATGAGCATATGCTGTACTTCCAAATGTTCTTATGTGTGACAGGTTTGGCTTCCTACCATGCCATGTCTCATGTGGTGTGCGCTCAGCGCCTTTAGTTGGCATTCTGTTTTGTAGGTACACTGCTGTGAGAATGGCTTCCCCCCATAGTCTTTTAGGGAGATTGCTATCTGACAGCATACATCTGGTCATTTCCACAAGTGACCTAAATTTTCTCTCTGCAACAGAATTTTGCTCTGGTGTATAAGCTACTGTTGTGATATGCTGAATGCCTTCTTGTTCTAGAAATGTGCGCATGCTTTGTGAAGTGAACTCACCACCATTGTCGGTCTGAAGAACCTTTGGTTTTCTTTCAAATTTATTGCTCACCATGGCTACGTATTTCTTCAGCATGTCTGTGACTTGACTTTTCTCTTTCAGCAAATAGGCCACACAATATCTAGAGAAATCATCCAAGAATATTAGCACAAATCTGTTATTTCCCAATGATGGGATATTAAACGGTCCACATAAGTCACTGTGTATTAAGTCCAGCACTTTATTACTCCTATTTCCTGTGTATGCAGGAAATGAGGGTCTCACACCTTTTGAGTAACACAGTCTATGCATTTCTCCATTTTACCAGCATCTGCACTTATCTGAATGCCTGTGGCTAGTTGCTTACTGTAAAGATCCTGGATCACCTTAGAATCACGATGTCCCAGGCGGCGGTGCCAGATTTCCAGACTACATTTACCATCATTCTTCCTTACTTGCGCCATATGTGAGGCTTCACCTGAAATGTTCAGCTTATAAACATCATTATGCATAAAAGCTTCAGCATACACTTCATCATTTTTAGAGATTGTGCACTTACTGTTTTCAAAATGAATCACAAATCCCTTCTTATCTAATGTAGATACACTAAGCATATTGCAAACTGCTTGGGGAATATACAAGACATCACTTACAGGAATTTCTTTAACTTCATTAGACACTTTGCATTTTAAGAATCCAATACCTTTTGCTTGGATCTTAGCAGTCCCTGCGTTTGCAGTTTTAAGAATACCTTCCTCTGGACACATTTCCTGAAAGAAATTCTTACAATTGGTTAAATGGCATGTGCTCCCTGAATCCAAAATCCAAGTACTTTCATTTGAATTATTATTTACCATAGTCAAAGATTTTTCTGCCATTAGAAAGCCCTTGTGTTTATCTTTGTCCTTCATACATTTCCTGGTTTGAAAATTCTTTAGTTCCATTGGCTTAGGTGAGCTAGAGGGAGTGTTTTGTGTTTCCTTACACCATTTAGATACATGTCCCTCCTTTCCACATGAGTAGCAAATCAGCTTGCCCTTGGGTGGAGTTTTCCCATAGCTCCGCCTTCCTCTGTTCTTTGCCAAGAAATTTGTTTCATTTCTCTCTGACTTGCTTTGAGAACACATCTCCTCAGAATCATTTATTATGCATTCCTGCCTTAGTTTTGATGTTGCCTGTTCAAAAGATTGCCCTTCAATGGCCTCATTTACAGACCTAAAAACATCAAACTTCTTTGATAGTGAGGTAAAAAGAAATGCTCTTTTCAATGCATCACACATGGGAATTCCAGAAAGTTCTAGCTTTTGAAATGAAGACATAAGATGCATAATGTGATCATTACATTTACTTTTATCCCTTAATTTGGTTTCATTCAACTCTGCCAGCCAAATTGGTTGCTGCTTTGCATATGTAGTTGCATACATAGTTCTCAGCTTACATAAAATGTCCTTTGGTGTATCTTTTCCCTCCACTAATATGGCTTGTTTCTCTGAGAGAGCTTCCAAAAGCATGCACTTCACATAATAGTTTGCATTGTCCCATTCAGCCATATTTTCATCTGTTCTGTCTTGGTCTAAGCATATATTTAATCCTTTTGCTCGAAGGAGACATATGAATCTTAGTTCCCACTGCCGATAATTAAACTCATTTAATTTAGGCACCTTGAGAGAATAGAAAAATGGTGAATTTCCTCCCTCAGCCATTTTCTTAGCCTTCTGTCTGCTGTGTGGGGGGAGAGAGAGACAGACTGAATCTTTCCTTTAAAACTTAAGAGAAAAATGTGGCCTTTTTTTCTGCCTGGTAATATTTCTCTTCTTTTTCAATTCCTGAGCCCTGGGCCCATAACCCTTTTGTTGGATTATTTGTAGTAAATAATTAGCAGATTTTAGTACACACAGCTTCAGCTTTAGAAATGTTAATTTCTTTCTTCATCTCTCTCTCATTCACCCCTGAATAATTCACTGCTGAGTCACTTTAAAGTTGAAGTAACAAAACATCTGTTTACTCACAGTTTGTAGTTAGATTATAATCAGACAGGCTTATATATACATATTACTATACATTTGTATTATCAGCTCCTTCCATGTGCTTAGATGGTAATGGATGCTCACACCACCATAGATCCTCTCAGGTTAGGAGAGATCATGAGCTCCATGTGCTCCATGTGCTGCATCTGCTGTGTCTAACCCCCACAGGAAGTTGCATAGCTGTGTGACCTCTCTAAGTAATTCACATCAGAGGTCACAGAGTAATCACAGAGAAATAATAGGTGACAGGCAATGCATGTAAAATACAATTACATTCCAACAAAGGTAAGGTGGGAGATAGAGTCTGGGTCAATGTTGTTTTCTCTTCAGTATATGTAAGGTAGATGGGTTCAAGAGATTATTCTGGGTCTTTTGGGTAGGCTTGTTTGAATAGATGGGTTTTTAGTGCTTTTCTAAATGGTAGGTGGTCATGGATTGCACGGATAGGTCTAGGGAGAGCGTTCCATAGATGGCTGCCCAGGAAGGAGAAATTGGATTCATAATAAGTTTTGTACTTGAGACCTTTACAGCTGGGGTAATGCAGGTTGAGGTACTTTCGTGAAGATACAGACATGTTTCTTGCTGGAAGGTCGACCAGATTTATCATATAGTTCGGAGATTCTCTGTGTATTATCTTGTGGATTAAAGTGTGGGCTTTGAAATTGATACGTTCTTTGATTGGGAGCCAGTGCAGTCTTGCACGGAGAGGAGTTGCATTCTCAAAACGTGATCTGCCAAAGATGAGTCTTGCTGCTGTATTTTGGGCGGTCTGATGTTTTTTTAGGATATAGGCTTTGCAGCCTAAGAAAATACTGTTGCAATAATCAGCATGGGTAAGTACCGTGGATTGCACTAAATTCTGGAATGTTTTCAGGGGTAGATATGGTTTTACACATTTCAGTATCCACATCATTGTGAACATTTTCTTTGTGGTGAATGTGGTGTGATTGTCGAGGGAGAGGTGGCTGTCTAGTGTCACTCCAAGGATTTTCAGGTTTTCAGAAATGGGGATTGTAGTGTTGGAGATGGTGAGAATAGATGGGGGGATTGCAGAGTGCTGAGATGAAAGGATTAGGCACTGTGTTTTTTCTTTGTTCAATTTCATCCTAAAGGCGTTGGCCCAGGAAGTTAAGATGTTCATGCCCATGGATATTCTATCAGAGATTTCTGTTAGGTTTGATTTAAAGGGAATAAATATAGTAACGTCATCAGCATAAATGAAAGGGTTTAGACCATGTCTGAATAGGGCTTTGGCTAGTGGGATCATCATAAGATTGAAGAGTATCGTTGATAAAGGGGATCCTTGAGGTACTCTGCAGATAGGTGACCAGGGGGATGAGATATCAGTGGGTGATTTAATTTGATAGGATCTTGAGGTGATGAATCCTATTATCCAGTTAATAATGTTACCGCCTAAGCTCTGAGACGAACCTTAGAGCAGCTCCTCTTAGCGATATCTACAAAGCTATAACTTGTTCTTTGGTGCACACTTTCCCCTGACACTATTGTCTAGACTTTCATTCAACACAGGACACCTTCAGACACTTTCACCCAGGACCAACACAGGACATCACAGGACACCTCTGCAATCTCTTTACATATTAACTATGCTACCTTCTCAGAATCCTTGGGTCCCAAGTAAACATTTGCAGATGATGGCAATCCCCAGCTAGAGAATCACCAACTTATGTGCCTGTATATCCTTTGTTTGTCTACAGATAAAGCAAACTTGCTTATTTGTAGCAATTGTGAGTGCATTACCCTGCTGTCCATGAAGAACACTATTGGGCTCATTTTCGAAAGAGGAGGACATCCATCTTTTGACATAAATCGGAAGATGGATGTCCTTCTCCCAGAGACGTCCAAATCGGTATAATCGAAACCTGATTTAGGACGTCTCCAACTGCACTCTGTCGCAAGGACGGCCAAATTTCAAGGGGGGTTGTCGGAGGCGTGTTGAAGGCGGGACTTGGGCGTGCCTAACACTTGGACGTCCTTGACCCATAATCGAAAACAACAAGGACGTCCCTGACGAACACTTGGCCATTTTCACCCGGATGTGTTTTTATTACGACTAAGGCACAAAAAGGTGCCCGATCTGACCAGATGACCACCGGAGAGAATCTGGGATGACCTCCCGTTACTCCCCCAGTGGTCACTGACCCCCTCCCACCCTCAAAAAACATCTTTAAAAATATTTTGTGCCAGCCTCAGATGTCATACTTGGGTCCATGACAGCGCATGCAGGTCCCAGGAGCAGTTTTAGTGGGTACTGCAGTGCACTTCAGACAGGTGGACCCAGGCCCATACCCCCCCTACCTGTTACATTTGTGGAGGGAACAGCGAGCTCTCCAAAACCCACCACAAACCCACTGTACCCACATATAGGTGCTCCCCTTCACCCATAAGGTCTATGATAGTGATGTACAGTTGTGGATAGTGGGTTTTGGGGGGATTTTGGGGGGACTCAGCACACAAGGTAAGGGAGCTATGTACTTGGGAGCATTTTATGAAGTCCACTGCAGTGCCCCCTAGGGTGCCCGGTTGCTGTCCTGGCATGTCAGGGGGACCAGTGCTGTACAAATGCTGGCTCTTCCCATGCCCAAATGGCTTGCATTAGGATGTTTTTGACATGTACGTCTTTGGTTTCAAAAATTGCCAAAAGTCAGAAACGTCCATGTCTAAGGACGTCCATCTCTAACAAGACCAAATTTAAGAATTTGGACATCCCTGACGGTATTTTCGAAACGAAAGATGGACATCCATCTTGTTTTGAAAATATGGGTTTCCCTGCCCCTGGATTTCTCCATTTTGCAAGGACATCCAAATCGCAACTTGGATGTCCCTTTCGAAAATGCCCCTCCACATCTCCCAACTCCCCCACTGACAATCTACATTCAAACCTCTCACAGTAGCAATAGTTCATCCCAATCCCTCTGGCGGGTGCCTCCAGTGTGGGAACTCCCACACATGCCCAGGACATGCCTAAACCTTGTTATTAGCTAGGAGAGAACTCCGGCACAATATGGTTGCATTTCCCTGCTGTCTTCCAAGAACACCTGTTACAAGTATGCAACTTCACTTTCTTGGTAGTAGAATTTCTGTCATAAAAAACGTATAATCACCAAACAAGAAAGAAAGCTTAACAAGGGTAAAGCTGGAGATCGTGCTGGGGCTGTTCTGTTGCAGACTAGATAGATCTTGTAGTCTTGTTCTAATGTGATCATATTCTCTATTGTTGTTTTTCTCTTTGTGCTGTCCATGTAATTGTTTCAGTATTGAACTGGTGCATGTTCCACAGGATCAAGTGGCATTCCACTGAAAATGGTTACAAACCTTTTTGGGCTAGGTTTGCCCAACACATGGCTGCTGTTCCAGTACCATGTGACGTTTAGCCCAGCATTTGAATCCAGACGCCTGAAGGTTGCCTTGCTCTACAGCCATAATGAGCTTCTTGGTAAAGCCAAAGCATTTGACGGAGCCACCCTTTTTTTGTCCCACAAACTGGAAAATGAGGTAAAGACTTTGCAGTACTTTTGTGTTAAAACTGTTCTGAATGCTAGTTTTCTCAGTTATTGAAAATGATATTCTTCAAGGACAAGCAGGTCAATAATTCTCACATGTTGGTAACACGGTCCTCGTTGCCCAGTCTGGAGCTTGAAAAAGCTTTATAGAACTTTATGAGCGCACGTTGTGCTCCCACCACACATGCATGAGTACCTTCCTGCCCACTGTGAGAGCACAGGACCCGCGGTTCTCTTTTTTTCCGCAGTGAGGAGAGGACATCATTTTTACCACTTCTTTGAGAGCATATTTTTTGTGCCTTCTCAGTTCTTTTATCTTTTAATTTGCCATGTTCATTTTCAGGGTTCTTTTTTTTTTCCCTTTCCCTTATGGTTTAGGTTATTTTTTGCCTACTTTTAAGTTTTGTTTATTTTTACTGCACTCAATAGGCCGCACTTAGGCCTGAGCTCTGGTCGGGCTTTCTTATCTTTTTTTGTGGTGCTTAGCCCTTTTTTTTGGTACCATTGAGTCCTTTGATTTGGCCATGCTTGTTTTTCCTTCCATGTCATTGAAGGTTCCCAGTGACCTCAAGTGGTATAGCTGGTGCAGTAGGACCATCTCTGGCAAAGACACCTATTCTTGATATCTTCAGTGTTTGGGCCCTGAACGTACCCCTTCTAACCGTGTTCTTTGTCTTTGTATGAAGAAAAGAACCCAGTTGGCCAGAGAGGTTCAACGAGAAAAACGTTTTGTAGCCAGGTCTGAAGCCTCAACGTCAGTATTAGCATCAGAGTCTTAGGTATTGGCATCACCGTTGAGAGTTGCATTGGCATTGGGTGCATCAGTTCGCATATTTGAGAGGCCCTTAGACACTGGGAGTGACCGTGCATTGAGTGGGTTTCCACTTGCCTCGATGCTGGCCGCTATGCAGGTTCCCCAGGATCGGTCGGAATTGGACCCAACCCCGAGGTGATGTGAGGATTTGATGTCATCCTCATCGGCATTCAGGAGTGTCGATGGCCGGCATCAGGGGAAGCTCAAGAAGCATTTGCATCGATCACCCTCAATGCAAAGTGTTGGGAGCTCCATGACACCGAGGAATCACCCAGTACCCAAGAATTGTTTGTGCCGGGAGGACTGTTTCTCCTGCATACAAGATGTGCTGATGCATGGGTCTTCATACAGCCAGGACCAGGTGCCCACATCAACCCCGACAGTTCAGCAGCTTGTCTCTACACCAAAGCCTCAGCCTTTCCTGATGTCAATCATCAGTGAGCACCTCTGGACCTTGCTCCTTGAACTTTTGGTGGAGCTATTACAACAGACTGCATCGGCTTCTGGGGTGCTTGCACCTTCCTTCCCTCTTGCTGCTGCACCACATGGCCATCAGCCTGCAGTGAGGTCTCCAACACCGGTGCCACTTGCAGCCTTGATGTCGGCACCGCCTTGAAGTTGGTGGAGGAAGCTGCACCAGAGTCAAGGCAGAAGCAGACAATTCAACACCCCTCTCAGGTACATAGTTCCTCCTTGTCAAGGTGGGTTCAGTTTCAGCCCTCCCATGAGCAGTTTCTGACTGACACAGATGAGAAACGCTCATGGGAGTCAGATGAGGATCTATGGTACTTCTCGGAGGAGGGATTTAGAAAGTCTCTACCTGAGAGCCTTTCCTTCCCATCATTTGTTAAGGAAATGGCGCTCTGCCATATCCATTCCTTTGGAAGTGTATGAGCCCAGGGCTAAGATATTTGAGGTCCTGGACTACGAGTCTCCTCCTTTAGAGACTGTGATGGTCCCGCTTCATGAGATCTTGCAGGATGTTCAAGTGAAGAACTGCGATTCCACTCTGTCGATCCCTGTCCTCCCTATGAAGATTGACACCATGTGCCAGATTCAGTCTTTCCCTGGTTTTGATAGGCCTCAGTTGCCTCATTATTCCCTGGTGGTAGAATCTGCGCTCAAAAGAGCCAGGGCTACTAGGGACTATGCTTCGATGCCCCATGGCAGGGAAGCTAGAACCCTGGATTCTTTTGGGCGGAAGATGTGTCAGGCCTCTATGCTCATCTCCCGTATACAATCGTACCAGCCCTACACGAGCCAGTACTTGCAGTCCTTGGTGCGCAGTATATCTGATTTGGCAGACTCTCCCACCGAAGCAGGTCGAATCACTTTGCTAGTTGGTCAAGCAGTAGAAGGCATATCATAAGTTCTTGACCAGGGGTGCCTACAACATTTTTGATATGGCGTCCAGGATCTCTGCTCAAAGTATAGTGATGCACAGACTCTCATGGCTGCATGTCTCTGACTTGGACCCAGCAGTCCATCAGAGGTTGGCAGATACCACGTGCCAGGGAAATAATCATTTTGGAGAGAAGGTGGAAGCTGACCTCATCAAGAAGCACACTGATACCACTGATACCATCGATACTCTCTCCTGCTGGATGCCTTCTGCAGCTACCTCCTCATCCAGGTGGTTTTTGGGCATGTCAAAGAGGGGTCCCTACTACTCACAGAGGCATAGGTACGCTCCTTCTTACCAGCCTCAGCAGGCTTAGCACTGGTGCACTTGTTATCAACAGCATGTGCATAAGGCCCAGACAGCTCCACGGTTAAAGCAAGGGGTGAGCTTTTGACAGGCTCCAGCAGAGCATAGCCACAACAAATGTCATCATATCAGATGACTTGCCGGCTGGAGGGGGGGGGGGGAAGCTGAAATATTTTCAAGAAGGATGGTCCCTTGTAACCTCCAACTGATGGGTTCTTCATATAGTCTTGTCTCAGTTATGCATTACATTGGTGACAGTGACCACCAGATTGCCCACCGAGAGCAAATCACTTCAGCTCTCAGCACAAGCAGGTACTTGAGGAACTATCTGCCCTTCTAAAGGCCCATGCGGTCAAGCCCGTCCCGCCAGGAGAAGAAGGGAAGGGATTCTATTCCAGGTACTTCCTTGTGTAAAAGAAGATGGGGGGAATGTGTCCCATCCTAGACCTAAGGGTCCTGAACAAATTCGTGGTCAAAGAAAAGTTCAGGATGGTTTCCCTGGGCACCCTTCTCCCCAAGGTTCAGGAAAATGATGGACTATGTTCTCTGGACTTAAAGGATGCTTATACACGCATCCTGATCCTTCCAGGTCACAGGAGGTATCTTTGATTTCGGCTGGGGACACATCACTTCCAATACCGCATGTTGCCTTTTGGCCTCGCATTGGTTCCCAGGGTCTTCACCAAATGTCTTGCAGTAACTGCAGCATCGCTATGCAGACTGAGAGTCCCTGTGCTGTGCTGTCTAGACGATTGGCTGGTGAAGAGCACATCGAAGGACAGTGCTCAGGAGTCCATGCAGAGGACTATTCGGGTGTTATTTATTTATTTGTTACATTTGTACCCCGCACTTTCCCACTCATAGCAGGTTCAATGCGGCTTACATAGTAGTAGGATTACAAAGCAAAGTGAGGTTTAGAGAATACAGGCTAAGCTACTAGGGTTCGTTTTAAACTACCCCAAGTCCCATCTGCTCCCTGTCCAGCAATTGGCGTTCATTGGAGCCCTGCTAGATATGCAGCGCTAACAAGCTTTTCTCCCTGTGCTGAGGGCAGACATTCTTGTCACCCTTGCCACTCAAGTTCGAGCCAGTCAGCGGGTCACAGCTTGGCAGATGATGAGGTTGTTAGGCCACATGTCATCCGCTGTCCATGTGATACCCATGGCATATGTTCACATTAGAACTGCCCAGTGAACTCTAGCTTCCCAGTGGTGTCAGGCCACGGGGAACCTGGCGGATGACATCCAGGTGCCACCAGAGCTGGTCTAGTCTCTGGTGTGGTGGACTATTTGATCCAATTTGACTCTGGGACTCACATTCCAAATTCTATCTGGGGTGGGGAGCTCATTTAGATTGGATTCACACTCAAGGAGCTTGGTCAGCTGAGGAGACAGGTATTCACATTAACCTTCTGGAGCTCCGGGCAATCTGGAATGCTCTAAAGACTTTCAGAGATTGGCTGATCACATTGTACTCATTCAAACGGACAATCAGGTTGCAGTATACAACACCAACAAGCAGGGGGTGCACTGGATCACATCCTCTGTGTCAGGAGGCCATCGGGATGTGGCATTGGGCAGTACTTCATGGAATGCTCCTCAAAGCCACTTACCTGGTGTGCAAATCCACCAGCCTGGCCAACAGACTGATCAGGGTCATGCAACTGCACAAGTGGTCACTCAACATGTGGGTTGCTCATGAGATCTTCCGAGCATGGGGCATTCCCTTGGTGGATCTCTTTGCCACTCAGTCCAATCACAAATTCCCTCAGTTCTGTTCCAGGCTCCAGGCCCATGACAGACTAGCATTTTGGACTATGATTTCACCGATATTTATATCTTCTCAGTCCTGTCTTCTTTTTAGGAAAAAATTGAAAACCCTCTTGTTTCAGAAATATATATCTCATGCTAATTACTGATCTTACTATTTTTTTTTCATAATTACTAAATTTATTACTATGCCCCTTCTTCCCAGTTAAATGAAACTGGCTTCTTAAAAAGTTGTAACCTGCTTACTGCGAGGTAATAGCAGGATAAAAAACCAATTTACCATTACCATCAGAAGCCTTCCTCCGTCATTGGGGGATAGGTCCAGACCTGGAAGGTCGTATGTTTGGTGGCTGTTACTTCAACTCACAGGTTCAATGAGCTTCAGGCTTTAGTAGTGGATGCACTTTATAGGAAGTTTCATCACAACAGAGTAGTTCACTGCACACACCCTATGTCCCTGCCTAAGGTTGTGTCGGAGTTCCATCTAAACCAGCCAATTGTCTTGCCAACATTCTTTCCCAGACCTCATGCCCATCCTGACGAGAGCGCACTGCACACCTTGGACTGCAAGCGAGCAGTGACCTTTTACTTAGAGCGGACTAGGCCCCACAGACAGTCCACCCAGCTTTTTATTTATTTTCACCCAAACAGGATGGGGGTTGCCATCGGGAAATGCACAATTTCCAATTAGCTGGCAGATTGCACTTCTTTCACTTATGCACAGGCTGGGCTGACCCTTGAGGGTCATGTCACGGCTCACAATGTCAGAGCCATGGTGTCGTCGGTAACCCACTTGAGGTCAGCCTCCATAGAAGAAATTTTCAAGGCTGCAACGTGTTGTCAGTCCACACATTCTCATCTCACTACTGCCTTGAGCCAGATACTCGACGCGATAGTCAGTTTGAACAGACAGTTCTGCAGAATTTGTTTGGCCAACTCCATTTCTGTAGGCCAATTTTATTCTGTTCCAGGCTGCGCTCTCACATTAGTTTCACATTAATCTGTGTTTTGTCCTCGCCATTGTGAGGTCCAGTTGACCAATGGTTATTGTTTTCAGTGAACCTGGTAGCTAGGGATTCCCATATGTGAGAAATATTGGCTTGCTTGTCCTTGGAGAAAACAAAGATACTTACCTGTAGTAGGTATTCTCTGAGGACAGCAGTCTATATATTTTCACATATCCTCCCACCTCCCCAGGAAAATCCTTTTTGTAGTATGCAGTAGTATGCTACTGCAGGTCCCATGCTCACATGCGTGGTGGGAGTATTGCCTGTGCTCAAAGTTCTATAATGCTTTTTCAGGCTTCAGACTGGGCAACATGGACCGCGTTACCCACATGTGAGAATATATGGCCTGTTGTCCTTGGAGAATACCGGCTACAGGTAAGTATGTTCGCTTTTTTTGCAGGCAAACTCTCATAGCTTAGACAATGATAGTGCTAGAGTAGTTTTGTGGAAGGCATTATTCTATGATTGGGGCTGTATTCAGGCTTCATCTCAATTAAAAATTGGCAATCCAAGGGGCCATTTGTGCAGTAGCAGCTGCATTTTCCCTGTTACCGAGTGCTAAACTGAGTGCTAAGAATTTTCTAAAAAATATTTTTGGGAACAGGCATGGCATGAGAGGGGGAATGGACATGTTTGCATTAACCAGCTAGTGTGTTATGGTTAGCGTGTGCTAATTGGTTAATGTAGCCATATGCAGGAGCACTTAAGCTTTTGCAGGTCTTACATGCTAATGACAATATTAGCACATGACCTGCAACCCCCCACCCCCCAAATGCACTAAAACACACAGGAAAATCCTGTGTTAAGCTGCATTACTTGAAAATTTTAGCATGTTTTAGTAAACGATCCACTAAGTTTGTTGATTGTCTAAACCCTGGATGTGGCATTGTTCATTCTCAGTCATAAGAAAATAAACCATGCTGAGTGAAACCAAAGTCCATTGAGCCCAGCATCTTGTCTCCAGCAGTGACCAGTCCAGGTTAAAGTACTTGGGAAAGGCTAAAATGTAGATCTGTTTCCCATAGTCCATTTCCAGGGATGAATAATGGCTATCTCAAGTCTACCTGTCTAATAGTTTTTTTTTATAGAATTTCTCTCCAACAACTTGTCCAAAAGACCTCACTATGGATGCAAGTGTGTGAATTGCAGTAAGCAATTTCTGTTTCATAAGCTGTCTGAACCAGTTGCAGTTATTTTGCCTGCAGCTTGGAGAGGTTTTAAACCCTGTCACCACAGCAAAAAAATAAAATAACCCTCCTAGGTCATGTGCCCACCTACTGCAGCCCTCCAGCCTCTAGCTACATCCATCAAGTTTATGGGACAGGGGTGATCCTTTTCCACAGTGGTGCCGGTGACTCAAAGCCAGCACCATTTTACTATGTGGACTGTAAAATTATTATTGTGTTAGTTTTGCTTTTATAGAGCCCTTCTATTTATAGCACTCTGGCCCCGATGCTCTTCGTGGCAAATTGATTTCTATTGCTGCTTATAAGACCAAACAAGATAAGGCCCAAATTACACAGCTAGAACATCAAACTAAAGAGACAGAAAATAACTATTTTTTTGTATTGAAAACTCGCTCTTCCTTAATACTTTTGGAATCTAAATTATTCCTTGAATAAACTACTTAGCAAATTTTTGATTTTTATTCTAAGCATTATGTAGAACAAGATAAAAGTTGTAAAATGTTAGCTAATTATTTAAAGAGAAAAACATCCAAAGTTAAAATTCCTGCTATCAATTTGTCTAACAATATACTTGCTACATCAATGCATAATATATCTAAAGCCTTTTCTCCGAGGACAAGCAGGCTGCTTGTTCTCACGACTGGGTTGACGTCCACGGCAGCCCCTCAAACCGGAGTAAAAATCTCGCGGGAGGTCCTGCCGTCTTCCCGCCCGTGCGCAACCGTTCCCGCTCAGTTTTTTGCTTTCCGCACTGGAGAGAGACGCGTCTTCGTCCCTCTCCATGTCAGCCCTGGAAAACCAATTTGCGGCCTAGTCCGCACTCTCTTTATTTCGTTTTTTCTTTATTTCTTGTTTTCCGCACGTTCGCGCGTCCCTTTTAAAATAAATAAATAAAAGAAGTTTCTTTTTCTTTCCTTTCCCCTTGAGTTCCTTTGTGGGGTCGCCTCGTCGCGGCCTTGTGGCCGCACGGCCGTTCTTCTTTTTTTTGTGGTGTGCCTTTCACCGCCACCATCAACGATTTTGATCTCGCCGACGCCATTTTTCTGTCAATGTCCTCGAAGGTCCTGAGCGGATTCAAAAAGTGTGGTCGGTGCGGCCGGCAGATCTCGCAGACCGATCCTCACGCTTGGTGCTTCCAGTGTCTTGGCCCAGAGCATAATTCCAAAGCGTGCACCTTGTGTCTCGGCTTGCGAAAGCGGACTCAGGTGGCGAGAGAAGTTCTACGGGACCGTCTTTTTGGAACTTGCGCTGGCCCTTCGACGTCGACCTCTACGGCATCGGTGTCGATGGCCGGGTCTTTGGTACCGATGTCGACGTCCTCGACGCCGGCTATGGCACTGACCCCAGGAGCACAGGTTCCCTTGGCCCAACGACCTGCCAGCTATGGCGGTGGTGAGCAACCGCGTGGGCAGTCCGCCCCGTTCACTCCCGCTGCTCAGGGCCATCGGGACCGATCCCTGTCGGATCCGATCCCCAGAGGCCGCGGAGACTCTACCTCCTCCTCGTCTATGCTGCGCAGCGCCAATGACGGACATCGGAAGAAGGCTGCGAAGAAGCACCGTCATCGGTCGCCCATGGCGCATGGGACTGGCAGCTCCGGGACATTGAGGGAGGACGACTCCCAAGAAGCGTCAGCGCCGGGAGGAGCGCTCCCTCTCTATCGAAGAGGTGTCGATGCGCAGGTCGTCGGGCACCCCGGTACCATCTCCTGGACCCCGACAGCTTCCAGCACCGACACCCGCACCGGCCCCCCTGCCTCTCCCGACAGCGGGCCTAGACGAGTGCCTCCGAGCCATCCTCCCAGGGATCCTGGAAGGGCTGATGCGCCAGGCCTTGCTGGCACCGGGGGGGGGGGGGGGTGCTTGCGCCCTCGGTGCCGTTGATGGAGGCGCCGGCGGGCTCAGGCCTTGTGATGCGGTCTTCGACACCGGTCTCGATTGCCACTCAGGTGGAGTCGACGTCGATGGAGGGAGCTTCGTCCCCGCCGGCGCAGGAGTCCACCTCTCGATACTGTTGTCGAGGATGTGGTTCCTCGGAGTCGAGACGGGCCCGGTTGCGGGCTGAGCTGAGAGAGCTCATGTCCGATACCGAGGAGGAGGCCTCGTGGGGGGGGGGGGGGAGGAGGACCCCAGATATTTCTCCTCCGAGGAGTCAGTGGGTCTTCCCTCCGACCCCACACCTTCACCGGAGAGGAAGCTCTCGCCTCCAGAGAGCCTCTCCTTTGCCTCTTTTGTCAGGGACATGTCTATTAGCATTCCCTTCCCAGTGGTCACCGTGGATGAGCAGAGGGCTGAGATGCTCGAGGTTCTCGACTATCCATCACCACCTAGAGAGTCTTCCACGGTGCCGTTGCACAATGTCCTCAAGGAAACACTGCTTCGGAACTGATTGAAGCCCTTATCTAATCCCACCATTCCCAAGAAAGCGGAGTCCCAATATAGAATCCACTCAGACCCGGAGTTGATGCGGCCTCAACTGCCTCATGACTCAGCGGTCGTGGACTCTGCTCTCAAAAGAGCACGGAGTTCGAGGGATACTGCCTCGGCGCCCCCTGGGCGGGAGTCTTGCACTCTGGACTCGTTTGGGAGGAAGGCCTACCATTCTTCCATGCTCGTGACCAGAATCCAATCATACCAGCTCTACACGAGCATCCACATGCGGAACAATGTGGGGCAACTGGCAGACCTGATTGACAAGCTCCCCCCGGAGCAGTCCAGGCCTTTTCAGGAGGTGGTCAGGCAGCTGAAGGCGTGCAGAAAATTCTTGTCCAGGGGTATCTATGACACCTGTGATGTGGCATCCAGAGCTGCGGCCCAAGGTATAGTGATGCGCAAACTCTTATGGCTGCGTGCCTCTGACCTGGATAACCTCACCCAGCAGTGGCTGGCGGATGTCCCTTGCTGGGGGGGATAACATTTTCGACGAGAAGGTCGAGCAGTTGGTGGACCAACTACACCAGCGGGAAACCGCTCTCAACAAGCTCTCCCACCGGACGCCTTCAGCATCCACCTCCACAGGTGGATGTTTTTCCCGGGCCCGGCAGATTGCACCCTACGCCTACAACAAGCGTAGGTACACCCAACCGGCCCGAAGACCTCCTCAGGCACAGGGACAGTCCCAGCGCGCTCGTTCCCGTCAATAGCGTGCGCCTAAGCAGCCCCCCCGCGCCTCCCCAGCAAAAGCAGGGGACGAGCTTTTGACTGGATCCATGGGAACATAGCCGCCATCAAAGTAGCCGTGCCGGACGGCCTGCCGGTCGGAGGGAGGTTGACAGTTTTTCACCAAAGGTGGCCTCTCATAACCTCCAACCAGTGGGTTCTCCAAATAATGCGGTGCGGATACACCCTGAATTTGGTCTCCACCCCACCAAATTGTCCACCGGGAGCTCAATCCTTCAGCTCTCATCACAAGCAGGTACTTGCAGAGGAACTCTCCGCCCTTCTCAGTGCCAATGCGGTCGAGTCCGTGCCATCCGGGCAGGAGGGGCAGGGATTCTATTCCAGGAACTTCCTTGTGGAAAAGAAGACAGGGGGGATGAGCCCCATCCTAGACCTGAGAGGTCTGAACAAGTTCCTGGTGCGAGAAAAGTTCAGGATGCTTTCCTTGGACACTCTTCTACCCATGATTCAGAAAGACGATTGGCTATGTTCCCTGGATTTAAAGGATGCTTATACTCACATCCCGATACTGCCAGCTCACAGACAGTATCTTCGATTCCGCCTGGGGACACGTCACTTTCAGTATTGTGTGCTGCCCTTTGGGCTCGCCTCTGCACCACGGGTGTTCACGAAGTGTCTCGTGGTGGTTGCAGCATACCTACACAAGCTGGGGGTGCACGTGTTCCCATATCTCGACGATTGGCTGGTAAAGAGCACCTCAGAGGCGGGAGCTCTTCGGTCCATGCAGTGTACTATTCATCTACTGGAGTTGTTGGGGTTTGTGATAAATTACCCGAAGTCCCATCTCCAGCCAGTCCAATCTCTGGAATTCATAGGAGCTCTTCTGAATTCAAAGACGGCTCAGACCTATCTTCCCGAGGCGAGAGCACAGAATCTCCTGTCCCTCGCTTCCCAGGCCAGAGTGTCCCAGCAGATCACAGCTCGGCAGATGTTGAGACTCCTGGGCCATATGGCCTCCACAGTCCATGTGACTCCCATGGCTCGTCTTCACATGAGATCAGCTCAATGGACCCTAGCTTCCCAGTGGTACCAGGCCACCGGGAATCTAGAAGATGTTATCCGCTTGCCCATCAGTTGTCGGAATTCGCTGCGCTGGTGGACAATTCAAACCAATTTGACCCTGGGACGTCCATTCCAAATTCCTCAGCCCACAAAAGTGCTGACGACGGATGCATCTCACCTGGGGTGGGGAGCTCATGTCGATGGATGTGGTCTCCCCAGGAACATGGTCTTCAGATCAACCTCCTGGAGCTCCGAGTGGTCTGGAACGCACTGAAGGCCTTCAGGGATCGGCTGTCCTACCAAATTATCCAAATTCGGACAGACAATCAGGTTGCAATGTATTACATCAACAAGCAGGGGGGCACCGGATCTCGCCTTCTCTGTCGGGAGCCGTCAGCATGTGGCGTTGGGAACGCCAGTATGGCATGCTTCTCCAAGCCACATACCTGGCAGGCATAAACAACAGTCTGGCCGACAGGCTGAGCGCACTCATGCAACAGCACGAGTGGTCACTCCATTCCAGAGTGGTACGCAAGATCTTCCGAGAGTGGGGCACTCCCTCTGTAGACCTTTTCACCTCCCAGACCAATCACAAGCTGCCTCAGTTCTGTTCCAGACTTCGAGCACACGGCAGACTGGCGTCGGATGCCTTTCTCCTCCAATGGGGGACGGGCCTCCTGTATGCTTATTCTCCCATACCTTTGGTGGGGAAGACCTTACTGAAGCTCAAGCAAGACCGCGGCACCATGATTCTGATCGCGCCTTTTTGGCCCCGTCAGATCTGGTTCCCTCGTCTTCTGGAGTTGTCCTCCGAGGAACCATGGAGGTTGGAGTGTTTTCCTACTCTCATTTCGCAGAACGACGGAGTGCTTCTACACCCCAACCCTCAGTCTGGCTCTCACGGCCTGGATGTTGAGGGCGTAGACTTTGCCTCGTTGGGTCTCTCTGAGGATGTCTCCCGCATCTTGCTTGCCTCCAGGAAGGCTTCCACTAAAAAGAATTACTTTTTTAAGTGGAGGAGGTTTGTCGTTTGGTGTGAGAGCAAGGCCCTAAAACCTCGTTCTTGTCCTGCACAGACCCTGCTTAAATACCTTCTACACTTATCAGAGTCGGGTCTCAAGAGCAACTCAGTAAGGAATCACCTTAGTGCAATTAGCGCTTACCATCATCGTGTAGACGGTAAAGCCATCTCTGGAGAGCCTTTAGTCATTTGATTCATGAGAGGCTTGTTTTTGTCAAAGCCCCCTGTCAAGCCTCCTGCAGTGTCATGGGATCTCAACGTCGTCCTCACCCAGCTGATGAAACCTCCTTTTGAGCCTCTGAACTCCTGCCATCTGAAGTACTTGACTTGGAAGGTCATTTTCTTGATGGCAGTCACTTTAGCTCGTAGGGTCAGTGAGCTGCAAGCCCTGGTAGCTCAGGCTCCTTGTACAAAATTCCATGATAACAGAGTAGTCCTCCGCACTCACCCTAAGTTCCTGCCAAAGGTGGTGTTGGAGTTCCATCTTAACCAGTCAATCGTCTTGCCAACATTCTTTCCCAGACCGCATACCCGCCCTGCTGAACGTCAGCTGCACACATTGGACTGCAAAAGAGCATTGGACTTCTACCTGGAGCGGACACAGCCCCACAGACAGTCCGCCCAATTGTTTGTTTCTTTCGACCCCAACAGGAAGGGGGTCGCTGTCGGGAAACGCACCATCTCCAATTGGCTAGCAGATTGCATTTCCTTCACTTATGCCCGGGCTGGGCTGACTCTTGAGGGTCGTGTCACGTCTCACAATGTTAGAGCCATGGCTGCGTCAGTGGCCCACTTGAAGTCAGCCACTATTGAAGAGATTTGCAAGGCTGCGACGTGGTCATCTGTCCACACATTCACATCACATTACTGCCTCCAGCAGGATACCCGACGCGACAGTCGGTTCGGGCAGTCGGTGCTGCAGAATCTGTTTGGGGTTTGAATCCAACTCCACCTTCCAGGACCCGATTTTATTCTGTTCAGGCTGCACTCTCAGTTAGTTGTTCTTCGTAGGTCAATTTCTGTTATGCCCTCGCCGTTGCGAGACCCAGTTGACCTGGTTTCTTGTTTTGAGTGAGCCTGAGTGCTAGGGATACCCCAGTCGTGAGAACACGCAGCCTGCTTGTCCTCGGAGAAAGCGAATGATACATACCTGTAGCAGGTGTTCTCTGAGGACAGCAGGCTGATTGTTCTCACCTACCCTCCCTCCTCCCCTTTGGAGTTGCGTTTTTTCCTCATTTCTTTGCTTGTCATTCAAATGAGTGGGAATGGTCGCGCACGGGCGGGAAGACGGCCGCACATGCGCGGTGGGCGTGCCCTGCGTGCGGGACCTCCCGCAAGATTTTTCCTCCGGTTTGAGGGGCTGCCGTGGACGTCAACCAAGTCGTGAGAACAATCAGCCTGCTGTCCTCGGAGAACACCTGCTACAGGTATGTAACATTCGCTTTATCTATTGTACTCAAAATTGTATTAATAAGAATCCTTCAATTCTAATGATATGATTGCCCAATTTCTTTCCTCACTAGACAGACTGCAGTGTACATCTAATGATACCTCTCTCTTACAAAAAAGATATCACTGAACCAGAACTTCTCGTTGCAATCAAATATACTCCTATAGGGAAAAAAAACTCCAGGCCCTTATGGAACTCCTATTGAATTTTACACATTATTTAAAAAAGAAATCTCTTCTGTATTAACAGATTTATTTAACTATTTATCCCCAGACACTGTATCTCAAAGTTTATTTTTAGAAGCCAGTATCAGTGTCATTCCAAAACCTAATAAGGATCCCCTTTTTGTTTTGAATTACCATCCAATTTCTCTGCTAAATGTAGATTACAAATTATATGCAAAAATACTAACTAATAGAATTAATCAGATTCTATAAAAAATTATTTATCCCAATCAGGTTGGCTTTATGCCAGGTCGACTTATTTATGATAACACACACTTGTTTCTTCATATCTCTCATATTGCCAACTCCTGTTCGCACCCTGTCGTGTCCTTGTCTTTAGATGCAGAGAAGGCCTTTAACAGGGTGGACTGAAATTACCTCTTTTCTCCGAGGACAAGCAGGCTTACATTCTCACAAGTGGGTAGACGATCCACATCACCCGGGAATCGTCACATTAGCCAGCAAAGAAAAAATTCCAGAGCCTTCTGGGGCACGCGTCGTGCCCCACTGTGCATGCACGGAGCTCCTTATTGCCCGCAGCATCTCCCCGTCTCTTCAATCCTATTTTTGTGCCTTACCCTTTTTTTCACGCACAATCACAACCTTTGATTTTGCTGGAGCCATTTTCCCTTTCATGTCATGGAAGACTCCCAGTGGCTTCAAATGTTTCTCCCGGTGCAACCGGACCATCTTGGGTACTGATTCACATTCTTGGTGTATTCAGTGCCTTGGGCCCGACAATAGCCCGGCAAATTTTGTCCTTTGCCTTCATATGAAGAAAAGGTCACAAATTTCCCAAGAAGCTCAACGCGAAAAACTGTTTGGAGCTCGGTTCTTCTGTGTCCGCATTGACATCGAGGTTGGCAGCATCGGCGTCGATATTGAAGGAAGCATCAGAGTCGGGAGTCTAGGTAGGGATGGCTGCTGCAAGACCCTGACACACTGCCTCAAGGTGTCCTGCTATGCAGGCCCTCTGGGACTGGCCATCGTCGAACCCGACACCGAGGTGATGTGAGGATTTGACGTCGTCCTCATCAGCACCGAGGAGTTTGGATGAAGTGTATTGGGCAAAGGCCAAGAAACACTGACACCGATCTCTAATGCATAGTGGTGGGACGCCGAGAGACTCAGACTTGGCACCTGAAAAGTGTCAATGCCGGGAGGACCGCTCCCCGTCCATCCAAGAGGTGCCGATGCATCTGTCTCCCAATAGCCGAGATCCTGCTCCCGCACCTCAGGCGGTTCAGCAACCTGAGCCAAAGGCTGAGGGGCGGCTTTCAACAAGTGTATCTGGGCCTTGCTTCCAGAGCTCTTGGAAGGATTCATGCAGTGATGTGCATTGGTATCGGTGGTGGCTGCACCTGCCATGCCTTCTGCTGCCACCCCGCCTAACCCCCAGCCCACGATGCAGCCTCTGATGTTGACGCCGCATGCGGCGCCAGTGTCGGCTGCTACCCAAGCCAGTTCTCCTTTGATGTCGGTGGAGGAAGCGTCACTGGAGTCAAGGTGGGAGCCAGCTTCTCAACACCATACTCGAAGGCATGGGTCCTTGACTACCTTTTGACTGGCTCCAGCAGAGCATAGCTGCTATCAAAGTGTCCGTGCCGGACAACTTACTGATGGAGGGAGGTTAAAATTTTTTCACCAAAGGTGGTCTCTCATAACCTCCAACCGGTGAGTTCTTCAGGTAGTCCGTCTCGGTTATACCCTTAATTTGCTTTCCAAGCCTCCATATTGCCCACCGAGAGAGCTCATTCTTTCAGCTCTCAGCACAGGCAGGTACTTGCAGACGAACTCTCCGCCCTTCTAAAGACCAATGCAGTCGAACCTGTTCCACCTGGGGAAGAAGGGCAGGGATTCTATTCCAGGTACTTCCTTGTGCAGAAAAAGTCAGGGGGGATGAGTCTAGATTAGGCTTCCCATCCTAGACATAAGGGCCCTGAACAAATTCCTAATCCAAGAAAAGTTCAGGATGGTTTCCCTGGGCACCCTTCCCATGATTCAGGAAAATGATTGGCTATGCTCTCTGGACTTAAAGGATGCATACACTCACATCCCGATACTTGAAGTATCTTTGATTTCGGTTGGGAACACATGACTTTCAGTATCGCGTATTGACTTTTGGCCTCGTGTCAGCTCCCAGGGTATGCACAAAATGCCTAACAGTAGTCACTGCATCGCTACGCAGACTTGAGAGTTAAAGTGTTCCCTTATCTCGATGATTGGCTAGTAAAGAGCACCTTGGAAGCCGGTGCTTGAGAGTCCATGCGGATGACTATTCAGGTGCTGGAGCTACTAGGGTTCATAATAAACTACTCCAAGTCCCAACTCCAACCTGTTCAACAATTAGAGCTTATAGGAGCCCTGCTCAATACAAGAAATGTCGAAGCCTACCTCCTGGTCGCACGGGCAGACAACCTCTTTTCTCTTGTGTCCAAAGTTCAGGCATCTCAGCAGGTCACGGCCCGGCAGATATTGAGATTGTTGGGCCACATGGCCTCCACAGTTTGTTACATGAATTGCTTGACTTCACGTGAGATCTGCTGAATGGACCCTAGCTTCTTAGTGGTATCAAGCCACGGGGAATCTAGAAGATGTCATCCTAGTGTCCACAGAGCTTGTACACTCTCTTTAATGGTAGACAATTCGATACAATCTGAACTTGAGACTAGAATTACAAATTCTTCAGCCACGAAAAGTGCTGACTGTCATGTTTGTGACCGTTTCCTTGTCTGTGCTCACCTCGCCCTCTGATGGCCAGACCTGGTGGCTGCAGTGGACTGTCTGTTTACTGTCACCCGTTCCAGACTTCAGCCCAGTCCAGTCCAGATCTTCCAGCCTGCCAGATTGTCTTGGGAGTTTTGGAACTTAGCAGCACCCTTACCTGGTGAACTCCTTTGTATGTGGCCTTTATTAGTCACCTGGAAGCTTCTGCATTTGCCTTTGCATCACCTAAGGCCCTGGTTGGTGCTTGTTGTACTTCGGCCTAGTTTGGGTTTATTTCTGGTTCCTTGTCTGTTTCTAGTTAGTCTGTGTGTAGTTTAGCTTAGGTTTATTGCTTGTTTTCCTAGTCTTGTTTCTTGCTTGTCTTTCTGTGTTTAGTTTCTGTTTGTCTGTGTCTCTTGCTTAGTGGCTGCTTTGCAGCTTTCAGTCCTGTCTCTTGTCTGTCAATCTTGGTTCCCTGTTTCAGTGGCTGCTTGGCAGCTTTCAGTTCCTGTCCTTTAGCTTGTCCTTCTCCTGCTTTATGTAGTATTGTCTGTCTGTGTGTCCTAGCCCAGTTTCTTGCCTTGCTGCCCATGTACATCCCTTTCCCCTCTGACCCTCAGCCCCTGTTCAGCCTAGTGGGTATTCTGTTCCTGCTCTGTCCAGCAAGTCCTGCTGGCTGCCTAGAACCAGGGCCTCACCTCCTGGGGAAGGGTGGCCAAGTGCAGGTGAAGTCTAGCCATCCCTGTCAGAGGTCTGTCAATGTTTCTGGTTTGGGGTGGTTTTGCCTGCCACTGTCGCTCCTCGGCAGTGGTCCAAGGGCTCACAAACCCTGTGTTCCGTGTGAAAACGTGACGCTGACGATGGATGCATCTCTTCTGGGATGGGGGGGCTCATATAGATAGGCTGCACACTCAAGGAACTCAGTCCCTCCAGGAAGAGAATCTTCAGATCAACCTCCTGGAGCTCCGAGCGATCTGGAACGCTCTAAAGGCTTTCAGAGATTGGTTGTCCCATCAAATTATCCTAGTTCAAATGGACAGTCAGGTTATGATGTATTACACCAACAAGCAGGGAGGCACTGGATCTCGCCCTTTGTGTCAGGAAGCCATCCAGATGTGACATTGGGTGCGCCGCCATAGCATGTTTCTCTAAGCCACTTCTCTGGTGGGCGTAAACAGCAGCCTGGCCAACAGGCTGAGCAGGATAATGCTGGTGGGGGGTGGTGGAGGAGGAAGGGAGCCTCCTTGGGGAGCTGGGGATTCCTGGTGCCTCGACATCCTTGGCTGGGCCTGAACAGATTCAGATGTGTGAGACAAGCAGAGATTCGGACATCTCCTGGTGAGTACTTCTACAAATCTAATTCTGACTGCTCCTGGGTGTCTGAGGAGGCACCAGAGGTCCTTTTGGAGGGTCACTTGGTGTTTCCTCAGACCCCTCCCCTCCATATGACAGGAGAAAGTTGCCTCCAGAGGAACTCTCCTTTTTTGATTTCATTAGGGAGATGGCTAAGTCCATTCCATTTGATTTGGAGACTGAGGATGAGCCCAGGGCCGAGACATTGGACAGCCTTCAGTTTGAGACCACCCCACCAAAGGAAGCTGCAACAGTGCTTGTGTACAGAATCTTTACGCTCATACAAATGAAGCAAAGGGAGGCCCTTCCTTTTTGTACAGCAGGTGGACTCTATGTTTAGGGTCCATAAGGCTCTGAGATTCAAGAAGTTTTAGTTTCCTCATTATTCCATGGTGGTCAAATCCACTCTCAAAAGAGCCAAAACTCACTCATTGGTCCCCCTGGGGAGGGAGGTCCAAACTTTGGAGTCTTTTAGGAAGACATTGTATCAGAATACTGTGCTTGCCTCCCACACAGCTTCTTACCAGCTCTAAATGAGCATGCACTTGCGGAACATTGTGTGCAGTGTGGCAGAGTTTGCAGACACTTCCTTGGGAGAAGGCTGAGTAACTCTGTCAGCTAGTAACCAGATAGCAAGATTGTAGAAAGTACATGGTGCAGTCAATCGATGTTGCTTTCGATACAGCATCCAGAGGCCTCCACCATGGTGGTTGGGTTGCTCAGACTTCCTTGGCTATGAGTTCAAGAGAAGCTGGTGGACATTCTGTGCTAAGAAAATAACCTTTTTGATGACCATTGGAAGAAGTCATAGACCTCGGCAAGAAATGTTCTGAAACCATCAAGTCATTATCCCGGCCTACTTCTGGCTCAGCTTCCATATCCAAGATGTGCTAGGGTGGAGGGAGGGCAACGGAGGACCTACTACTTTTAAAGATGTAGGTATCCTTCTCATTCTTTGCCTCCCCAAAATAGCTAAGGTTCTCGCTCCCACCAGAGGCAGCAGAGGACCCAAAAGTCCCAGTTGGCTCCTCAGTCAAAGCAAAGGATGAACTTTTGACTGGCTTCAAGGGAGCATAGCTGCAGTCCTGTAACTGTTCCAGAGAATCGTCCAGTAGGAGGGAGGCTGAATTTTTTTCTAAGCAAAGTAGCTCCTTATAACCTCAGATTGGTGGGTTCATAAAATAATCCATTCAGGATACATGCTGCAAGTGGAACTCATCCCGCCAGATTGTCCACTGAGGTTGTCAAAGCTCTCAGTCCAAGGAATTGCTTACAAAGGAACTCTCTTCCCTTTTACAGACCAGTGGAAAAACTTCCTGGTCACAAAGGAGGATTTCATCTTATCCCAGATCTAAATATGAGGATAGTTTCCCTAGGCACCCTATTCCCCCTAAGGAAACACAGTGGAGTGGAGGAGTAGCCTATTGGTAAGTGCAGCGGACTTTGATCCTGGGGAACTGGGTTCGATTGCTGCAGCTCCTTTTGACTCTGGGCAAGTCACTTAACCCTCCATTGCCCCAGGTACAAATAAGTACCTGTATATACTATGTAAAGCGCTTTGAATATAGTTGCAAAAGCCACAGAAAGGCAGTATATCAAGTCCCTTTACCTTCCCCTACTAGTATCATGTACTGCCATTTGGCTTTGTATCAGCACCCAGAGTCTTTATAAAATGCCTAGCAGTGGTTGCAGCATCCCTACACAGACTGGAAGTACATGTGTTTTCCTACCTAGATGATTGGCTGGTTAAGCGCACAACTTAGGAAGGGGAACAAATATGAATGCTCAAAACAATTTGTGTGCTGGAGCTACTAGGGTTCATAATCAATTATCCTAAGTTCCATTTTAGCCCATCCTAAAAATTGGGAGTACATAGGAGCCCTGCTAGACAACTCAAGCTTGGACTTTCCTCTGTACCTAACAAATACAGGCTCTTACCTCTGTGGTCCAGGAAGTCTGTAGAATCAGCAGGTATCAGCTTGGCAAATGTTAAGGTTGTTGGGCCACATGTCACACCCATGGCACTCCTCAGTTTGAGGACAGCTCAATGGATCCTGTCTTCCCAAAAGTCTTAGGCCAGAGGGAATTTGCAGGATATTATCCCTGTCACATTTTCCTTCTAAGGTCTCTGTCTTGGTGGTTAATTTGCAGCAGTTTGGACAAGGGAATACTGTTCCAAATATCCCAGCTGCACAAGACACAGATGCATCCAACCAGGGGTGGGTGACTTATGAAGATAGGTTCCACACCCAGAGTCTGTGGTCTGCTCAGGAGAGACAACACCAGATCAATTTCCTGGCACTATTTTTGAATGCGCTGTGGGCTTTCACAGATGGGCTGCAGAATCAAATTATTTTGATCTAAACAGACAATCAGGTTGCAAAGTATTATGTGCGCAATGCCCTGCCCACTTCTCCTTGGAGTTGTATTTTATCAACTATTATGCTACACTGAGCTGGCCCTGTGCAGTGACAGTGGGTGGGAAGATGTGAGCATGTACAGTGGGCTGCTTCCAAAAACTGAGAAGAAAGCAGGGGAATGCTTGCCATGCCGGGCTCCATCGGATGATATCACCTATCAGTGTTGATATTCATCCATTCCTCAGTAAACATCTGCTGGAGGTAAGTAACTTATTAGAGCACTGTCTTGACATCCAGAGGTGGTTGGTTCAAATCCCACTGCTGCTCCTTGTGATCTTGGGCAAATAACTTAACCCTCCATTGCCTCAGGTACAAAATTAGATTGTGAGCCCTCCAGGGACAGAGAAATACCCAGAGGGGCATAATCGAACGCGAATGCCTATCTCCATGGGCTTCTATCTCCGAGAACGGGTACGTGAAGGGGTGGGAAAAACCGTATTTTCGAAAAAGATGGGCGTCCACCTCTTCAATGCTGCGTTCGGCACCTAACCCTTACCGTTCAGTGAATCCAGACTGCCCCAATTTGACTGCCCCTATCGGACCGACCGTTCACTTGTCTATTAGATTGTAAGCTCTTTGAGCAGGGACTGTCTCTCTTTGTTAAATTGTACAGCGCTGCGTAACCCTAGTAGCGCTCTAGAAATGTTTAGTAGTAGTTCCGGGCAAATGCATCGGATTTGTGCGGATTTGAGCTGGGCGTTATCGTTTTTCAGCGATAATGGAAACTAAAGGCGCCCAGCTCAAAAACAAATCCAAGGCATTTGGTCGTGGGAGGGGCCAGGATTCGTAGTGCATTGGTCCCCTCAAATGCCGGGGCACTTGTAGTAATAAAAAAAAATTAAAATACCTCCCAAGTCCATAGCTCCCTTCCCTTGGGTGCTGAGCCCCCCAAATCCCCCCCAAAACCCACTGCCCACAACTCTACACCATTACCATAGTACTTATGGCTGCAGAGGGGCACCTAGATCTGGGTACAGTGGGTTTTGGGAGGGTTTGTAGCGCTCCCATTTACTACCACAAGTGTAACAGGTAAGGGGGGAGATGGGCCTGTGTCCACCTGGCTGAAGTCCACTGCACCCACTAACAACTGCTCCAGGGACCTCCATACTGCTGTGATGGAGCTGGGTATTGCATTTGAGGCTGGCATACAGGCTGGGAAAAAAGTTTTTAAAGTTTTTTTTTTTTTTTTTTTTTGGTGGAGGGGGTTAGTGACCACTGGGGGAGTCAGGGGTGGTCATCCCCGATTCCCTCCGGTGGTCATCTGGTCATTTTTTTGGGACTTGTTCGTGAAAAAAAAGGGTCCAAAAAAGTGATCTAAATTCGCGCTAAAAACGCCTTTGTTTTTTCGATTATCGCCCAAAGGCACCTATCTCTGCTCAGCCGATAAACACGCCCCAGTCCCGCCTTCACCACGCCCCCGTCAACTTTACCTGTTTCCACGACGGATTGCAGTTGGAAACGCCCAAAATCGGCTTTCGATTATACCGATTTGGGTGCCCACGGGAGAAAGACGCCCATCTCCCGATTTGGGTCGAAATATAGGCGTTTATCTCTTTCGAAAATAAGCTGGCCAGTGTACCTGAATGTAACTCACCTTGAGCAAGTACTGAAAAAGCTGTGAGCAAAATCCAAATAAATCTGTTGCTCCCATATTTTTTGTGCTACTTGTCTTTGGCCTAGCAAGCCAAATAATAGAGACCTTTTAAAAAGCATGGTTGGTTTAAAGGAACCTGTGGTTATCATTAAATTCAAACCCTAGATGAGCCAGCATGATTGTTCAAAACTTAATTTGCTGTCTACAGTGTTGCATCTGGAAGCAAGGGCTCAATGGATAACAATTTACAATTGATTTAAAAATGTAATATACCATCATTTGGAAAACCGTCATAGAGGTAGATGCACTAAACGTTTTTCATCGTTAAATGAGCCCTCAGGGAAGAATTTCCTATCCTTTCCATGCACTTAAGCCTATTTTCCGACGACAGTAGCAGCTAACGAAAACGGAATGGAGATGAGCAATTAGTGTGAAAACCCCATTGAAACGACATGCACTAACCTTTTCCGATTGCCTTTACGCAGGAAAAAGGCAGGAAAACTAACGAGAGGTCTGGACCTCTCGTTAGGACAGCTCCGTGGCAGGAAAAAGTGTTAAGTGAAAAAATAAACAAACTTTGAGCCAATCCCAGCGCATTAGCAGAGCTAAAAGCGCTGTGATTGGTCCAAAGGACGTCAGAAAACACATAAAAAAATAAAAATAAAAAAAGGATCGGGAGGGGGCAAGGGCGCTCATCAGGAGCGTCCTGTACGGTTACCGACGTCAGAAAGGGGCGGGCCCAGCAGGAGAAAGACGCGCCGTAGAAGCTGGGCGAAGGCAGGCATCAGGCTTTCTTCTTGCCCGTGCAGCGCCTTCGGACAGAGGAGAGAGGCGCTGCACGGGCCCGGTAAGAGGGAGGGGGGCCCGATGGAGGAGGGGAATGGCGGCGACGACCCCAAAAGGGGGCGGGGCACAGGACGGAGGATGTCGGGAGGCGGAGCTGAGGTGAGAGTAGTGAGGAAGGGAGGGGGGCAGGGGCTGCTTGAATTTTGCATTTTCGGGGTGGGGGGAGCGGCGGAAAGTGGGGAGGGGGCAGGGGCTGCTAGAATTTTGCTTTTTCGGGGTGGGGGGAGCGGCGGAAAGTGGGGAGCAGCGGGGGGGGGGGGGGCAAGGCCGTCTGTACAGGACGCTCCTGATGAGCGCCCTTGCCCCCTCCCGACCCTTTTTTTTTATTTTTGTTTTTATTTGGGAGCCATGTGCTTGCGATTTGACTGTGTTTTGACTGTTTGTGGCATGCGCAGAGCAGCTAACATAACGCTTGGCTGCTCTGCGCATGATTTGGGGGCCGATTAACGATGTGTATTGTGATTCTTTCATACATTGTACGTTTCACTACCGATCTCAGCATGTGTGACTTTTTTTTTTGGTGCATTTTTCGTTATTTTAAAATCGTTAGGGACTTTAACAATTTAGATTTTTTTACGTTTGGTTGCTGCATCTGCCTCATAGTGGTTTACAAATAAAAACAAACAGTGGTTAAGTTGGAAAAGAAACACCATATCATATAAATGAAAGTTAAAAGAAATAAATGGTGCTCTTCTCAGGTCCAGCCTATTCAGAATTCTGGGCATCTTGCTCCATTTCCGTGGATAACATCCGTTATTTCAGCAGTTGGGAAGCGTACCTTAGTCCTCTTCTAGACACCTCCACTTGCAGTGGTTGAGTTTTAATGTTTAGATTATATATTTATATGTGTAACCCAGGTCTCATCAACCATCTCAGTTCTCTGACTGACCCGGGCCATAAACAGATATAGTCACAATTCACCCTTTACTCACAATTCAGTCTTTCTCACATGAGCTTGGGTGCAGGCTGGGGCCGGATAAAAATCCAGGAGGCCGTACGATGTATCCTTGTACAGTCTGGGAGTAGGCTGTTCCCTCACTCTCAAGGAAAACTTGCCACATCAAGGGGATGCGTTTTATGCAAACTTTACTGATCTGTGCAACAGGCAATTAATCCAAACTCCATAATTCCCTATATACAGTCAGCATTTGGTTTATGAGTTTTTCTGTCCATCCAAGACCATTTGGTACGGTTTTATCCTTTAATTAAACAGTTTCTTAAAACAGTCCTGAAATACCTAATATAATAATTTGGTCTTGCAACATTCCAATGTCTCTGGCTGCGTTCGTAACCACCAGCTGACGTCACTCTCCCACAGAAATTTGAAGCCAGGAGGCGGGAAGCGCCAAAAAAAAAAACAGGGCTGAGACATTGGAACGTTGCTCTCCTGACGTCACTCTCCTCCAACGTGCTTCCTCCCTCCCTCCCTTCAAGTTCCAGGCACCCTCCCTCCGATTTTTAAAACTCATCTTCTCTTACGGCGGCTGGCAACAGTGGTACAAAGCGTGCAGGCTCGGCCCTTCTCTCTCTGTCAGCTCTGGTCCCGCCCTTGCGGAAACAGGAAATGAGGGCGGGACCAGAGCTGACAGAGAGAGAAGGGCCGAGCCTGCACGCTTTGTACCGCTGTTGCTGGCCGCCGTAACGCTGTCATGGTAAGTGAAGATGAGTTTTAAAAATCGGAGGGAGGGTGCCTGGAACTTGAATGGAGAAAGGAAGGAAGGGAGGGACGACGACCCTGGAACTGGGAGGGAAGGGAGGGACGGAGGGACGGACCCTGGAACTGGGACGGAGGGAGTGGGGACCCTGGAAATGGGTGGGAGGGAGGGAGGGGGGACACTGGAACACGTAGGGGGGGGAGGGGGCCCTGAAATTGGGAGGGAGGGGGGCCTGAAACTCGGATTGAGGTGGAGGGGGAAGGTGTGATGATGGAGGGGGCAGGGGAGAGTTGCTGCACATGGATGGATGGAGTGGGCAGGGCACAGAGAACGTTGCCTGCATATGGATGAATGCAGGGGAGACAGCATAATTGGTGCACACGGGAAACACACTACACTCTCTCACTCACACAGACAGACACACACATTCTGTCTCACTCTTAATCACACACTCTCTGTCTCTGACACACACTCTTTCTCTGTCTTACACATACTCACTCTCTTTCACACATACTATCTCCTAACAGTTCCCTTAAAAACATAATTGCCATTAGAGGACAACCTTGCTAGCGCCCGTTTCATTTCTTTCAGAAACGGGCCTGTTTCAGTAGTGTACATATATACAACAATTCATCACCCGTCCCTTTGGCTGTATAATCCACGACTATGCTGGTAGTGGTGGTTGTCACTAGCAAACTCCTCCAGCAGACCTTCTTGTCCGTCCTGTCCTCCAGAGTTGCATGTCATTGAGCTGCACCCTCAGGCTTTGGACAGGCTGTTCCCTGTTCCTGCTCATGAGCTGGACTCTCTTTGCCCACTCAGAGCACTCCTCTCAAACAGTTACTGCCTTTGGCTGACAATAACTCCCTCTTTGACTCAGCCGATTATCTGGCCTTTCCAGGATATCCCCTCTCCTTCAAGGGTCCTGGTGGGGGTGAAGGCAACCAAAGACCTCGTGCACTCCCCATCCATAATATTTATTAATGCTTAACTCCTCTCACACTGTCACTCAGTAGCTAGAAACATTTCCCCTTGCAACTTATCTTCCCCCCCCCCCCCCGGCCTGGATTTTTTTTACCACCCTCAATTCCAGATTTCTCCTCTCAGAGTCTCTGGAGAATTCTCTCAGATAACTCTTAGTAATCCCCATTGTAATGAGGGATTACATATGTTTAAATTTGAAATTATATTATCCTATATAATAAAACGCATCTCCAACGTTCTGAAGCTGACTCCGTGGCAGTGAAGCCTTGAAGCATTCGTACTCTCTGTAAGGCTCCATCTCTTGAATTGACGTCACGTACTTCTGGGTACGTCAAACACAGCAGTGACCAACCACTGGAATGGAACGCTGCAGAGTTGCTAGGCAACGGAACGCAACGTCACACGCATGAGGGTGTCGTCGACCCTCCCTCCCTCCCTCCCTTCCAGTTACAGGCCCACTCCCTCCAAATTTTAAAAAGCATCTTCAATTACCACGTCGGGTTTACGGCGGCTGTCAGCAGCGGTAAAAGGCGTGCAGGCTCGGCCCTTCTCTCTCAGCTCTGGTCTCACCCTTGTGGAAACAGGAAATGAGGGCGGGACCAGAGCTAAGAGAGAGAGAGAAGGGCCGAGCCTGCACGCCTTTTACCGCTGCTGACAGCCGCCGTAACTCCGACGTGATAAGTGAAGATGACTTTTAAAATTCGGAGGGAGGGGTGCTGGAACTGGAAGGGAGGGAGGGAGGAAGGGAGGGACGACGACCCTAGAACTGGGGGGGCGGGGGATCCTGGAAATGGGAGGGGACCCTGAAACTTGGAGAGAGGGAGGGGGACCCTGAAACTCTGAGAGAGGGAGGGAGGGGGGGACCCTGACACTCGAGGGGACGGAGGGAGGGAAAGGACGACCCTGGAACTCGGAGGGAGGGGGGATGACCCTGGAACTCGGAGGGAGGGGGGATGACCCTGGAACTCGGAGGAAGGGAGGGAGCGGGACGACGACCCTGAAACTCAGAGCGAGGGAGGGAGGTAGGGGACAACCCTGGAACTTGGAGGGAGGGAGGGGACGGATGACCCTGGAACTCGGAGGGAGGGGACAACCCTGGAACTCGGAGGGAGGAAGGGACGGATGACCCTGGAGCTCGGAGGGAGGGGGGGGACGACCCTGGAACTTGGAGGGAGGGGGGACGACCCTGGAACTCAGAGGGCCCATGGCACACACTCTCATTCTCACACACACACTCTCTCTCTCACGGACACACTCACACCCAGTCTCACACTCTCTCTGTCATACACACACACTCACACATTCACTCTCTCTCACACAGTCACTCTCACACAACACTCTCTCAAACATACACACTCCGAGGAAAACTTTGCTAGCGCCTGTTTCATTTGTGTCAGAAACGGGCCTGTTTTTCTAGTCTTTTTAATAATTTGGTGTAGTGTATACTTTTATTTTTATTGTCTATTGTTTCACAGTCATTACAAAACAAACATTTTAACCTAGAGTGAGAACTTGAGAAATAAACAGTTGGTACAAAGTATTCAGTTATAAGTCTTAAATGTTTACCTATATCATTTTTATACCTGAAAATGCTATATAAAGCATAAAACATGCCAACTCAGTACAGCCAGAACTTGTATACTTAGTTAAAGTTTATTTAAAAAAAACTTTTTTTCCCCCCCAAAGGTCACAGAGTTATCAAGTATAACTAAAAACGGTGAGACTGTAAAAATTACAGTCAGGCTAACAAGCCAGCTTCCATCTGGGTCCCCAGTTTGCATTCAGTTTTTCAATATCCTCTTCAAGAAGTAAGTTGTTGCTTGTGATTCTGAATGTTTTATGGATAACTGTAATGAACAGTAAGTCTTTGTGGCATTCAATCATAGTTTACAACATACAAATTGTTATGTAGCTAGTTATGCACTTTCAGCTTGATTTTTCAAAAATCAATGAGATATTCAGCACTGGACTGAATATCTAAGTGCCTTTTAAAAAATATAATGCAGCATTATAGAATTGCCCTTATAGGGCCAGATTCTATATATGGCACAAAACAATTGGTGCCAAACTTAGCGCTATTCTATAAACCTCGCCTATAGTGAGGTGTGGTTTATAGAATACATGCAGTGGCCATTCCCATGACTAAAATTTAGGTGCAGCCATTTATGGCAAGTAAATCCTGGTGTAAATGTCCATGTCTTTATTTAGGCGCAGATTGGGCATATTCTGTAACTGTGAGTAAATTATAGGAGCTCCCATAGCATCACCCCCTTTTCTGATATGCACATTCGGATTTACTTGCACCATTTTACAGATTATGCTTACAGAGTCGCACATGTAAATTCTAATTAGTGCTGATAATTTTTTTTTTGTTAAATTTGTACCCCGCGCTTTCCCACTCATGGCAGGCTCAATGCGGCTTACATGGCGCAATGGAGGGTTAAGTGACTTGCCCAGAGTCACAAGGAGCTGCCTGTGCCTGAAGTTGGAATTGAACTCAGTTCCTCAGTTCCCCAGGACCAAAGTCCACCACCCTAACCACTAGGCCACTCCTCCACTCCTAATTGCTTGTTAGTGGCCCATTATCACCGCTGATTAGCAGTTAAGTTGCTGATTTGCACATGCAACTTTAGTCACCATATATAGAATCCAGGGGATAGTGCTTTACATGTAATCTAGGCACCCACATTTACACACTCCTTGCTCATGTAAATGTCTAGAATACTAGCACTTACCTTTAAAAGTGCCTTCAGAGTGCCTAAACACTATTCTGTAATGGCGGGGGTAACTTACACTCTTTGAGGACAAGCAGGATAAAGATCACCACACTGATAGGTGATGTCATCCGATGGAGCGCTCTCAACTGTGAGAAGCCTTTGAGCCTACCCTTCCCTTTTAGTTCTCCAGTCAGGTTTCCGGCATTTCTTAAGTCTCCTTTCTTTCCTGTGGCTCACTAGGAGGCATATTTTCAAAGCACTTTGGGAGGCTAAGTTCCATAGGTTTCTATGGAACTTTGGGAGGCTAAGTGCTTTGAAAATGAGCCTATAGGCCCCCTTAGGCCTCAAGCGTCCCAGTCGGGGTATTTGTTTTCCAAAATCAAGCCATTTTTCCTCAACGTGTCCTGTACAACTCCCAGTGGTTGTTAAAAGTGCACCCAGTGTGAAAGAACCTTGTCCCTCATGGACATTCATATTGGTAACTGCAGTGTTTGGGGCCCAACCATAATCCTTCTTGTAAACTCTATTCACAGATATCAAGTAGTATGTGAGGTTGTGAAAAGTAGCACAAATGTATTTTTGGTGCAGAGAAGCTGGTTCATCAATTTTGGAAACAAAAGCATCAGTCCCAAAGCTGCATTGGACACTAGATTGCATCAAAATCAAGGAGGTCTGTGCCTGCCTCGACATCGAGAGTTGGTAGCAGCCATCAGGATTGGGTATCCTCTGATCCCACCCTGAGCATAAGAAAGGATTCATCTTCATCCTTGTCGATGCTGAAAAAAAGGAATGGGATTTGATATATCACCTTTCTGTGGTTACAGTTAAAACGGTTTACATATTATATACAGGACAATGATACCACGTGATATGATAACGTATTGGCGGTATATCAAAATTTAATAAACTGTAGCTGAAGCATTGGCATCAGTTCCCCCTCTTGGCATGGTATCGAGAGCACTAGAGCATTAAAGCCATTAATACCTAAGAGACACCCCCGCTGTAGGGGCTGCTCACCCTCCAAGGACTTGGAAAAGGTGCACTAGCCTCCATCGAGCCAGAACCAACCATTGATTCAGCCTCAGTGTCTTCAAGGGATATGACCACACTGCTGAGCCCTAGCCTTTACCAGCAGCTCACCTTGAGAAGTGGATCTAGGCCATACTCCAAGAGGAGATAGGGGCGCCTCTTAGCATGACACAATGCCAGTGCATCGAGGGTTTCTATGTCATCTCTGGTGGAGATTCACCCATTCTTCATGCCCATGCCCTGCTTGTCACATATGCATCAATTCCAATACCTCGCAGAGTATCAGAGCTGGTTCACATTAAGTGATGCCAGTCTCCAGCCCCTTGGGATAGGCAGCTTCTTTGGACTACTGGAGATCACTAGTTCCTTGGTGCTCCCATGCAGGGCCTGATCAACCTGTCAGTAGACCAAGGTAGGCACAGACAGAAATAATTCTCCCTGGATGTCTATAAGTGATTCAGACCACTCCTGGGATTCTGAAGAAGTACCAGAGGTCCTCTCAGAGGAGGGGTCACTTGGTATCCTTTCAGACCCCACCAAAGAATTCTCCTTTTCTGATTTTATTAGGGAGATGGCTAAGTCTGCCCCATTTGATTTGGAGATCAAGGATGAGCCCATGGGACATCTGTATTTGAGGCCAGCTCAGTGGACTATAGCTTCTCAATGGTTCCAGATCAACAGGAACCTAGTGGATGTCATTACTGTCTCTCCTTCCCTCGGGAAATCTCTGTCTTGGTGGCTCATTCACAGTAATTTGGCTAAGAGACTACCATTCCAAATTCCTCTGCCTCAGAAGACATTGACGACTGATGCATTCAAACTGAAGTGGGGATGCATGTACATGGACTCCACATCCTGGTCTAGTGGTTTACTCAGAAGAGACAACACTAGGTCAACCTCCTAGAGTTATGGGCCATATGGAATGTTGTAAAGGCTTTCAGAGATTAACTATTGAATCAAATTGTTCTCATTCAAACAGGTTTCAATATATTATGTCAAGAAGTATGAAGGCATGAATTCATAACTACTGTGTCAGGAAGTGGCACTGGACCACATCCCATTGGATGGTTCTCAGAGCCACCTATCTGGCAGGAAAAAACAATTGCCTAGCAGACAGGCTGAGTCAGGTCATGCAGCTACTCCAGTGGTCACTGAACA
This sequence comes from Microcaecilia unicolor, assembly GCF_901765095.1. NCBI lineage: Eukaryota > Metazoa > Chordata > Amphibia > Gymnophiona > Siphonopidae > Microcaecilia > Microcaecilia unicolor. The sequence goes on from NC_044034.1 coordinate 45,298,555, forward strand.
TGGGCGTAGCCTGGGAGATCTTCCAAGACTGGGGCACCCACTTTGTGGACCTCCTTTGCACTCACCTGAGAACCACAGATTCCTCCAGTACTGCTCCAGGCTGAGATCACAGAGCAGACTAGCCTCGGATGCCATTCTCCCTTGATTGGGGTTAGGGCCTTTTGTATGTGCATCCTTCAACACCTCTCAGAGCAAAAGCTGTCTTGAAAATCAAGCAAGGCAGAGGAACCATGGTCCTCATCAGCCTATACTGCCCAAGGCAAATATGGTTTCCCCTTCTTCTGGAACAAGCTTGCCAGGACCTCAGGGGCTCCTATTGCATGCCAACCTTCAGTCCCTAGCCCTCATGGCTTGGATATTGAGAGACCAGAGGTTGACTTCCTAACCTGCCGGAGGGTGTCTCCCAAGTTTTGTGTGCTTCCAGGAGAGATTCCACAAGAAGGTCATATGGTTTTAAGTGGAGAGGTTTACTGTCTGGTGAGAGGACAAGGCCATAGATCTTTCTCTTACACAAAAATTGCTTGAATACCTTCTACATCTCTCTGAGACTGGTCTCACGACTAGCTCTGTAAGGGTCCACCTCCGAGCTCATCACCATGTAGAGGGTAAGCTCATCTCTGCATCTCCTTCACTTACACCCAAGTTGGGCTGACTCTGGAGAGCCATGTCAAGATGTCAAGGTTCACAGTGTTAGAGCCATGGCAGCATTAGTAGTTCACCTGAGATCAGCCTCCCTAGAAGAGATTTGCAGGGCTGCAACATGATTATCAGTCCACATGTTCACATCTCACTACTGACTAGAACAAGACTGCTGACGCAACATCTGGGTTGGTCAGACAGTTCTTCAGAATTTATACATCCGGTGACATCATTAGGCGACATGGCTGGGTGAAGACAGAGCTCCGGCCTGGTTAGCAAATAAACTCAGCATCCTGAGTGATTACCTCATGAGAATACTGTATATTTTTGAGGAAGCATTGTCCCTGATCTGGTTAACAACAAAATTATGCTGGCAAAAAAGAAGCCAGACGAGTCCCGAGGCACCTCACGTTCAGGAGATGTGTGCGGCCTGCGATATGTGTGGGTGCTTTTCACATGGTGCTGTCAGACTTGGGTGATAGTGCTTCCAATGAGGACCCCTCTACATGGAATTCGCTGTGCAGCCACATATCAGATGACTCTGCCCCTATCACAAAAGCGGAGCTTAAAGAGTGGGCACTTGAGCTCAAAAATGAATTTCAGGGGTTGAGAAGAAAGATAAAAGAGGTGGTCCAGGAGATAAAGGCAGAGCTGCCAAGTGGTCCCGATTTTTGAGGGAGATTTTAGTACACGGCCCAAGCTCTGCCCACTCTACCTCATGGCTCTGCCCCTTCACTCACCTCAATTTCACGGCCATTCCAGAAAATATTTTATTTACACCAGTGACAGCAGGGATAGTAAGAGGGACTGTTTCAGTTCACTATATTACATCCCCTATCCAGCATCTATTCTCCCCAGGGACATAACTGCGGGGGGGGGGGGGGGGGTCTCCCCCTCCCCCTCCCCCTCCCCCTCCCCCTCGCTTTGAGCATAAACCCACCCTAAAATTGTGGCACTGGTTGAATCGCTGGTGGAGCTGCCCAAGCCCCGCTAGCTGAAGAGGTTCACTGCATGATCCCCATACCGTGCTATTTGAGCAGTGCAGCAGATGGCAGCGTGCTTCAGCCACCAATGCCGGCCCTCCTGCTTACGCTCAGTTCAGGCACTTGAAAATGGAAAATAAAATACCTTTTTATTAGACTAGGCTAATACCTTTTTCAATTAGCTTTCAGAGGATTTTTTAGTGTTACGTGTTGGCAAAGCCACAAGATTCTGCATGTAAGATGGGGATGAACCATAGATTATTTGATGAATGAATTCACATAATTTGAAAGTAATGCGTAAACATATTGGTAACCAGTGAAGTTTGAATAGAAGCGGGGTCGCTTTGGAGTAATGATTAGCTTTAAGTACAAGATGAGCTGCTGTATTTTGAGCAAGTTTGTATTTTTCTAATTAATGGTGTCTTGAGTCCAGCATAAACCGCATTACAGTAGTCGAACAATCTCTGCAAAGGTGGCTTGATGCAGACAACCTAATCCAAGGATGCCCATTCATGACACTTTTACATTAGTCTCACCACAGTTACTCCATGCATAGCTGGGAAGCCCACTTCTTCCATCTTTATATGCAAAGAATATGAAACACAGGCACAATATCTACATATAAATGTCCTACAGCTCAGAGCAATTTTCAGTGCATTGCAAACCTTCATACCCTGGATCTGAAACATGATTGTGCTTGTAAGAATAGACAATTAAGTTGCTATCTTGTATGTACTGTAAACAAGAAGGTTTCACTTTTCAACACCTCTGTCGAGAGGCTTTGAGACACTGAAACCTTACATGTTCTATGTAGGTCACATTACAAGCAGTGTACTTGCCAGAGTAACATAATCAGATAGTGGACTTAAGTTGAAAGCTAGACCCTCAAAAATGATCTCTTGGTCAACAAGTAGCACAGTGTCTGTTCAATGCTGGGGTACTCCAGAAATAGACCTATTCATATGTGCACAAAATGCAAAACGTTTTGGGCCCAATATTCAGAATATTCTGAGCTCTTAAATTTATGCTCCTAGGTTAGCTTCCTAAATTTGTGCCCTATTTTTCAACCAAACTAAAAGTATAACTTTTCAGCTGAAAACTCACCTTAAATTAATAGTTTAAAAGTTATGCTCATAAATTTATGCCTGCCATTCATTTGCCTAGATTTATGAGCTTAGTGCTAAAAATCAGTGCTAAGCTCCAGGGCCAGCCTTAGGAATAGTGGGGCCCTGTGCAAACCGATATTTATATTTTGTGAACCGCTGCGAACTTTTGGATTGTGTGGTATGTAAGATTTTTAATAAATATATGGTGGGGGAACATAGAAAACACTGCCAACTGCCAGGCTCAGGATGGAAGACCAGTTCCACTGGTGGGGCTCAAGGCTCCTTGAAGTGCGGGGTCCTGTGCGGCTGCCTCATCGCCCTTGCGTAAGGCAGCCCTGCTAAACTTCTAACTTGTTTTCACTGCCCTAAATCCTCCCCTGTTGCCACCTGCTTTTTTGCTCCTAATTTTAAGAGTTTAGTGAAATTTTGAGGAAAATTTATACTCTCAGCCTTAGTAAATTTTCAATTTATAAGCATAACTCTCAAAGTTAGGAGCACAAATCCTTTGAATATCATGCCCTTTCTCTTCTGTTTCATACATCCAATCCTAGACAGGCTAGCTGACAATGCCTTTCAATATCCTGGAGTCAAGGCCTCCTCTATACCTTCCCTCCATTTCCCTTAGTTTCAAGAGTCATACTGAAGGTACACACAGACAGAGCTTGAGTAATTCTTATTGCTGTGCATTGGTCAAGACAACTGTGTTCTTCCCGTTTACTCATTCTACCACTGGGTCATCAATTTACTTTCAGACGTCATCTATCCCACACTACTAATGCAACACAAAGTCTCCTGTTGCAACCCAGTATGAAGGGTCTGCCTCTCATGGTGTGGATGTTGACTGGACAGTAATCAACTGCCTGCTAGCTTCCAGGAAACCCACAACTAGAAATTCATATGAATTCAAGTGATTCACATTTCCACATGGACTAAGGTTCAAACAGAATCCTTTGTTATGTGTAATACTGCAGATTCTCTCCCAGCTCCTTCAACTTTCAGATTCAGGTCTGAAGACCTCTTCAGTGTGCCTCCACCTATCAGCTTGCCATCACCACATTGAAGGAAAATCCTGTCCACTCACCCATTAGTTTCAAGGTTCATGAGAGGTACACTTAGCTATCTGGGTTCTGGCACTGAATATTGTCTGGCATCTGTGTAACTTCTGGGTAGTTGCCAAAGCTGTGATTCAGCTCCTCTTTCTCCTGCATCCACCTCCAGATGCCAGACTCCCTCTTCTCTGGATGCCCTCCAGCAACATTGCACCCTGCCCGATTCTGTCTCACAAGCTCCTCCCCGATGCCAAACCCCCCTACTGGCCCCTTCACCACCTCCACCCAGCTACTCACCCAGATATAGGCCCCCCTCCAGGGCCTACCTCTACTTCCTTGATGGTCCAGTGAGGTCTGTTGGGCAGGAGCAAATCCCACTTGCTCCTGCCCCTAGTGTCTCCAAGTTGAAAATGGCTGTAGCAAGCTCTCGTGGTAGTCTCGCGCTTCTACTGTTAGAGGTCTGCCTTCATATAAGGACTTGCTAAAAGAGAGGGAGGACAGGAGCTTATAACAGTTGAGGAGAATGTTTGGGTAGCCAACACTGGAAATCCATGGGTGTTATAGTTCCAGTTGAGGTAGATTCCAGTTTGATTGGAAGCCCAAGAAACTGAAGGAGGCTGCTGGGAAAAAACAAAGCAAAAATTATATTCTTAAATAAGTAAACATTTTTTTGTAACACAAAAATTCCCTAGATATAAATTTCCATCATATATTTGTTTTAACAGTTAGAAATTTCTATCATATATTTGTTTTAACAGTTACTTTTTGGGGTGTTGCTTACATATTCAGTAGTATAATTCTAATAGTTGCACTGGTCCTAGCAGTCTTCAGAGGTTTGGGACACTCACCCCCTGATATTCAAAACTATGTAACTGGATTAAATAGGGTTTAAGCGCTTAACCGTGGATATTCAGTGGGAGATAACCAGTTATCTCCTGCAGCATATCCCGGTTAGTGACTAGCTGGCTAGGTGCTGATAGCGTCAAACTGGCTATATTGAGCGGTCAAAGCAGACTGCTTAAATAGCAGACCTATCTTTGACCGCTGAAAAGGTAACTGGTTAGTGCTGAATATAGGCATAACCAGTTAAACCTTTTAGTGGCCAAAATAAACCCGGATATTCAGTGCTGGTCTCCAGATATGGCCCAGCATTTAATATCTGGGTTTAACGCCAGTGGTGGACAGCAAATGCACTACCTGCCGGCTGCTCAATATTGGACCCTCAGTCTGTTGATCTGACATTTTTGATATTTTAAAATATCATCAATTTTTTTATCTGTTATTAATCTTTAATGCCTAATGTAAGTAGGCAGCAAAGATTAATAATGGGCATGAGATGGGTGAAGTGGAGGTGTAGTCAGCTGTAAAAGCTAGTTCATGGGTCAGTGCCATTCACTGTCATGATTTCCAGTAGCATGTCTGCACTTAATGCCATCTTAAAATACCTGTTTCTCCCTCAGTCTGACCCCTCCCCCCAGAATAGGCCCATTCCCAAGCTGATCCACTCCAGATCAGACCTACCCTCAATACCTCGACCCACCAGGGACGTTCCTAGGAGTTGCCCTGCTAGTCTAGTGGTCCAAGATGAAAAGGTCTCCCTCCACTCCCATCCCAGCACTGCCCTGGTTCCAGAATGGTACTTGTGAACCCCTAGTGGTAGTCTAATATTACTACTGCTAGGGGTAAACCTGCTATATATCTGCCCTTAACTGGCAGATTAGCCCTTAGCGGTAGTTCTGTGAGACTATTGCTATGAGTGCCATTTGAACCCAGGGAAGTGCAGGAAAGAGAGTAAAGGAATATCACTAGACTACCAAGGCGATCTCTGGGTAAGTTCTGGGGGCAGAGAGAGGTTTCGGGTTGGGATAGGGTTGAGGTTTTTGAAGGGGCATCTGTTCTTGGGGGGAGAGTTGAAGGGGTCTGCTCTTGTGGGGGGGGGGGGCTCGATTGGGTTGTGCCACCGTGGAACAGTTGTGCTAGGCCAGCACTGTTTTGCATATTTTGTCAGATAGCATGGGTGCAGCCACCTTATCTGCCTGTGCATCCTAACACGGTGCCTGTGCAGTAAGTGTCTGCCCTGTGCGTTAAATGCAGGAGAGATGTTGGGCACACCCCTGCATTTACTGCACAGGCTTTTGCAATCAAGGTATGGTAAGTACAAAATTTACCACATGTTAGTAAAAGAGATGCAAAACTAGATCTGTAGGTCATCTTTCTGCTCAGAATTCTCTTCTGCAACTATTTTATGCTTCTGTGAGCTATTAGAACACTTTTAATCAAAACATTACATATTTTTAGGATTTTGAAAATGCTGTCGATGCACCAGGTTGGACGAAACTACTACAGTCCCTCTGATCCTGTGCAAATTCCACAGCATAGGTATGTTTTACTTTTGGTGCATTTTTTTGCAATATGGGTAAGTAATTTTAAGAGAAGTCGTATTGTTTAAAGTGGTAATGCTACTGTTCTGCCCTCTCACTAGATGTGGTTGGCATGCAGCTTAAACCAGTGTATAGAACATCACTATGAGAACACTCAGAACTCTTGAACCAAAATCTTCTTTAATGCAGTAATCAAACAAGGAAAATAACTTACAGTTCAGATGTGCTGAACAAGAGGTTTTGCCTTGCAGACTGGGAGTCTCTTCACAAGCTCTCTCTCCATGCAAGATTGATGCTGGCAGTAATGCAACAACACACCGAGAGTAATGCTGTTTATATTTTTACACTGGTAAAATCTTGACTCTTTTTTTGGATCCACTGTGTGTACCTGCTGTTCTTCTTTTCTCCTGTGGAGAGATCACCTTCTGTGGTTGTTTTGCCTGAAAATCTTGATAGTCACAGTAGCTTGAGAAGATCATACAACAGAATACAGCATAGACAATTTTGGTTCACAGAGGAGATATGTTGCAAACTAACTCTTACAGACCCAATGGAGAGAGAAAGTGTGTGTGTGGTGCTGGGGAGGGGGGTAACTTGCCCAGCCTGCATAGAGAACAAGGCAAGCTGATAGAAAAAGTCCTATAAGACACAGGGAACAGGACATGTGATCTGAAAAACCTATCACAGGGAACTACAGGATTACAGGGATTTGTAGTTCAAGGGCATGACCCAATTCTCTGCCTCCATGTGAAAGGGGGCAGCACATTGCTTGCCTAGTATCTGTAGATACCACTATTTAATTTACCAAACTATCAACATTATAAGCATGCAAAGTCCATTAGTAAAGCTGGATAATGTAGGTTGACAATTCCTTGCTTGTCTCAAGTTTTCTGTCCTTCAGATGACTTCTGTCTTGCAGTCTCACAGGAGCTGAAACGAGAAAGAGAGCGAGAGAGAGAGAGACAACATAAACAACAAACAACATGAAAGAGAGGGGAGGGTTAAAATCCGCATAGGCATATATGATCAGTGATTCAACTGTTTGGGGAAGCTCAGGTAAAGTGGAATGGGGTGAGGCTAGGGTGGGGTTAGGCAGGGCTAGTTAAAATCCTTGGGGCAGGGAAACTCATGTCAACAGTAAAGGGACAGTGGAGGCACTTTTGATTACAGTACTACTACTACTACTACTACTATCACTGGCTGATTACTTCCGCGACAAGGTGCAAAAGATCAACCTTGAGTTCTCTACCAAGCCATCTCCTCCTCTTCACCCTTCAACCCTCTCCCTCAACCAACCAACCCAGGCCTCTTTCTCCTCCTTTCCTGTCATCACCGAGGAGGAAACCGCTCGCCTTCTTTCCTCCTCGAAATGCACCACCTGCCCTTCTGATCCCATCCCCACCAACTTACTCAACATCATCTCTCATACTGTCACCCCCTCCATCTGTCATATCCTCAACCTCTCTCTCTCCACTGCAACTGTCCCTGACACCTTCAAGCACGCCGTAGTCACACCTCTCCTCAAAAAACCATCACTTGACCCTACCTGTCCCTCCAACTACCGCCCCATCTCCCTCCTACCCTTCCTCTCCAAAATACTTGAGCGTGCCGTTCACAGCCGCTGCCTTGATTTTCTCTCCTCTCACGCCATCCTCGATCCACTTCAATCCGGTTTTCGCCCTCTATGATCGACAGAAACGGCACTCTCTAAAGTCTGTAACGACCTATTCCTTGCCAAATCAAGAGGTCACTACTCCATCCTCATCCTCCTCGATCTATCCGCCGCTTTTGACACTGTCAATCATGACTTACTTCTTGCCACACTGTCCTCATTTGGGTTCCAGGGCTCTGTCCTCTCCTGGTTCTCCTCCTATCTCTCCCACCGCACCTTCAGAGTTCATTCTCATGGATCTTCCTCCACCCCCATCCCCCTATCTGTTGGTGTTCCCCAGGGATCTGTCCTTGGACCCCTTCTTTTCTCAATCTACACCTCTTCCCTGGGCTCCCTGATCTCATCTCATGGTTTCCAGTATCATCTCTATGCTGATGACACCCAGCTGTATCTCTCCACACCAGACATCATCGCGGTGACCCAGGCAAAGGTATCAGCCTGCTTACACGACATTGCTGCCTGGATGTCCAACCGCCACCTGAAACTGAACATGTCCAAGACCGGTTGCACCTACCCAGCAAACTCCGGGTGCACAATGCTTTTCATGTCTCTCTCCTGAAACTTTTCCGCAGGTCCAAGTGGCATCCTGAACCCAAGGAGGTGGTTGTGCCTGAGAGTGATCCTGATCCTGAGTACGAGGTGGACTGCATCCTGGACTCCAAGCTGTGTAGAGGAAGGCTATTCTACCTCTTGTCCTGGAAGCACTTCGGCCCTGAAGACAACTCCTGGGAGCCGGCCACTAACGTACATGCTCCAGACCTGGTCCGTGAGTTCCATGCTCTTCATCCTACTTGGCCCGGGCCAGGGAGAAGAGGGAGGCTTCCGGGGGGGATACTGTTACGTCCCTCACCTGTACGACGCTCCTCCCAGCTAGGACGAGGATCGGTCTTGGGTAGGTCTGTTTCGGTTTCCTAAGTGTGGCAGCCGTCATCCGACTTAGAGCAATGGTACAGCCATCTTGGATAGATCATATCCCAGGAAGCCATCTTGGACTAACGAGGACAGGAAGGAAGACCATATTTTTTCCTTAGAGCTCTGCTGAAGGGGGCAGCCATCTTGGTTCAGCTGCACATGCTTTAGCCTGATTCCTCCTCTACTTAAGGCACTGCCTCCAGCCCTTCAGTGCTTCGGCTTCTGCTGCGCAGAGGTTGTGGTCTGCATCCATGGTCCTTACCTGATTCCTGAGTTTCGACCTTGGCTTGTTTCCTGACCACGTGTTGTGTTGCTGCTTGCCTTTTGACCCTGGACTGTGTTTGGACTATTCTCAGCTCTACTGTTTTCCTGGCTCTTGGACTGAGTCTGTTGGCTACCTGTCTGGTCGGTGGTCCTGCAACCCCGCCGGTTCCGGAAGTCCTGCCGGCCGCTTGAACCCAGGGGCTCAACTCCTGGGGAATAGTGGCTAAGTGCAGGTGAAGCTAGGGGTTATCTGGCTGCCTGACCGAGTGCGGTGCACTCCATCTTCGCTGTGCTCAGTCGGGGCACAAGGGCTCACGTCCCCAGTCATAACACTCAGCCACCCTCAGCTGTCTTCCTTTTTGCCTTCCAGTTTACCTAGGGTTAAGCAGAGACAGCTAGAACCAAGAGAGAAAAAGGCAGAGAGCAAGGGAGAAGGGAGCCATATACAGTAAGAAAAAAGAAAAAAAAAGCAAAGGAAGAGCAAAACAGCAAGCAGCTTGTTCAGGCCAGTGAGAAGGTCCAGACAGTTCCCAGGCACCATGGGAGCAGGTGGTTAGAATGATTTGGAAGCAGCAGAAGGGAAAGGTGTGTCCTGCCATGAGGATGTTGGAATAGACTGCATGGCAGGTGCTGCGTAGCTTGAGGTTTGGAAGTTGCTGTGGGTAGTCTCTGTCAGGGGTGTGATGCTGGTAAGAGCCAGTTGGTGGAGATTCAAGTATGTGGAGTCTTCTCGCTGCAGAGGCTAAGAGCAGGAAAATTCCAGCCATGTCAGGGCTGGTCAGAGACTCTGGAGCTGATTTAGGCCTGGTGGAAGGGGTTGTTTGTTAGTGGGAAGTGCCACCATGTGAAACGGGTTAGAGCCCAAGGAAAGCCATGTGACTGGGTCACCTACACTGCTGGCTGTAGATTATAGGACTGAGACCCCCTCCTCCATTATTAAGATCCTTTTCTCCCAGAATTATTTTTGTTAATGCACCAGACATTAAAGGGAATCCATAAAGTGTCCCCATTTTGAGGAATCACTGGCAGAGGATGGTAATGATTCCTCTGTGGTTAGGATTTTTTAAGAAGGAAGAGCTTCCTTCTCTCATTATATAGGGACCCTTGTTATCACTGATGAGTACACAGAGATAGGTAAATCCTCTGAAGGAACCCTCCTAGAGGGTATCAGGAAGCTATCTAGGGAATTTCTCTTTCACAAAGGCAATCTGGGAGATGAACACAGTTGCATGGGATACCCTGGATACCGTACTGAAGTTAGTTTGAACTCTGGGCAGGCACTACCCCATTTGGGTGAAAGAAAAAAAGGAGAGCTGATTCCCTAGCATGGATGCTCTGATCACAGCTGTGATGTGTAAGACAACCATCCTGCTGTAAGAGAACTTTTAAAAGCTCTCAGGACAGAAGGATGGAAGTGCTGTTGAGGCAGGCTTTGAATTTGCTGGTTTAGCTCTGCAGGCAGTGATGTGTGGTGATTACATACCTAAAGCCTGCTTAGCAGTTCCTTGGGGAAGCCAGCTTGGGCATCAGGATGGTGGCTCAGCCTGAGTCTGAGTTGACCTTCCTGATAGACACTTTGATCTCATCCAAGCATCAGCCAAGAATATAGCCATGATGCTTATGAGCCAGATGGTTGCAAAACTGGCAGTGTATGTAGCATCCTAGAACCACCTATGCAAATTGCTTTTCAAGGGCAAGCTTCTATTAGGAAAGGACCTAAAAGAGTTGGTTAACAACATAGGCAAATCCAAGGTCCTCAAGTTTCCCTAGGATAGCTTGTATGGATCTTTCTGGTTGCACCCTTCCAAGAGGCTGTACTTGGATATTCATAGATATTGCATGGGCAAGATCCTAGTGTACCAGAGAAGGCACTTTCCCCGAAGGGGGTCACTCCTTTTTGAGGATGATAAATGGATTGAGATGGAGGTTCAGGGTAAAGGAGGTACACCAAACCCCCAGTGAAGTTTGGAGGGCCTAGGCTCCAATGCTGCATATAAAGTCACCTGGCAGATTTTCATAGGAGCAGGGCCCAGATAACCTCAGACCAGTGAGTGTGAGATAGTCCGGGAATGTTATGCATTAGAGTTCATGTGCCCCTTCTCCAAAGCCTTTATGATGTTCCTCTGTGATTTTCCATCAAATCGAGAGTCAGTAAAGTCAACACTAGATCAACTATTGGACTTTGAGGCAGTGATAATAGTTCTTCTCGCTGAGTGCAGTTGGAGCAGGCATTCCATCTATTTTGTAGTCTCCAAGAAAGAGGGTTCATTCCATCCCATCCTAGGCTTCTCAGGTTTACGACTTTGGCAACTATTTTCAATTTTGGGCTTTCCCATTCCAACTGGCTATGGTCCCCATCATTCCATGGCAATGGTGGTTGTGGTGGTGGTTCTTTATAAGGAGTGCATATTAGTTCACCCATATCTGGATGACTAATTGGTTTTTGTGCAAAGTTCAAGGTAGAGAGCCAAGCATTGATGGGCAAAGTGATCAAACTGCTTCAAGATCTCAGTTGGTTGATCAGTTTCCCAAAAAGCAAGCTGACTCTTTACCAATTTTTAGACAATTTGGGGGTATACTTCAGAACGGAGGTAGGAAAGGTTTTCATGACTAAGAAGAGGGTTTCAAAGCAGCAGTCGCTGATTTGTTGTGTGCCATGTCCAGATATCCAGGCAGCTGTGGATTTGGTTCTTTAGATGAAGGCCCACATGCAGTTGTTGCAGAGGGTTCTGCTCTTGCATTGGTCAGCCCAGCCACAGAGCTATCTGCTGAGAACCACATTGCTGAGAGAGACCAGGTCTAATTTAGGCTTCTGCTTAGATGGCAGAAATCGTAGGAAAGATTTTGTTATGGAATCCTCATCTGAATTTTCAATTGTAATGGATACAAGTCTAGGGGGGGACGACTTGTATCCATTACAAGGAGGGCAAAAAAGGACTTTGAGAAGAAATTAGCGTTGGAAGCAAAAATACATAGTAAAAATTTTTTTAGATACATTAAAAGCAGGAAACCGGCCAAAGAGTCGGTTGGGCCGCTGGACGAAAATGGTGTTAAAGGGGCGATTAAGGAGGACAAAGCCGTAGCGGAGAAATTAAATGAATTCTTTGCTTCGGTCTTCACCGAGGAGGATTTGGGGGGGACACCGGTGCCGGAAAGAATATTTGAAGGGGGGGAGTCGGAGAAACTAAACAAATTCTCTGTAACCTTGGAGGATGTAATGGGTCAGTTCAGCAAGCTGAAGAATAGTAAATCACCGGGACCTGATGGTATTCATCCCAGAGTATTAATAGAACTAAAAAATGAACTTGCGGAGCTACTGTTAGAAATATGCAATCTGTCCCTAAAATCGAGTGTAGTACCGGAAGACTGGAGGGTAGCCAATGTTACTCCGATTTTTAAGAAGGGTTCCAGAGGAGATCCGGGAAATTATAGACCAGTGAGTCTGACGTCGGTGCCGGGCAAGATGGTGGAGGCTATTATTAAGAATAAAATTGCAGAGCATATACAAAAACATGGACTGATGAGACAAAGTCAGCACGGATTTAGTGAAGGGAAGTCTTGCCTCACCAATCTAATGCATTTTTTTGAGGGGGTAAGCAAACATGTGGACAATGGGGAGCCAGTTGATATTGTATATCTGGATTTTCAGAAGGCGTTTGACAAAGTGCCGCACGAAAGACTCCTGAAGAAATTGCAGAGTCATGGAATCGGAGGTAGGGTATTATTATGGATTAAGAACTGGTTGAAAGATAGGAAGCAGAGAGTAGGATTGCGTGGCCAGTATTCTCAGTGGAGGAGGGTAGTTAGTGGGGTCCCGCAGGGGTCTGTGCTGGGTCCGTTGCTTTTTAATGTATTTATAAATGACCTAGAGATGGGAATAACTAGTGAGGTAATTAAATTCGCCGATGACACAAAATTATTCAGGGTCGTCAAGTCGCAGGAGGAATGTGAACGATTACAGGAGGACCTTGCGAGACTGGGAGAATGGGCGTGCAAGTGGCAGATGAAGTTCAATGTTGACAAGTGCAAAGTGATGCATGTGGGTAAGAGGAACCCGAATTATAGCTACGTCTTGCAAGGTTCCGCGTTAGGAGTTACGGATCAAGAAAGGGATCTGGGTGTCGTCGTCGATGATACGCTGAAACCTTCTGCTCAGTGTGCTGCTGCGGCTAGGAAAGCGAATAGAATATTGGGTGTTATTAGGAAGGGTATGGAGTCCAGGTGTGCGGATGTTATAATGCCGTTGTATCGCTCCATGGTGCGACCGCACCTGGAGTATTGTGTTCAGTACTGGTCTCCATATCTCAAAAAAGATATAGTAGAATTGGAAAAGGTACAGCGAAGGGCGACGAAAATGATAGTGGGGATGGGACGACTTTCCTATGAAGAGAGGCTGAGAAGACTAGGGCTTTTCAGCTTGGAGAAGAGACGGCTGAGGGGAGATATGATAGAAGTGTATAAAATAATGAGTGGAATGGATCGGGTGGATGTGAAGCGACTGTTCACGCTATCCAAAAATACTAGGACTAGAGGGCATGAGTTGAAGCTACAGTGTGGTAAATTTAAAACGAATCGGAGAAAATTTTTCTTCACCCAACGTGTAATTAGACTCTGGAATTCGTTGCCGGAGAACGTGGTACGGGCGGTTAGCTTGACGGAGTTTAAAAAGGGGTTAGATAGATTCCTAAAGGACAAGTCCATAGACCGCTATTAAATGGACTTGGAAAAATTCCGCATTTTTAGGTATAACTTGTCTGGAATGTTTTTACGTTTGGGGAGCGTGCCAGGTGCCCTTGACCTGGATTGGCCACTGTCGGTGACAGGATGCTGGGCTAGATGGACCTTTGGTCTTTCCCAGTATGGCACTACTTATGTACTTATGACTGCTTTGTCAGAATCAGGCCACTCAGGGCAGTGGAGTGAGAAACATAGAAACATGATGGCAGATAAGGGCTGTATGACCCATCCAGTCTGCCCATCCTCAGTAAACACTAACTCATCCTTTTCCTAAGGGATCCCACATGTCTGTCCCTCACAACTTTGGCGCATCGGTGAGACTACCGTGACCATACAGTTTGTTTGAATGGTTCTGGTTCCTTTTACCTTTTAAGTCATGAGCTCATTACATTTTCTCACCTATAATGTACGGGGCTTGAACTTCCCTTAGAAAAGGAACTTATTTTTTAAGGAGGCAGGTAGGGCAAAAATAGATGTGGGCTTTGTGCAGAAAACACATCTGTTACCATCTTATGAGAATAAAACTTTTCCTACATTCATTGCATGTAAACAGTTTTCATTCCTGAATGGATTCTGTGCTGCTTTGACAATAATTTCCGGCAACTGAAACTTTTCTTTCACTCTGTACTTGAAACTGGTCTCTTTCCTAGGTGAAATTTTGTATTTCTTGTGGAGCTTTCTTCCTGGTTGAAGCTACTGTCATAAGTACATAAGTAATGCCACACTGGGAAAAGACCAAGGGTCCATCGAGCCCAGCATCCTGTCCACGACAGCGTCCAATCCAGGCCAAGGGCACCTGGCAAGCTTCCCAAACGTACAAACATTCTATACATGTTATTCCTGGAATTGTGGATTTTTCCCAAGTCCATTTAGTAGTGGTTTATGGATTTGTCCTTTAGGAAACCTTCTAACCCCTTTTTAAACTCTGCCAAGTTAACCGCCTTCACCACGTTCTCCAGCAACGAATTCCAGAGTTTAATTACGCATTGGGTGAAGAAAACTTTTCTCCGATTTGTTTTAAATTTATTACACTGTAGTTGCATCGCATGCCCCCTAGTCCTAGTATTTTTGGAAAGCGTGAACAGACGCTTCACATCCACCTGTTCCACTCCACTCATTATTTTATATAGCTCTATCATGTCTCCCCTCAGCTGTCTCTTCTCCAAGCTGAAAAGCCCTAGCCTCCTTAGTTTTTCTTCATAGGGAAGTCGTCCCATCCCTGCTATCATTTTAGTCGCCCTTCGCTGCACCTTTTCCAATTCCACTATATCTTTCTTGAGATGCGGCGACCAGAATTGAACACAACACTAAGGAGTGATACAATGGTATTATAACATCCTCACACCTGTTTTCCATACCTTTCCTAATAATTCCCAACATTCTATTCGCTTTCTGAGCCGCAGCAGCACACTGAGCAGAAGGTTTCAGTGTTTTTCTGATATTCTGTAATGCTTGCTTTATTGATACAGCTTTTCCCACATTCTATACTTGTATATATTCCAGTTTCTTTATTACTTTTTAGGTATTAGCTCTTTCTTCGTATTGAAATCTTTCTCATAGTTAGAACATTTAAAATGTGTCCCTTTTATACTTGTTTCCTGTTGTTCTTTCAGTTCTCCCTTTAGAGTGAAGGTTTTTCCACAGTCTGTATATTTAGATGCTCTCTCTTCAGTGTCAGATCCCTCTGCTAATGTCTCTGCTAGGAGGTCAGGTATGGGTTCAGTATCCTGACTCTCTTCTGGTAGGCTGCCCACAGCTAGCATTATAGCTGTGCGATTTGCACAGGCCTTTAACATATTTACATGAAAGGTACGCTGCTTTCTGTCTTGAGAGTCCATAGATATAACATAGTTTGTATCATTCAGGCGCCTTGTGACCTGGTAAGGGCCTGAAGTTTATTCTGATTTACTGGGACTAAAACAAGTACCTGCTGGCCCTCATAAAACTCTCTATTTCGGGCCTTATGATCGCACCATGTCTTTTGCTTAGTTTGGACTGCCTGCAAGTTATCTCTGACAAAGCCCACAATATCTCTGTCATATATTAACTATGCATTCAGTTACAGGGGTGTCAGAGGTGTCAACTTTCTCCTTCCAATGTTCTCTTATTAGGTCAAGGGGCCCTCTCACCTCTGGCCATAAAGTAGCTGAAATGTGGAGAACCCTGTAGACTCCTGAGGTACTTCTCTGTATGCGAACAGTAGGTAGGTTAAGTATTTTTCCCAGTCACGGTCTCCTGATTCCACAAAAGTCTTTAACATGTGCTTTAATGTCCCATAAAATCTCTCCACCAGCCCATTAGTTTCAGGGTGATATGGTGTGGTACGTACAGATTTCACTCCATAGTGTGTCCACAGATTCTGGATCAGCTCAGACATAAACTGTGTCACTTGGTCTGAGAGTATTTCTCGTGGATATCCTTCCCAGGAAAATATTTCTTGCAGGGCAGTGGCAATTTTCTCTGATTCTATGGAGGATAAGGCTACCACATTAGCTGGTAGCAAAGTCCACCACTGTCAATATATATCTTTTCCCAGTCCAGCTAGGGACAGCTAGAGGCCTCACTATATCCACAGCTATTCTCTCAAAGGGCTCACTGATAATAGTAAAGGTTCCAGAGGAGCTCGGGGGGGGGGGGGGGGGGGGGGTGAACTTGGATCTTTGTGCATGTGTGGGTCACCCCCTGATGTTCTGCTAGTGGAATATCATGTGCAATTTGTATGAGTTGTTTTCTGTATGCCCTGGGCACTGTAAACTGCCTGTCTCCTGTTCTTTCTGTACAACAGGTCACTTTTCCATAAGATACGATCTTTACAAGTCTCACTGATTGGTTGACCAGCCCTCTTCCTCAGGGCTTCCAGGTCAGGGTCAGTGTGCCGTTCTTCCTGAAAAGCATTTCTCTGTCCTATTTCAATATCCATATCTGGAAGTCAAATCAGGGTCAACAGTCTGATCAATAGGTGTGTCAGTTAAGTTAGGCTGTTCCATACTCACGGCCCTTGTCACCTCTGGAACTAATGCTTCTGGAAGTACAGGAGCGCCTTCTCCTGGTGCTTTGTCAGCTGGTTCCACCTGGATTGGCTCATGATCTGGAACCAGAGAGATGATCTCTGCTGCTTCTGCTTGTTGGGTCACCTGTGCCTGACTATGGGTCACCGTAGCAGAAATGCTGACTCTGCCGTCAAGGGTAATGTTCATTGAACCCATGTCAGTCCCACACAGCATTGGTACCGGCATGTTTTTCATTATGTCTACTTCTCTGTATCCAGGCTTGGTACCCCAATCCAGGAATACGTGAGCAGTGGGTGTATCCATTGGCTAACACTACCTCCGCAGAGCACCCTGGAAGAATAGCATCTTCCAGCACTAGCTCTGGTCATAACAAAGTTATGCTAGAGCCAGCATCCACAAGCCCAGCTACCTGGGTCTGATTCACAGTTACTGGGGCGCTGTAGTGTTGTGGAAACCCATCTGCTTCCTTGCTTGATGAATGGCCAGTAACTTTTTGTGCTGCGGCAACTGTGTGGGTCTCCTTTGCGGTACTGGAGCTACCCACAAAAGCTGCCAGCTTAGGTGCAGGAACTGAATGCCTCTTTACTGCAGGCATGGGATTATCTGGGCAATCCACTTTGAAATGCCCTGTACGCCCACACTGGTAACAAGGACGTTCATACCTAAAGTATTTAGGTTTTTGGGGAACACTGCAGGGTTTGCTGACAGTCTATGAGGTTGCAGGAATGTTTGACTTAGGGCTTTGCTGCCCTTAGATTCCGGCTGCTGTGGATAAGGACAGCTTCTCTTTGCCAACAGGGATGGTTAGCGATAAAGATGTCAGCCAACTTAGCCACCTTCTCTGAAATACGGGGCTGGTGTTCTTGAACATGTTCCCTCACCTCTGGATGACAACACTGAAGAAACTGTTCCAAGACTATCAGGTTTTGGCAGTCCTCCAGGGTTTTAACAAGCTCCAACGAGCCACTGCTGATGCTGGTATTTTAGCTGAATCGCAAACTCACTGTGGTATCATCCACCCCCTTTTGCCAAGTCCAGAACTTTAGTTTGTAGGTCTCTGAGGTAATGGCTTAAAGGTTCAACAAAGCTTTGCACATCTCCTCAAACTGGGAGCATGTCTTCATGGACAGTCCTTGGAATGCCTCAAGTACTCTACCAGTGAGCTTTCCTCCCAGATAGTGCACCCAGTCTTTCTGAGGAATCATCAAACTGCGAAAACAAGTTGGGCCCAATCCAGGCTATAGATCCTGCCTCTGGCCTTGGCACAGGGGTTGGACTGTAGCTTTGGATGCGAGCCATTTTCATCTCCAACTTCATTTTCTATAGCTGGAATTCCTGCTCATGCTCTTCACGTCACTGCTCCTGTTCCTCTCGCCACTGTCGCTCTTCCTGTTCCTCTTACCACTAGTGCTCTTCCCTGTAGTTCAGGATTTCAGCGGGCATGGCATCTGGCCCTGCCAACTCAAGGGCCTCTGCCCAGGAGTTGAATTCCGAACAGGCGGGTCCTGCAGCTCCTCCTCGCTGAAGTATTCCGGACACTCTTGTGTTAGATCAGACATCTCTGGTGTCTTCTGGCCACTGCCAGTCGCCATCAGCATGCTGCTAATCTTCTAACACTACCAAAATAACTGAACTGTGAAGGGACCTTGTTACTGCTGTACTTTTTCACTGTGCTCTGTGTCTGGAGTTGCAGATAAGTAAACTCTGAACCACTCAGTGGATGGTGACCCTCACTCCACATACTGAGCCTGACAATCTCACCATGCTGCCACCAAAAACAAAGGACAAACGGTCTGTCTTGAAATGCTTAGCCACCTGACTGGGGCTACCCTGGGCCAGGGTTGCCAGCTGGGAAAGATTTTCCCAGCCCCAAACCAGCCGTAAACCCGCCTGTAGCCAATCCCCGTCTCCCGCGTCACCGAACTCCGCCCCCCATGTCACCAACCACGCCCCTGCATCACCTAACCCCGCCCCCTACGTCATCCCTGATGTCAGCCCTGCCCCTGAAAGGCTTCTATTGGTCCAATTTGGACAATAGAAGCCCCGGAAAAGCTTCTATTGGACCAAATTGGACCAATAGAAGCCCCGGAAAAAACTGCCGAACTCGCACAGCGGTGACGGGAAACCGCCCAAAAAACCGCATCCCGCGGCTGGCGAAATTTTCCCGCCTCCGCTGGCGAAAACCCGCCACATTGGGTGGTAAAACCGCCCACCTGGCAACCCTGCCCTGAGCTTCTTAGAGGGTCTATCCCCAGCACAGCTCAGGTCTGCCTTCACCTGCTGCTTGTGCTGTATACTAACACCCTCCTCCAACCGACTAGGTCTCAACCACCTCTGGGCGAGTCTCTTGCTCTCAAATTATCCCCTGTGGTTTCTAGGTTGCTAGAGGCCACACTCCCAGTGGTCCCACAGTTCCCAGAAAGCACTCACAGACCCAGCACACAAACCACTAGGATTCTTTATCAGTCTAGACAAGCAGAGTCAACAAATTGAAAATGTTTATTGTCAGAACTTGAACAGTGAAACAGAAAAGTGCAATCAGCAGATCAATAACTGGTAACTGAAATATGGGTCAATTATAACACTAGCTAAACATTTGTTTACTTTCTAAAAAGTACCTGGGGAGATCAGGAAATATGCTGCTCACAGATTATCAAATATAACTGATCACAAGGCCTCAGCAAAGAGATCTGTCTCATCTCCCTGGATACGACTGAAGACAAAACCAGCAACTTCTGGGTAACTTCAAACCCCAGGCCTATCAGAGGCCAGAACAATAAGTTTAAAATAAAAATGGGCACACTATTATGCAGGTTTTTTCTCTGTAACGGCTTTAAGGATAAACATTCACCATCTGCTGGCCAAACTGGAAAAATACACTTCAAGAATTAATTAAGGCAGTTTTACAGGCTTAAAAAACCCACTGTTCTGTCACAGACAATCCTTGAGGCTCATTTTCAAAGCACTTAGCCTCCCAAAGTTCCATAGAAACCTATGGAACTTAGCCTCCCAAAGTGCTTTGAAAATATGCCTCCTTGTGACCTTGCAGAAATCACTTTATCTCCCATTGCCCCAGGTACCCACACGGAGGGGGAGGGGGGGGCAATTCTATAGAGGGGCACCTAAACTTAGATACCAGAAAGGCACCTTTTTGGAGCCGATTCTATAACAGAAAGTAAGCACCTACTTTCCTTTATAGAATACTAGTGTATCAGTGCCAACACATTTGTATAATTTAAGCATGGCCATTTACACCGGTCATAGTGTTGGTGTAAATGCTTGCAGCTAGATTGTTTAAAATGCATAAATTATAGAATTCTATAATTTACACATGTAGCTATGTGCTGCACTCACATGTGCCCCCACTGTCAACCTACACACATTGAATTTAGACACTATGTTATAGAATAGTGCATAGTCAGAATATTGGCATTTACATGAGTATGTGCACATATATAAGCGTATATGCTGATATTCTGGTCATTTACGCAAATTCTTGGCACTTAAATGTTGGTGCCCTTTTCATGTTCCAGTGAAAGCCAGCCGAGGCAGAAAAACCCCGAAATCCCACAAAGAAAACAACAGTGAAAAGAATATAGAGAGTGGTTCTAGGACCGATCTGTTACCTGAGACTATTGGAGGGGCATAATCGAACGCGAACGCCCATCTCCATGGGCGACTATCTCCGAGGACGGGTCCGCGAAGGGGCGGGACAGACCGTATTTTCGAAAAAGATGGGCGTCCATCTTTTGTTTCGATAATTACGGTTGGTGCCCGGCAAATGCATCGGATTTGGGCGGATTTGAGCTGGGCTGTATCGGTTTTCAGCGATAATGGAAACCAAAGGCGCCCAGCTCAAAAATGAACACATCCAAGGCATTTGGTCATGGGAGGGGCCAGGATTCATAGTGCACTGGTTCCCATCACATGCCAGGACACCAACCGGGCACCCTAGGGGGCACTTGTAAAAAGTAAAATAAAAAATTAAAATACCTCCCAAGTCCATAGCTCCCTTACCTTGGATGCTGAGCCCCTCAAATCTCCCCCAAAACCCACTCCCCACAACTCTACACCATTACCATAGCACTTATGGGTGAAGGGGGGCACCTAGATGTGGATACAGTGGGTTTTGGGGGCGGTTTGGAGGGCTCCCATTTACCAGCACAGGTGTAACAGGTAGGGGGGGATGGGCCTGGGTCCGCCTGCCTGAAGTCCATTGCACCCACTAACAACTGCTCCAGGAACTTGCATACTGCTGTGATGGAGCTAGGTATGACATTTGAGGCTGGCATACAGGCTGGAAAAAAAGTTTTTAAAGTTCTTTTTTTTTGGTGGGAGGGGGTTAGTGACCACTGAGGGAGTCAGGGGAGGTCATCCCCGATTCCCTCCGGTGGTCATCTGGGCAGTTGGGGCACTTTTTGTGGACTTGTTCGTGAAAAAAAAGGGTCCAAAAAAAGCGGCCCAAATTCTTGCTTCTGCCGCCCTTCTTTTTTCCATTATCGGCCGAGCGCGCCCATCTCTCCTCGGCCAATAAACACGCCCCAGTCCTGCCTTCACCACGCCTCCGACATGCCCCCGTCAACTTTGTGTCGCGTCCCGCGCGGCGTCTCGCGCCCATACCTGCGCTCCCGCGGTGGGGAGTGGGAGCACGCGGCCTCCACAGCACCGGAGGACGGTCGGAGAGGTCCCGTGGAGGAGCCGGCGTGGGCGCGGGCCTGGCAGGCCGGACCGGGATCGGCGGCCGCCGGAGAGAACGTCGGTCTCATAGGAGGGGGCGGTCGGGAGCAGGTTCGCGCCGGCCAACATGGCCAGGAGGCTCTGACGCTCCACCTACAAGCCAATAAGGTTGATCTATGCCTGTCGGTTTAATATCTGTCACCTGTTGTTCCAATCTGTGGATTCTGATATGTTTTTGAATGCTAGTCAGTATTGTGCTAGTGTATACATTTTTTCTCCGAGGACAAGCAGGCTGCTTGTTCTCACTGATGGGTGACGTCCACGGCAGCCCCTCCAATCGGAACACTTTCTAGCAAAGTCCTTTGCTAGTCTTCGCGCGCCGATGCGCACCGCTCATGCGCGGCCGTCTTCCCGCCAGAACCGGCTCGTGCCGGCCAGTCTTCTTTTATCCGCGCTCGGTACGGTCGTGTTTCGCCGTTCGCGGCCCAAAAAGTTGACCTCGCTTGTCGTTCATCGACTTTGTTCTTTAAAAAAAAAAAAAGGGTGTCGGGAGGAGGCCTCTTGGTTTTCTCCCTTCCCGTACTTCGAGTTTTTTGCCCCGGTAAGTTTTCTTTTGTCGTCGGGGTAGGCCCTATTTAGGCTTCGGTCGAAGTTTTTCTTCTCCCTATTTTTGTGGTGCCATTTTCACCATTTCGAGTTTTGATCTCGCCGGCGCGATTTTTCCGCCCATGACATCGAAGTCTTCCAGCGGCTTCAAGAAGTGCACCCAGTGCGCCCGGGTAATCTCGCTCACTGACAGGCACGCATCGTGTCTTCAGTGTCTGGGGGCTGGGCACCGCCCTCAGGCCTGTAGTCTGTGTTCCCTTTTACAAAAGCGGCCTCAGGTAGCGAGGTTAGCCCAGTGGAACATTTTGTTCTCGGGCTCTTCGTCGGCATCGGCACCGGGAGTATCGACTGCCTCGACGTCGTCGGCGCCCGGACCTTCATCCTCGCCCCCGATTGCATCGAGTGCATCGAGGCATCGGCCCTCTGCATCGGGGCGACATCGGAAGGCTGCGTCGGTGTCGGTGGTATCGAGACCTCCTCGTCTGCTGATATCGTCGGACGGTGGTGCTTCGTCTGGAGTGCAGGTGAGGGCTGTCCATTCCCCTGCTGGTGGCGGTGAGCCTTCGGGTGGGTCTCCCCCTACCCTGAGGGCTCCTGCGGTACAGCCCCCCCGAGACCGACCCTCTTTGGCCTCGGCCCCGAGGAAGAGACGGCTGGATTCTACGTCCTCCTCGTCGGTGCCGGGAAGCTCCGGTGATGTGCTTTGCTCCAAAAAATCGAAGAAGCATCGTCACCGGTCCCCTTCCCGTGTCGGCACCGAGAGCTCTGGGTCGCCGAGGGAGTCGGCACCCAGTAAGCATCGGCACCGAGAGGACCGCTCGCCCTCTGTTCAAGAGGTGTCGATGCGTTCCCCTTTGGACAGCCCGGAACAGCCTCCACGCCCGGAACAGGTTCTGACATCGACTCCTGCATCGGCTTCCATGTCTTTTTCTACAGCCGCTCTGCACGAGAGCCTCCAGGCCGTTCTCCCAGAGATCCTGGGGGAGCTGTTGCGCCCTTCCCCTCCGGTACCGGGGGTGCTTGCGCCACCGGTACCGTCGAGCGAGGTGCCGGCTGGCCCATTGTCCGGGGTGAGGTCTCCGACATCGGTGCCGCTTGCGGTACCGATTGCGGTAGCCTCCCAGGAAGGCTCCCCGACTACGTCGGTGGAGGGAGCTTCGCCGGTGCGGGCGAGGGAGTCTACCTCTCGACGCTCCCGCCGTGGCCGTGGTTCCACGGAGTCGAGCCGGGCACGGTTGCAGACACAGGTCCGTGAACTTGTCTGACACCGATGGTGAGGCCTCGTGGGAAGAGGAAGAAGACATCAGATATTTCTCTGATGAGGAGTCTGAGGGTCTTCCTTCCGATCCCACTCCCTCTCCTGAAAGACAGCTTTCTCCTCCTGAGAGCCTGTCTTTCGCTTCCTTTGTCCGGGAGATGTCTACGGCCATCCCCTTCCCGGTGGTTGTGGAGGACGAGCCCAGGGCTGAAATGTTTGAGCTCCTGGACTATCCTTCTCCACCTAAGGAAGCGTCCACAGTACTCATGCATCATGTCCTGAAAAAGACATTGCTGGCGAACTGGACCAAGCCTCTAAGTAATCCCCACATTCCCAAGAAGATCGAGTCCCAGTACCGGATCCATGGGGACCCAGAGCTGATGCGCACTCAGTTGCCTCATGACTCTGGAGTTGTGGATTTGGCCCTAAAGAAGGCCAAGAGTTCTAGAGAACATGCTTCGTCGCCCCCGGGCAAGGACTCTAGAACCTTGGACTCCTTTGGGAGGAAGGCCTACCATTCTTCTATGCTCGTGGCCAAGATTCAGTCCTACCAGCTCTACACGAGCATACACATGCGGAACAATGTGCGGCAGTTGGCGGGCTTGGTGGATGCGCTCCCCCCTGAGCAAGCCAGGCCTTTTCAGGAGGTGGTCAGGCAGCTGAAGGCGTGCAGAAAATTCCTGGCCAGAGGGGTGTATGACACCTTTGATGTTGTGTCCAGGGCCGCTGCTCAAGGTGTGGTGATGCGCAGACTCTCATGGCTGCGTGCCTCCGACCTGGAGAATAGAATCCAGCAGCGGATTGTGGACTCGCCTTGCCGTGCGGATAATATTTTTGGAGAAAAAGTCGAGCAGGTGGTAGAGTAGCTCCAACAGCGGGACACCGCATTCGACAAGTTCTCCCGCCGGCAGCCTTCAGTCTCTACCTCTACAGATAGAAGATTTTTCGGGGGAAGGAAGACTGTTCCCTACTCTTCTGGCAAGCGTAGGTACAATCCTCCTTCTCGACAGCCTGCGGCCCAGGCTAAGCCCCAGCGCGCTCGCTCTCGTCAGCAGCGTGCGCCTCAGCAAGGCCCCTCGGCTCCCCAGCAAAAGCAAGGGACGAGCTTTTGACTGGCTCCAGCAGAGCATAGCCGACATCCAAGTGTCAGTGCCGGGCGACCTGCCAGTCGGAGGGAGGTTGAAAGCTTTTCACCAAAGGTGGCCTCTCATAACCTCCGATCAGTGGGTTCTCCAAATAGGCCGGCAAGGATACACCCTCAATTTGGCCTCAAAGCCTCCAAATTGTCCACCGGGAGCTCAGTCTTACAGCTTCCAGCACAAGCAGGTACTTGCAGAGGAACTCTCCGCCCTTCTCAGCGCCAATGTGGTCGAGCCCGTGCCATCCGGGCAAGAAGGGCTGGGATTCTATTCCAGGTACTTCCTTGTGGAAAAGAAAACAGGGGGGATGCGTCCCATCCTAGACCTAAGGGCCCTGAACAAATATCTGGTCAAAGAAAAGTTCAGGATGCTTTCCCTGGACACCCTTCTCCCCATGATTCAGGAAAACGATTGGCTATGCTCTCTGGACTTGAAGGACGCCTACACGCACATCCCGATACTGCCAGCTCACAGACAGTATCTGCGATTTCAGCTGGGCACACGTCACTTCCAGTACTGTGTGCTACCCTTTGGGCTCGCCTCTGCGCCCAGAGTGTTCACCAAGTGCTTGGCTGTAGTAGCAGCGGCACTTCGCAGACTGGGGGTACACGTGTTCCCATATCTCGACGATTGGCTGGTGAAGAACACATCCGAGGCAGGAGCCCTGCAGTCCATGCAGATGACTATTCGCCTCCTGGAGCTACTGGGGTTTGTGGTAAATTACCCAAAGTCCCATCTTCTCCCAGTGCAGAAACTCGAATTCATAGGAGCTCTGCTGGATTCTCGGACGGCTCGCGCCTATCTCCCAGAGGCGAGAGCCAACAACTACTTGTCCCTCGTCTCGCGGGTGCGAGCGTCCCAGCAGATCACAGCTCGGCAGATGTTGAGATTGCTGGGCCACATGGCCTCCACAGTTCATGTGACTCCCATGGCCCGCCTTCACATGAGATCTGCTCAATGGACCCTAGCTTCCCAGTGGTTTCAGGCTGCTGGGGATCTAGAAGACGTGATCCACCTGTCCACGAGTTTTCTCGACTCCCTGTATTGGTGGACAATTTGGTCCAATTTGACTCTGGGACGTCCTTTCCAAATTCCTCAGCCACAAAAAGTGCTGACCACGGATGCGTCTCTCCTGGGATGGGGAGCTCATGTCGATGGGCTTCGCACCCAAGGAAGCTGGTCCCTCCAGGAACGCGATCTGCAGATCAATCTTCTGGAGTTACGAGCGATCTGGAACGCTCTGAAGGCTTTCAGAGATCGGCTGTCCCACCAAATTATCCAAATTCAGACAGACAACCAGGTTGCCATGTACTACGTCAACAAGCAGGGGGGCACCGGATCTCGCCCCCTGTGTCAGGAAGCCGTCAGCATGTGGCTCTGGGCTCACCGTCACGACATGGTGCTCCAAGCCACATATCTGGCAGGCGTAAACAACAGTCTGGCCGACAGGTTGAGCAGAATTATGCAACCTCACGAGTGGTCGCTCAATTCCCGTGTAGTGCGACAGATCTTCCAGGTGTGGGGCACCCCCTTGGTAGATCTCTTCGCATCTCGAGCCAACCACAAAGTCCCTCAGTTCTGTTCCAGGCTTCAGGCCCACGGCAGACTGGTATCGGATGCCTTCCTCCTGGACTGGGGGGAGGGTCTGCTGTATGCTTATCCTCCCATACCTCTGGTGGGGAAGACTTTGTTGAAACTCAAGCAAGACCGAGGCACCATGATTCTGATTGCTCCCTTTTGGCCGCGTCAGATCTGGTTCCCTCTTCTTCTGGAGTTGTCCTCCGAAGAACCGTGGAGATTGGAGTGTTTTCCAACCCTCATCACGCAGGACGAAGAGGCGCTTCTGCATCCCAACCTCCGGTCCCTGGCTCTCACGGCCTGGATGTTGAGAGCGTAGACTTTGCCTCTTTGGGTCTGTCAGAGGGTGTCTCCCGCATCTTGCTTGCTTCCAGGAAAGATTCCACTAAGAGGAGTTACTTCTTTCTATGGAGGAGGTTTGCCGTCTGGTGTGACAGCAAGGCCCTAGATCCTCGTTCTTGTCCTACACAGACCCTGCTTGAATACCTTCTGCACTTGTCTGAGTCCGGTCTCAAGACCAACTCAAGGGTTCACCTTAGTGCAATCAGTGCATACCATTACTGTGTGGAAGGTAAGCCGATCTCAGGACAGCCTTTAGTTGTTCGCTTCATGAGAGGTTTGCTTTTGTCAAAGCCCCCTGTCAAGCCTCCTACAGTGTCATGGGATCTCAATGTCATTCTCACCCAGCTGATGAAACCTCCTTTTGAGCCACTGGATTCCTGCCATCTGAAGTACTTGACCTGGAAGGTCATTTTCTTGGTGGCAGTTACTTCAGCTCGTAGAGTCAGTGAGCTTCAGGCCCTGGTAGCCCAGGCCCCTTACACCAAATTTCATCATAACAGAGTAGTCCTCCGCACTCACCCTAAGTTCTTGCCAAAGGTTGTGTCGGAGTTCCATCTGAACCAGTCAATTGTCTTGCCAACATTCTTTCCCCGTCCTCATTCCTGCCCTGCTGAACGTCAGCTGCACACATTGGACTGCAAGAGAGCATTGGCCTTCTATCTGGAGCGGACACAGCCCAACAGACAGTCCGCCCAATTGTTTGTTTCTTTTGATCCCAACAGGAGGAGAGTGGCTTTGGGAAAACGCACCATATCCAATTGGCTAGCAGATTGCATTTCCTTCACTTACGCCCAGGCTGGGCTGGCTCTTGAGGGTCATGTCACGGCTCATAATGTTAGAGCCATGGCTGCGTCGGTAGCCCACTTGAAGTCAGCCACTATTGAAGAGATTTGCAAAGCTGCGACGTGGTCATCTGTCCACACATTCACATCTCATTACTGCCTGCAGCAGGATACCCGACGCGACAGTCTGTTCGGACAGTCAGTGCTTCAGAATCTGTTCGGGGTTTAGAATCCAACTCCACCCCCCTAGGCCCATGTTTGTTCTGTTCCAGGCTGCACTCTCAGTTAGTTGGTAAATTTTTTAGGTCAATCTCAGTTATGTCCTCGCCGTTGCGAGGCCCAATTGACCATGGTTGTTGTTTTGAGTGAGCCTGGGAGCTAGGGATACCCCATCAGTGAGAACAAGCAGCCTGCTTGTCCTCGGAGAAAGCGAATGCTACATACCTGTAGAAGGTATTCTCCGAGGACAGCAGGCTGATTGTTCTCACAAACCCGCCCGCCTCCCCTTTGAAGTTGTGTCTTCCCTTCTCTTTGTCTTGCTACATATGAGACTGGCCGGCACGAGCCGGTTCGGGCGGGAAGACGCATGCGCGGTGCGCATCGGCGCGCGAGGACTAGCAAAGGACTTTGCTAGAAAGTGTTCCGATTGGAGGGGCTGCCGTGGACGTCACCCATCAGTGAGAACAATCAGCCTGCTGTCCTCGGAGAATACCTTCTACAGGTATGTAGCATTCGCTATATGTTTTCATTACCTCAGCCTTTGTGATCATCATATATCTTTAGTATCAATATAGAGAGGCATAATCGAACGGGGGCGCCCATCTCTAAGGACGGCCCCGTAAAGGGGCGGGGCAACACGTATTATTGAAACAAGATGGACGTCCATCTTTCGTTTTGATAATACGGTTGGGGACGCCCAAATCTCAACATTTAGGTCGACCTTAGAGATGGTTGACATAAATGTTGAGATTGCCGACCTTAGAGATGGGCGACCTCGGTTTTCACCGATAATGGAAACCGAGGACGCCCATCTCAAAAACGTCCAAATCCAAGCCATTTGGTCATGGGAGGAGCCAGCGGTCGTCGTGCACTTGTCCCCCCTCACATGCCAGGACACCAATCGGGCACCCTAGGGGGCACTGAAGTGGGCTTCAAAAATTGCTCCCAGGTGCATAGTTCCCTTACTTTTGGTGCTGAGCCCCCCCCCCCCCCAAAACCCACGCCCCACAACTGTACACCACTACCATAGCCTTTAGGGATGAAGGGGGGCATCTAGATGTGGGTACAGTGGGTTTGTGGGGGGTTTTGGAGGGCTCCCATTTACCACCAAAAGTGTAACGATCTAAACTACACCAGACACAATTTTTTCTCCGAGGACAAACAGGATGCTTGTTCTCACTGATGGGTGACGTCCGCGGCAGCCGCTCCAATCGGAGATCTTCCCTAGCAAAGACGTTTGTTAGGCCTCGCGCGCACACGTCGACCGCGCATGCGCGACCGTCTTCCTGCCCGAACTCGCTCGTGTTCGTCAGTCTTCTTTTTTCTGCGCTCGGGACGGCTGTGTTTACCGTCATTCTGTGCCCTGGGGAGACCCTTGCGCTATTCTTGCGTCCTTCCATTTCAGAAGTCTTCTTTTTGTATCTACTTCGCGTGTTCTTTAAAAAAAAAAAGAAGAAGAATTTTTTCCTTTATTTCGAGTTCTTTTTCCCGTGTAAGTTTCTTTTCGCTTTCGGTAGCGGCCTTGTTGGCCGCCTGTACGGGTTTTTCTTTCTTTTATTTTTGGTGCCTTTGCCATCATCGCAAATTTTGATTTCGCCAGCGTGATTTTTCCGCCCATATCATCGAAGCCTTCCAGCGGCTTCAAGAAGTGCACCCAGTGCAACCGGGCTATCTCGCTCACTGATAGGCACGCTTCGTGCCTTCAGTGTCTGGGGTGGGCACCGTCCTCAGGCCTGTACTCTCTGTTGTTTGTTAAAAAAGAGAACTCAGGCGGTGAGATTGGCCCAGTGGAACGTTCTGTTTGGGGCCTCGCCCTGTGCTTCGACGGTCTCAGTATCGAGGTCATCGGCTGGTGCATCGACGTCGGCGGTACCGAGGTCATCGACCGGTGCTCCAATGTCAAGGTACTGAGATCATTGTTGGTACTGATGTCGTCGGAGGGTGCTTCTTTGTCCGGAGTGCAGGTGAGGGCTGTCCATTCCCCTGCTGGTGGCAGTGAGCCCTCGAGTAGGTCTCCCCCTGCCTCGAGGGCACCTGCGGTACAGCCCCCCCGGGATCGACCTTCTTTGGACCTGGCTCCAAGGAAGAGACGCTTGGATTCGACGTCCTCCTCGTTGGTACCGAGAGGTTCCGGTGACGTGCTTTGTGTGAAGGCAAAGAAGCATCGGCACCGGTCACCTTCCCATCGTGATACCGAGAGCTCTGGGTCGCTGAGGGAGTCGGCACCCGCTAGGCATCGACGCTGGGAGGACCGCTCACCCTCTATTCAGGAGGTGTCGATGTGCTCTACCCTGGACAGCCCGGTACCACCTCCGCGCCCCGAGCAGATTCTCAGTTCGTCGCCTGCACCAGATTCCCAGCCTTGCTCAACAGCCGCTCTAAGCGAGAGCCTCAGGGCCATCCTTTCTAGGGATCCTGGAAGAGCTATTGCGCCCTTTTCCGGTAACGGGGGTGCTTGCGCCGCCGGTGCCGTTGAGTGAGGTGACGGTTGGCCCTTTGTCCGTTGTGAGGTCTCCGGTGCCGGTACCACTTGCGGTGCCCGTGTCAGCTGCCTCCCAAGCAAACTCTCCGACGACGTCGATGGAGGGAGGTTCATCGCCGCCGGTGCGGGAGTCTACTTCTCGACGTTCCCACCGTGGCCATGTCTACGGAGTCAAGGCGGGCACGGCTTCGGACAGAGGTTCATGAACTAGTGTCCAACACTGATGGTAAGGCCTCGTGGGAAGCAGAGGAAGATGTCAGGTGTCTGACGGTCTTCCTTCTGATCCCACTCCCTCCCCTGAAAGACTGCTTTCTCCTCCTGAGAGTCTATCTTTCACGTCCTTTGTCCAGGAAATGTCTACGGCAATTCCTTTCCCTGTGGTTACGGAGGATGAGCCAAGGGCTGAAATGTTTGAGCTTTTGGACTATCCTTCGCCAGCTAAGGAGAATCGTCCACTGTACCTATGCATCATGTCTTCAAGAAGACACTTCTGGAGAACTGGGCGAAGCCACTAACTAATCCCCACATCCCCAAGAAGATCGAATCCCAGTATAGGATCCATGGGGACCCTGAGTTGATGCGGACTCAGTTGCCTCACGACTCTTTGGTTGTGGATCTGGCCCTTAAGAAGGTCAAGAGTTCTAGAGAGTATGCTTCGGCGCCCCCGGGCAGAGACTCTAAAACCTTGGATTCTTTTGGGAGGAAGGCCTACCATTCCTCAATGCTCGTAGCCAAAATCTAGTCTTACCAGCACTACATGAGCATTCATATGCGGAACAATGTGCGGCAGTTGGCGGACTTGGTGGATAAGCTCCCTTCTCAGCAAGCCAAGCCTTTTCAGGAGGTGGTCAGGCAGCTGAAGGCATGTCGTAAATTCCTGGTCAGGGGTGTTTACGATACTTTTGATGTCATGTCCAGGGCCGCTGCTCAAGGTGTGGTGATGCGCAGACTCTCATGGTTGCGTGCCTCCGACCTGGAAAATAGGATCCAGCAGCAGATTGCGAATTCTCCTGCAAATAGGTGGGAAAATGTTGGATATAAATGCAGCAAAATAAAAATAACAGAGGGGGGATGGGCCTGGGTCCGCCTGCCTGAAGTACACTGCACCCACTACAACTGCTGCAGGGACCTGTATACTGCTGAGATGGACCTGAGTATGGCATTTGAGGCTGGCATAGAGGCTGGCAAAAAAGTAGTTTTAAATATTTTTTTAGGATAGAGGGGGTTAGTGACCACTGGGGGAGTAAGGGGAGGTGATCCCCGATTCCCTCCGGTGGCCATCTGGTCAGTTCGGACACCTTTTTGAGGCTTGGACGTGAAAATAAAACAACCAAGTAAAGTCGACCAAATGCTCGTCAGGGACGCCCTTTTTTTTACATTATCGGTCGAGGACGCCCCGTTCCACCTTTGGTACACTGCCGACACGCCCCCTCGAACTTTGGTCATCCTTGCGACGGAAAGCAGTTGAGGACGCCCAAAATCGGCTTCCGATTATGCCGATTTGGGCACCCTTAGGACAAGGACGCCCATCTCCCGATTTGTGTCGGAAAATGGGCGCCCTTCTCCTTTGAAAATAAGCTGGATAGGCTCTTATTTTCAGTGTTATTCGTTTTTAAATGCTAGTCAGTATTCTTTTTTTATAATATGTTTTTTTATTTTTATCATAACAGTTCTAACATATAGAACATACACCACCAACTAAATACACATACTTATATGTTTTACAACCAACATCTCTGATCCACAATCTGTAACATTATCCACAGCAGAACTTATCCCACCCGACCTTACCCCCCCCCTCCCCTTTCCTCTTCAGCCATGGAGTCATATTAAATTTTGTTTTACATTTTCATACACCTGCCATATTTTTTGATGGATATGCATCTGGCCTTTTCTCAAGGCCGTCAATTTCGACATCAAGTGTAGATATTCTACTCTATTCAACACTGCCTTAATGCTGGGTGTTGCTACTTGTTTCCAAGCTTTCGCCAGTGCCATTTTTGCGGCTACCCAGAAGTGTATTGCTAATTTATGACTATATTTCTTGCTTTTCCGGGGCCTTGAATGCAATAAGCATGTTTCCGTTTGACATGGGTAGTCCACCTGCACTACTTTCTTCACCAGTTCTATTATCTGTGTCCAGTACACCTTTACCTTTGGGCACTCCCACCATATATGAAGAAATGTTCCCCGGCCACCACATTCCCTCCAGCAATCCACAGGAACCTGGGGATAAATTTTGTGTAATCTCTCCGGTGTGTAATACCACCAATATAGTATTTTATAACCATTTTCTACTAGGGCTTGGGCGATGGAGGGTTTCAGCATATATCTTTAACTACAAGTCCACCACTCCGGGGTGAATCTTGTCTGTATTTGCTAGTCAGTATTCTGATATGTTTTTAGATGTTAGTATTGTGTTATCTTACATCTTATATGTGTGAATCCGTTACCTCAGCCTTTATGATCATTGTATATTTTGAGTACTAATATAGGCTCTTGTCTTTCAATATCTGTTATTCATTATTTTAGTTTGTGGATCCTGAGATATCTATAAGTATCAGTTTCCTTTTTTGACATATATTCTTTATATATCTATATATATGTTTATACAGTATATCTCCTCTATATTATAAGACTTGAGGTCTCATTTCTTTATATACTTTGGATGTGAGTATAGACTTATTGAACTTTGTCCTGTATTATACCCATTGATGATCATTTTATTTTATTACAGTCAACATCTATTGGATAAATATGTTTTTTTTCAAGTAAAATAAATACTAATTCCATATCATCAAGCTGATCAATCCATAGACTGGTGGGTTGTGTCCATCTACCAGCAGGTGGAGATAGAGAGCAAACTTTTGCCTCCCTATATGTGGTCATGTGCTGCCGGAAACTCCTCAGTATGTTCTCTATCTCAGCAGGTGGTGGTCACACACAGCAGCAGCTCTGGCTAGGCCTCCAAGCCTAATCCTTAGGTTTTGTTGAGGCCTGGGGTTGAGGGCTCTTTTGAGCAAGTGCAAACCTGGTGGTGCCAGGTCCCTCCTTTTCTCCCCCCTCCCGCTGGCTCCGTTAAAAAAAAAAAAAAAAAATTTTAAACGTCCTCAAAGGCGTTTATTTCGACGTTTATTTAAACGTTCATTGCAGCTACTCACTGGGACACCAGTTCGTTACAGCTCGGAGCGGCAAGCAGGTAATTTTACCTTTTTATAGCGGGCAGGGGGTTCCCCG
The DNA here is from genome assembly GCF_901765095.1 of Microcaecilia unicolor. Lineage (NCBI taxonomy): Eukaryota > Metazoa > Chordata > Amphibia > Gymnophiona > Siphonopidae > Microcaecilia > Microcaecilia unicolor. The sequence continues at coordinate 45,331,629 of NC_044034.1, forward strand.
ATTCTTCTCCTCGTGGCATATGGCGTCGGAGGGCGAGGGCGCAAAGGGTCGCTCCCCGGATCGCTGGAGCGCTTCTAGAGGGGATGCGGGGGTTTTACAGCCTGATTCGCCCTTGATGGGTGACAGTTTAGTGACCGATGAATGTCCCGGTCCTTCCTCTGGCGTGGCGGTTTTTCCCGCCATAAACGCCCATCCCCCGCTCCTCGCCTCCGCCATCTTGGCCGGCCACGCGGCTCGGACGGCTTCTTCGTGGGCCGCCCTTGAGGTTGGAGACATTAATGCCATGAACGCCCTTAATTTGGGCGACGGCACAAAAGCGGCTAAAGTTAAGCGCCGTTCTTCCCGCGCGGCTCCTTCGCGGAGTGTCGCGCCGGACGCCATTTTGGATGCGCAGCATGTCTCTCCCCCGCTCTTGCGAGCGCCGGTTGAGGGTGCGTCTAGGGCTGTTGCCCAGGCTGCGGAAGTGCACAGTCTGGGGGGTTTCTCCCCCGAGTTTGTTTTGCTGCTGCATCAGGCTTTCCTCATGCAAAATGCTGCCCCTGCTCCCTCTTCTGGTAAAGAGGTTGAGGTTCCCAGAGGTAAACGCCCTCGGGTTGATTCCCAGGCCTTGGAGGACTTTGTCTCCTCCGATGTAGATGAGGGCAGCGTGTCTGAGGTCTCCCAACGGTCCTTTGCGGATTCCTTGGAGGAGATAGATCCCCGCTCGGATGGAGCGGATGACCCCTCTGCAGCGCGGTTTTTTAGCCCAGAGGATTTGCCCAACCTGTGGTTACAGGCCATGGACACTTTGAAGATTTCCTCTCCGGAGGACGTCTCTCCCTCAGCCCCTGTTGGCTCTGCCATTATGCTGGGGACGAAGCGCCCGCCTAGAACCTTCCACGTGCATGATGCCATGCACACCTTAATTTCGGCTCAATGGGATGTCCCGGAAGCGAGCCTTAAAGTGGCTAGGGCTATGTCCCGCCTCTATCCTTTGGCTGTGAGTGAACGTGAGGCCTATCTGTGGCCTACCGTGGATTCTTTAATCACTGCGGTGACTAAGAAAACGGCTTTGCCGGTGGAAGGTGGCACGGCCCTAAAGGACGCCCAAGACAGAAGATTGGAGGCGGCCTTAAGGTCGTCCTTTGAGGCGGCTGCTTTAAGTTTGCAGGCCTCAGTTTGCGGCTCCTATGTGGCCAGGGCGTGCCTGACTATGGTGCAGCGGGCTTCCCCCTCAGATCATTCCTTGAGGGCTGATTGGCCGGCCCTGGAATCGGGCTTAGCCTATTTGGCAGACTTGCTGTATGATGTCTTGAGGGCCTCAGCTAAAGGCATGGCTCAGACAATCTCTGCGCGGCGGTGGCTTTGGCTGAAACATTGGTCTGCTGACCACGCCTCTAAATCCCGCCTGGCTAGATTGCCTTATAAAGGCAAGCTGCTCTTTGGGGTCGAGCTGGACAAAATCGTGACCGATCTCGGCACGTCTAAGGGCAAGAAATTACCAGAGGTCAGGGCTCGGGCTAGTACTCGTCCCGGTACCTTTAGAGGACGGTTGCAGGAAGCCCGTCGGTACCGCCCGGGCAAGTCGGGTTCCTCTGCCCCCTCTTCCTTCAAGAGGAATTTCTCCCCCAAGCAGCATTCCTTTCGCAGAGACCGCCGTCCCGGAGGTGCTCCCTCCGGTCCTCCCCCAGGGTCTCGTACCCAATGACGGGGCCTTGGTCCACGCCCCAGTGCAGATTGGAGGGCGGCTGTCCTCGTTTCTGGGCGAGTGGACCACAATAACTTCAGACGCGTGGGTGCTGGAAGTCATCAGAGACGGCTACAAGCTAGAGTTCTGCCGACCCTTAAAGGACGGGTTCGTACTCTCTCCCTGCAAGTCTCCGGTCAAAGCTGTGGCAGTGCAGCAGACCTTGGACAATCTGATCCGCCTGGGCGCGGTCGTTCCGGTGCCAGAAAGTCAGCTTGGCAAGGGACGTTACTCCATTTACTTTGTGGTACCAAAGAAAGGAGGTTCTGTCCGGCCTATCCTCGACCTCAAAGGGGTCAATCGGGCCTTGAAAGTGCGGCACTTTCGCATGGAGACTCTCCGCTCTGTTATAGCGGCAGTGAAGGCAGGAGAGTTCCTAGCATCCTTGGACATCAAGGAAGCGTACCTGCATATTCCCATCTGGCCTCCTCATCAACGCTTTCTCCGTTTTGCAGTCCTGGGATGACACTTCCAGTTCAGAGCCCTCCCATTCGGGTTGGCTATTGCTCCGCGGACCTTTTCCAAAGTAATGGTGGTCATCGCGGCCTTCCTACGAAAGGAAGGGGTACAAGTCCATCCTTATCTGGACGACTGGTTGATCCGAGTCCCCTCTTATGCAGAGTGCGGCAAAGCTGTGAACCGGGTAGTTGCTCTTTTGAGCTCCCTGGGATGGATCATCAACTGGGAGAAGAGCCAGCTGCACCCGACTCAGTCCCTGGAGTACCTGGGAGTTCGATTCGACACCCAAGTGGGCAGAGTGTTCCTGCCAGACAATCGGATTGTCAAACTTCAGGCTCAGGTGGACCAGTTCCTAGTAGCCTCTCCTCCTTGGGCTTGGGACTATGTGCAGCTGTTGGGCTCTATGACGGCCACGATGGAAGTAGTGCCCTGGGCCAGGGCTCATATGAGACCACTTCAACAATCTTTGCTGCGGCGCTGGACTCCGATGTCGGAGGATTATGCTGTGCGCCTTCCCTTGGACCCAGCAGTGCGCAAGGCGCTGAGCTGGTGGATGCAGACAGACAAGTTGTCTGCGGGAATGCCTCTGGTGACCCCAGAGTGGATTGTCGTCACGACGGACGCCTCTTTGTTGGGCTGGGGAGCCCACTGCTTGGGAAGGACAGCGCAGGGGCTCTGGTCTCCTGCAGAGGCAAAGTGGTCTATCAACCTCCTGGAACTCAGAGCCATTCGGTTGGCGCTTTTGGAGTTCATCCCGGTACTGGTGTTGAAGCCTGTACGGGTCCTGTCAGACAATGCCACGACTGTGGCCTATGTCAACCGCCAGGGAGGTACCAAGAGCGCCCCTCTAGGCAAGGAGGCTATGAATCTTTGCCAGTGGGCGGAAGCGAACCTGGAGCAGCTTTCAGCGGCCCACATTGCCGGAGTCATGAATGTCAAGGCGGACTTTCTCAGTCGCCATACCTGGGAGCCCGGAGACTGGCAACTATCTGCTCAGGCGTTCTTGGACATCACGAAGCGCTGGGGCCGGCCGAGCCTAGATCTGATGGCGTCATCGGCCAATTGCCAAGTGCCGCGCTTTTTCAGCAGAGGACGGGACCCTCAATCCCTGGGAGTAGATGCTCTTCTCCAACAGTGGCCGACACAAGAGCTCCTCTATGTGTTCCCGCCCTGGCCCATGGTGGGCAGGGTGCTAGACCGGGTGGCAAAGCATCCCGGCAGGGTAATCCTGGTGGGTCCGGATTGGCCCAGACGTCCCTGGTATGCGGACTTGATCAGGCTCTCAGTCGACGATCCTCTGCGGCTGTCAGTGGAGCAGGGCCTGTTACATCAGGGTCCCGTGGTGATGGAGGATCCCTCCCCCTTTGGTCTTACGGCCTGGCTATTGAGCGGCAGCGTCTGAGGAAGAAAGGCTTCTCAGACAAGGTCATCGCCACTATGCTAAGAGCGAGGAAGCGCTCTACTTCTACTGCTTACGCCAGGGTTTGGCGTATATTTGCAGCGTGGTGTGAAGCAGGCTCACTTTCTCCCTTCACTGCTCCAATTTCTTCAGTGTTGGCATTCCTGCAAGAAGGTCTGGAGAAAGGCCTGTCGCTCAGTTCCCTTAAAGTCCAGGTAGCGGCTCTGGCTTGCTTCAGGGGCCGCCTGAAGGGTGCTTCCCTGGCTTCGCAGCCAGATGTGGTGCGCTTTCTCAAGGGAGTTAATCACCTGCGCCCTCCTCTGCACTCAGTGGTGCCTGCGTGGAATCTCAACCTGGTGCTAAGAGCATTGCAGAAGCCGCCTTTTGAACCCTTGTCAAGGGCATCTCTGAAAGACCTGACGTGGAAAGCAGTCTTTTTGGTGGCTATCACTTCAGCCAGAAGAGTTTCCGAGCTCCAGGCGCTCTCATGTCGAGAGCCTTTTCTGCAGTTCACTGAGGCAGGAGTGACTATTCGCACAGTGCCTTCCTTTCTGCCCAAGATTGTTTCTCGCTTCCATGTGAATCAGCAGCTCTGTCTCCCTTCCTTTCGTAGGGAGGACTACCCAGAGGAGTACTCTGCTCTTAAATATCTGGATGTGAGGCGAGTCATCATCAGATACTTGGAAGTGACCAATGATTTCCGGAAATCGGATCATCTGTTTGTTCTGTTTGCAGGTCCTCGTAAGGGTCTGCAGGCTGCTAAGCCTACAGTGGCAAGATGGGTCAAGGAAGCCATTGCAGCGGCTTATGTGGCCGCAAGGAAGGTGCCGCCTATCCAGCTGAAGGCTCACTGCACGAGAGCCTCGATGGCAGAGGCCGGATCCGTCTCCTTGGAAGAGATATGCAAGGCGGCAACTTGGGCTTCGGCTCATACATTCTCCAAGCATTACCGTTTGACGGTGGCTGCACGGGCGGAGGCCCGGTTTGGAGCTTCAGTGTTGAGGTCAGGGATTTCAATGTCCCGCCCTGGGTGAGTACTGCTTCGGTACATCCCACCAGTCTATGGATTGATCAGCTTGATGATATGGAAGGTAAAATTATGTATAATCATACCTGATAATTTTCTTTCCATTAATCATAGCTGATCAATCCATAGCCCCTCCCAGATATCTGTACTGTTTTTATTCTGGTTGCATTTCAGGTTCAAGTTTAGTCTTCAGTTACTTCAGAAAGACTTCGTGTTCAAGTTTTTTCACTTGGATTCTTCAAGAGTTGAGACGAGTTTGTGTTACAGTGAGCTGCTGCATTCCTCTCCCCCCCGTTCTACGGGGCTGGATTGAGACATAAATTCTGCCGGCACTCCCTCCCGCTTCGTGCGGCTGTAGGGCAGCTTTGTACCCCTCCCGCTTCGGCGGTGTTAGGGTCAGTCAGCTCCTCCCGCGGTTGCGGTTGCAGGATAAGCCAGATCCCCCCGCATCGGCGGGTGTGGTGTCCCTCCCCCGCTCCGCGGGGATGAGCTGGACGGATTCCCCTCCCCCACTTGTGTGGGGATGAGCTGGGTTAATTCCCCTCCCCCGTTTCGGCGGTGGTGAGCTGGGCAGAGTGTCCCTTCGTGGGTGTAATTCTCTAAGTGCTGAGTCCTGCGGATGGAGCTTTGATATCGACATACTGAGGAGTTTCCGGCAGCACATGACCACATATAGGGAGGCAAAAGTTTGCTCTCTATCTCCACCTGCTGGTAGATGGACACAACCCACCAGTCTATGGATTGATCAGCTATGATTAATGGAAAGAAAATTATCAGGTATGATTATACATAATTTTACCTTTTAGTGTGTACATTTTTCTTGGCATGTATATAGTTTTTCGTACATTACAGTACTTTACACTTTTTTTGCACGTATATAGATGTTTGTACATTTCAGTGCTTTACACCTTTTGTGTATGATCTTTATATATATCAAAAAGTGTCGATCCCAAATGAATCTCTGGTAAAGATCCAAATAATCAAATGTCAAAAAGCCATAGTATAATAAAGAGGAAACAAAATAGATAGAAAGATCGGTCCAGAGAAACTATGATGCAATGTGTGAAAAAGACACAGGAAATATTTTAAAATGATAGAGAAATTCTCAGAGTATAAACTCACCCAAGCGAGGCTACACCAAAATGGTTTATGTCTCTAAGGGTGGATAAGCTTCTCGATTATAGAATATTTCCGTGCTTTTTTATATATATATATATATATATATATATATTTTATGCATACACACACCAGTTCTCTTTTTGCAACAATAAATTTTGCTTGTTCAATATATAAGTATTTCTGGGTCAATCCTATCATTTGTTCCAACAAACCACACATGCACACTACTTTCAAAAAAAATTATTCACTCCTTTCAAACATTCATAATCACAATAGTGTGTTAAATTAATGTGCTGTAATCATTTCTTAGCACAATGATATACTACTAAACAATATAATCAATGGGCACTTCACATTGTGTAGTCAGATGATCCACACTCAAACCAAATTCAATCCATATTCACAACTTGTAGTCTCATAGAGTAGTACACCAATACTGCTTGTTTCTCTGAAGGAGCAGGTCCTGTTATTTCCGTGTCTCAGGTATCAAATGCTCCCAAGCTATGGTGTACTGCTGTCAAAAGTGAAATCATAACGAGTTCGACTCTGCAGGGTTTCGAATGAACTTCTTCAGGCCCCCTCCCTGCCCATCTTCAAAGCCTTGCTCAAAGCCCACCTCTTCAATGTCGCCTTCGGCACCTAACCACCATACCTCTATTCAGGAAATCTAGACTGCCCCAACTTGACATTTCGCCCATTAGATTGTAAGCTCCTTTGAGCAGGGACTATCCTTTTTTGTTAAACTGTACAGCGCTGCATAACCCTAGTAGCGCTCTAGAAATGTTAAGTAGTAGTAGTAGGAACTCTGGGTATGATTAATTTTCACTTGACATGTGAGAAAGAAAAGCGCCCCTACTCAGTTGGTGCATAGCTCCAGTTGAGCAAAGGTATTTAAATGTTCCCTGGCAGGAAATAATATCATCACGTGCCCTCCTCCTAAAGTTAATTGAATGATTCGTGAGGATATTTGAACATCGAGCTGATAGTTAATTGATGATAGAAAGATTTAAATAATCGTATTCCATTCAATGAAATCATTGAGTCCATTAGGGATTATTGTGTCTAATTCAAAGATCCAAAATTGTTCCTTCCTGTTTAGTACTTGTGACATGTCACCGCCCCTAGTGGAACGAAATACCTGATCTATTACAAGCCATTTCAATTGTGTCAATTGATGATTATGTTCAATACAATGTGTTACAAGGGGAGCTGTTAATACTTGTTTATGGAGTCTATTTTTGTGCTCTGTAAGACGGGTCTTAATATGTCTTTTAGTGCACCCCACATACCGTAACAGGGGCATATAATCCTGTAAATCACATATGTAGACTCACATGTGGTGTTGGTTCTATAGTGATGCACCTTTTCAGCTCTACTTGGATGACACCATTGGGTTCCTGTAATAGTTTGTTTGCAAAATTGACTATGTCCACAAGCTGTATGCCCTTTCAAAATTTGTGGGGTAGCATTAGGTATAGTATGCACGGAATGCACCAATTTATCTCGTAGATTCTGGCCCCTTCGGTATGCTATACAGGGGCGTTGTTGGAAAACTGGATGAAATAAGAGAACATGCCAATGTTGATTGATAATTTGTGCAATTTGGGGAGCTAAATCAGTATATGTCAAAACACATACAGATTTATCTAATGGTTCTTCAGACTTGTCTTGTAATAGGAGTGAATGTTTGGCAAACCATGCTCTCTTATAAGCACGACGTATACTGTGATCCAGGTAACCCCTTTCTTTTAAGCGCTCTATTAAATGAGCTGATTGTTGTCGAAATGTCTCATCAGAGGAGCAAATACGTCAAAGACGTAAAACTGTCCCACGGGTAAAGATTCTTTCATGCGGAAAGGATGATGACTGTGATACTGTAGTAAAGAATTGCGGTCCGTAGGTTTTCGAAAAACTGTGACTGCAATCTCCTGATTTTGCTTATATACTAAAGTATCCAGAAATGATATACTGTCATAGCTGTTTTGCATCGTAAATTTGAGATGTTTGTCTAAAGTATTCAGCCATATAAGAAATTGCTGCAAAGAACGTTGAGATGATGTCCAGATGAAAAAAATGTCATCTATAAATCGATGCCAGATCTTGATGTATTGAAACCATCTGGAAGTATATAAATGTATCTCCTCAAAGGTGCTTACGTACAAATTCGCGATGCTAGATGCTGCTGCTGTGCCCATAGCTACTCCATGGGTTTGGGCATAAAAGGTGGATTCAAAAAGAAAATAATTTTTTAGAAGGACCATTCGAGCTATCTGCATCAGGAATGGAGTGGTGACCAGAGATGTGATAGGTCTTTTTTCCAGAGTTCGATGTACTATATCTAACGCTGCTGCTTGAGGTATATTTGAATACAACAATTCCACATCAAGAGTCACAAACATAGTATCAGGAGTTATAGGTCCTACTTGTGTTAAGACACGCAAAAAATGAGATGTATGTATGATCTTGCTTATGTAACAAAAGGTTATATATGCAAGTCCAAAAAGTGTGACGGGTTCCAGCACAGTGTCTCTAAGGGACACTATGGGACGTCCTGGAGGGTTTTCTAATCTTTTATGAACCTTGGGAACTGTGTAAAATATTGGCGTTTTAGGATTTTTATTTTGAAGGTATCTCGCTTCCATTTTCCATTTTCAAAATAATTCCTTCTTGAACAGCTGTTTGAACTATTTCTGCCATTTCTTTTATCAGCATAGGAGTTGATGCACAGGCAGATCTACAAAAGTAGAAGCCGAAGCAAAGTTTGAGGGAAAGGCTTGCTCCTTAAATAGCCCCCACCTTCCAGAGAGATGAGACTCAGCTGGCGGAGACAAGGAGAAAAAGGGTTCAGCTGGCAAGAGGGGATCCCAATTGGCCAGCCGGCCAGAGGAGGTGGGACCTGGATGCGGGAGCCAATCTGGACGAAGGAGGCGTGGCCCAAGTTCCCGGGCCCGGAAGAGGAGCGCCGATCCAGGAGCGCCGGTGCTGCAAAGATGGTCGGCGCTCCAAAAACTGTAGAGAGGGCAAGTCCTGAAGCCCGGGGCACCACGCCAGTGACACCAGACCAGACATGGCCGCGAGCACGGGGGTAACAGCAGCATCGGGACGCCGGCCCAACCAGCATGGCCGACGCTCCCTCGCACAGAGGCAGGACTGGAGGGCGGTCAGGACCGCAAGCAGGTGAGGGGCGCGACACAGGTACTCTTGTTTGTCCTGTTTGTCTGTCCTAATTAGATTGTAAGCTCTGTCGAGCAGGGACTGTCTCTTCATGTTCAGGTGTACAGCGCTGTGTACGTCTAGTAGTGCTATAGAAATGATGAGTAGTAGTAGTTTGGTCTTGATCTAGTGGTGCATAATAAGTAGTGTCCAACAACTGTGTAATGGCCTCCTTCTGATATTGACTAAAGTCCTGTATTACCACGGATCCTCCTTTATCTGCAGGACGTATCACGATGGCGGAATTAGAAGCCAATTGCTAACTGCCTCACGTTCTTTATTAGTAAAATTAACAATTGTTTTTCTTTTTGAAAGGATGGTAGTTCTGGACTTGTTCCAACCTATCAACATCCCTGCAGACTAAAGCCTTTAAAGTAGAAATATATGAATCAATTGGCCCAGGAGGAATCCACATGGATTTGGGACGAACAAGGGGGCCATCTGAAGGATGAGAAAATCCTTCAGAATTATCCTGTTGTTGGGAGAAGTGTAACCGTACTTGTAAGTTACTGAAAAAACGTGCCAGCTCCACTCTTGCATTGAATCTGTGATGAAAGTTAGTCGGAACGAAAGATAATCTGTGGTTAAGTACTTGAGTTTGTATAGAAGAAAGGGTTACCTCTGACAAATTGATCACATTGATGACTTTGTGTCCCAGATCGTGTTACCGGCCCTGCCCAATATTGTTGTGGTGGGTTGAACTGTTGTGCTCGTCTGCGCTGTCCTCTGCTGCGCTGTCGGCCTCCCCGGTTCCCTCGTAAAAAACGTCCATTGGTAATAACATTAATGCTTTCATCTGAGCTTGATAGATGTTCAGTAATGGCCGTTCTAACTGGTCTAGGTGCTATAGAAACATTATGTGTAGTAGCTGTAACTGGATCGTGTAACCAAGGGTATATTATATCCTGTTGTCCTGTTTGTTGCTCAGCGCCATTCTGCCCTTCGTTTAAAAAAAAAAAAGCCTTCTATTGCCGGTACCTGAGCAGTTGGAACTCTCTTAGACAGTCTCTGGCTCCCCTTTTACTGTTACGACTCGGGGTCCCTTCCCACATTATTTGGTGGTTACCTCAGAAGGGTCTTTTCTTTATGACAAGCTGTGCTCCGGTCATACGCTTCTGGCTGCCATCTTGAAGTGGCGCCTTTTACGGAACACAGACCCCGACTCTCTTTAGATCCGGCCATATTCCATCCTCACTGATGCGCTTTGAGCCTCATGCTATTGCCAAGTTAGTGGCATTTGGTGACACCCCTTTACACCACACCTTTTTGGGGGATTCCTTTCTCTGCAATGTAAAAAAAAATGAACAAGACAACAAAGTCAGCCATGGGGCTTTGCAGTCACTGTGCCTTTCTGCGGTTGATGGTGTTTAGGGATCTTGGGCGGTCCACGTTTCTATTCGCTCCCTTTGGCAGGAGAACCTATCCTTGGGCATTTGACTGCGGCCAGAGAGTTGCGGCTTGGTCTTTCTTTTCTTAGCGGCAGAGGACTTTAAAAAAAAAAAAAACAAGGGCAGGCTGGAGGAGCGCAGTCTCCTACTTCAAGCTTCCGAGGGTTTTTTGTCGGTAGACGCTGGTCCCCTGTGGCTGCTTGGGCCTTTGGTTTGGAGCCCTTTATGGGGTCTTCCTGTTCCTGGCTTTTTCGGTTGACAGCCACGGGCACAGGCTTCTCCCTGGGCCTCCCGGGACAGAGGGTAGGCCTGCCTTTTGGCCCTTGACACTACTTAGGCCCTCCTCCTTTTGTTGGGGTGCTGGATTATTTCTGGGGAGTTTTTCTGTTTATGCCTAATGCCTAGCTCCTCATTAAAAAAAAGGGGGGGGACCATGCTACTGTGATATGTTTTAAGGCGCTGGCAGCTGCATTGGTCCTGCATCTCCCATGCATTTCATATTGCTTTTTTGAGCCTCTGTGGCTCTCCTTTAGATAGGTATTTGCAGCGCTGGCCTTTTTTGTTTTGTTCACCTGTTACCTGGGGCACCCAGCCCCTTGTGTTCATCTTCCGGCAGTTATCTCTGGAAGGTTTCTGCAGTCCTCAGGGCTGTTGCCTTTGCCTCATGGGTTCTGCATTGGTTTTCCATGAGTTCACTACTGGTTTCAAGCTCTTGGACTGCATAGCAGTGTCCCTTTTTCCCTCGGCTATGTTTCTGTGTAGGGGCAGCTATAATTTCAGTGATACGATATTGTCTTTAGCTGTTATACATGACATCAACCTACTTTTTGCTGTGTGGTTCAGAATTCTAATTTTCTTTGTGATGCAGGATATTGAGTATTAGCAACCTCATTATATGCTATACATAATGACATTCTTTTGTGGCTTCCAGCTAGCTACCCTGTATCTTGCATGCTGCCTTGGCAACTCTTTCTCTCTCTTGCTTGCTTACGGACAGTACCTTGGTAGATAGCTGCACCATCTGGGCTATGAGTGCCAGCTTCTTGCAGACTCTGGTCTGGAGTTACACTTTACGCTATTGTCTTTAGCTATTATACATGACATCAGCCTATTTTTGGCTATGGTCTGGTAGCATCCGTAGTGATGTATTGTGGCATTCCTGTAGCTCCATTTGCCAGCACCTTGGTAACCTGTGTGGTGGCAGCACTTCCTGAACTCTGAGTGCCACCTTCTTGTAGGCTTGGTCTGGCGGTACAGTTACCACTATGGTGGGGTAGCACCCTTCTTGTTATATTGTACCTCCCCTGTAGTGGCATTTGTCAGCTTCCAGTGGACTGTTTCTGAGCACTGTCCTGGCAGCATACTAGTGGACTGTATTGTGACAACTTGTGTTAGCATGGTTTGCTGCCTGATAGCAGCATTGCAACATGTGACATGGTAGCAGCAGTCCTGCTGGTGGAATGGCCAGCATCCTTGTTCTCCGCTTCTTAGCAGCATCCTGGTAAATTTCGTTGATGGGAGTTGCTCTGTCTTTGGAAATTGAGCCTAGCTCCGTCTTTGGGCGTCAAGCCATGTCTAGTCTTTGAATGTCGGTCAGTGCTCCGTCTCTGGACGTCGAGCCTAGCCCTGTCGCTGGACGTCAAGCCTAGCTCCATCCTTGGACGTTGAGCCTTGTTTAGTCTTTGGATTTAAGTCAGTGCTCCATCTATGGACAACGAGCCTAGCCCTGTCTCTGGACGTAGAGCCTAGCTCCGTCTCTGGACGTCGGGCCTAGCTCCATCCTTGGACATCAAGCATTGTCCAGTCTTTGGATTTAGGTCAGTGCTCCATCTATGGACATCGAGCCTAGCTCCGTCTCTGGACGTTGAGCCTTATTCACTCTTTGGATGTCGGTCCTTGCTCCATCTCTGGGCGTTGAGCCTTGCTCCATCTCTGGACATCAAGCTTTGCTGTGTCTCTGGCCATTGAGCTTTGCACCATCTCTGGACATTGGGCTTTGCTCTGTCTCTAGACATCAAGTCTTACTCTATCTCTGGAAGTCGAGCCTGTCTCCATATTTAGAGGTTGAGCATTGCGCCGTTGTGCCTCTGTTGCTGGGGGTTGAGCCTTGCTCTTTCACTGGATGTCAAGCCTTCCTCTGTTTGAGCCTTATTCTGACTCGGGAGGTTGAGACTTGCTCCGTCTTTGATGTTGAGCCTTGCTCTGGTGTTGGCACCTTGCCCTGTCTTGATATACCATGCCTTTCTACCTCTCGGTACATCAAGCCTTACTCCGTCCCTGGCTGATGAGCCTTGCTCGATTTCTGGGCGGTGGGCGTTGTGCAGCCTCTGTGGATTGCACCCTGCTCATGTGGTGGCACGTGGCTCTGTCTATGGGCATCGGGGTGAGCGCCTTCACTGGAGGTCGAGTCTTGCCCTGTCTCTGGATGACTGGTTTGGCTGCGTCTTTAGATGTCAAGCCTTTAGATGTCAAGTCTTTAGATGTCAAGCCTTTCTCTGTCGTTGCCGGCCTGCTGTCAGGCCGGGCTGTTTCAATCTGGCATCCTGAATCCATCTTTGGCTACCATGCTTCGCTCCACCTTGGACTCACAGTATTGCTCTGTCTTGGAGGTCGAGTCTCACTCCATCGTGGAGGCCGGCTCTGTCTGTGTCTCACAGGGTTGAGCCGCACTTTGTCCCTTGATGTCATCCAGAGTTCTGTCTCTGGATCTTGCTTTGTTTTTGGAGTTCGAGCATTGATCAGTTGTTTCCAATGGTGCCTGGCCCATTTTGGCAGGTTGCGCCTTGCTCCATTTTCTGGGAGTTGAAACTTGCACCACCTCTAGCTCTCAGTCCATCCCCGTTTCTGGCAGTCAAGGCTTGTTCCATCTCTGGCCATTGTGCCAGGCTGTGTTGCTATTGCTTGAGCCTGGCTCCATCTCTGCCGGTTGGGCCGGGCTCCCTCTCTGCCTGTCATGTCTGGATCTGTTTTGGGCTGTCGCGCCTGGCTCCACTGTCGGGCCTTGTTCTGTCTCTGGTGGGCAAGCCTAGCCTTCTTGCTGGAGGTCGCACTGGGAGCCATCTCTGGCTATTGATTTGGCGTTGGATGTTGTGCCTTGGCCTCCTCGCGGGGGTCGGGCTGTGAGTTGCCCTGGTTTTGAGTCTTCCTCCTTCTCTGGTGGGTGGGCCGGATATTCTTCCTGACTGTCGAACCTTGTGCCATATCTGATTGGCCTACTGCACAGCTCTGGCCACTGTGCTTTGCTTGTCAATAGCTAGTGAGGCATTCGTTACCTCTGCCTGTTGAGTCTGGCCCCGTTGCGGGCTTTGCTCTGTTGCTGGCTATTGTACTTTACTCCTTTGCGTGCTGGCACGGCTTTTCTGCTGCCTGTTGCCAGACTTTCTTCTACAGTTTGGGGCTCCAGGGTGGTTCCATCTCGGGATGTTGGGACTGGCTTCATCTCCGGGTATCGAACTTCCTCGTTCATTCATCAGGAAGTCTCATGCCTTGTCTGGTTGCCAAGTCTTCTTCCTTATGGTGGTTGGGTCTGGGCTTCTTTCTCTTGACTATGGTTGTAGCTGCTTCTATTGGCCTTGGAGGGAGTTTCTTGTGCTGTCTTGAGATGGCAAATTCTCTCGGAGTCTCGCCGCTCTTCCTGTCCCCATGTCTGGGATCTGGTGCCAGCACTGGCTGTTGGGGCTTGGTCTGGCTTCACGGTCCCACCCCACTTGGGGACTGCTTTGTTACATCCCACTCGTCTTTGGATTGATCTGTGGAATACTATAGAAGGCAGAATTAATTCTTACCTGATCATTTTCTTTCCATTAGTCCCAACGGATCAATCCAGAGGCCTGCCCTTTGTTGTTCTTGGTTAGGGTATAGTGTGTAGTGTGTGTCTTTCTGATTTGGATTCAAATTATTGCAGTTGTTGTTTCAGGGTCTTTTATGGACATCTCTTCCATGGCAGGATGGTATGGGAATAAGACTGTGGTCGCTTGATCACAGGTTTGCTGGTTTTCTCTCTGTTTGTGACAGAGGCAGGAGTTTGATGCATGGTATCCTGATTTCCTTACTGGTTTGGTATGATCATACTGAAAGTGAGGCTGCTGCACAGTATCCCTTATGTCAGAGCTCCGGCGTTCTCTCTGTCTCCACCTCATGGTAGTGGGACATAACCCGATCGTCTCTGGATTGATCTGTTGGGACTCATGGAAAGAAAATGATCAAGTAAGGACTAATTTTACCTTTGTATCATAGATTGTTAATATGGTTAATCAGATGAGTGCTTATTCCTAATTTTTTTTTTTTGTTTGTTTGTTTCAGGTTGACTCTGTGGCCAGGATTTTCTGTTTCTGTCATGCAGTTTGAGAACAGGTTGATGTTAAGTGCTGATGTGAGCCACAAAGTCCTGCGTAGTGAGACCGTTCTGGACTTCATGACCAATCTATACAATAAAATAGGCCCACAGAGATTTGTAGAAACCTGTCTAAAGGAGCTGCTTGGTCTTGTAGTGCTTACAAGGTAAAGGAAAAACTACACCATGTTATTATTTTATTGCCTTTGGCTACTCAAAGCTTGTAACTTCAGCTTTAGTGACTTTGATGTAGTTTGTCTTTGGTGTTTTGCTGTTAAAGCCTTTGGACATCAGAGCTATGGCAGTGCTCAAAAATTTCATTAGGATGCTGTCATATTTATTTGGAGTTTTCTTTTTACTATGTCACAACGAGTCTTCTTTGGTTACTCCTTCCAGGCTTGCTTGGGAAGTGGCACTGTTGACAGTCCAGATTAGATTCTGCCAGAATGAAGAAACGCTGTAGTCCAGAGTAAATTGCTTAGATGTCATAGATTGATAGGCAGTATATTAAATAGAAATGAAACATGAGAGAAAACTCACTGCTACAAATGCTTTTTCAAAATAGCGTCCTCTGTACAGGTAAACCTGTTATATTTAATCCCAATATGCTTTCTCCTATATGAAGACCAGGGGTTCCCAACCCAGTCCTTGGGACACACCAAGCCAGTCTGGCTTTCAGGATACCTACAATGAATATGCATGAGATAAATTTGCATCCACTGTCACCACTATATGCAGATTTAAGTCATGCATGTTCATTGTGGGTATTCTGAAAGCCAGGCTGGCTTGGAGTGTCCCGAGGACTGGGTTGAGAACCCTTGATATAGACATTATACATAATAAATATCATAATCTCTTAGACTCAGTTTCAATGTTTCAGTTGTAAATCTTCCTCAAAAAAGAAGTTGAAAATTACTTTTCCTTCCAAATAACCCCATCAGCTTCTACACAATGCGTTTTTAAAATGGTTGCAGCTGGTTTTTCCTAGCAAAGTTTCAGCTGTTTCCAAACCATCATTGTCCCAAAATGGCTGCTGTAATTTAATTCCCAATATCCCTAGCAGTTCTAAATGTTTGGCCTCCCATTCAAACATCAAAGTGCTGTTGGAAGAGTTCAAAAACAGAAAATTGTGCAGTAGGCATTTACCACCCAATAGGGCCCTTTTTTCTATGCTGCATGATGCAGTTAGCTTGGGTTTTACAATGTATTAGACATTAACATATACCCATGCTAACCTCTAATACATATTAAAGTAGCCAGTGTGGCAAAAATCCATGCAAGCTATGCATCCTGTATTATCATCAGTTCATCTCCAAAGCTTCCTAGAAAAAGCTTCAGAATTTGTTCAGTAGGGGTTGATAATGATAGAGGGTGGCATAGCTTATGTGTGTGACTCCAGTAACTGGCTGTCATCAAAAAATGAACATTACAGGTATATAATTTAACTTTCACTAAAGTTGATGAATATGTTTGTAACACTTCTGGGTTCAGGGTCCGACCCGGGCTGGAGCCTCCTGAGGGCAGTCTCCGTTGGACCCTTGGCTGCGCTCGGTGCCTCCACCTCGGGAAAGAATTATTAATGGTTTACCTTCTTCTCCCCCAGGAACCCCAAAACAAGTTCAAATGCAAACTATGGGGGAATAAGGCTAGCTGTTAGTCTGGCAGATTTGAGAGACACTTTTACTTTTTCCAGTTCAATGAACACTTTGGAGTCAGTAGTTCATGCAAACTCAAACTGTTTATTCTTCAAACTCTGCAAGCCAGGAATATTAACTGTAGAAACTTCTAACCATTCAGTGTAGTTCTTTAAAACCTCAGCTCTTCTATAGCTCCTCAGGGGAACTCCTAAGTCTCCTGTTGGATATATTTACAGATGTTTACCTGCAGAACTGTGTACACTTTTTACAGCTCCTGCCCGTGCCTGACCCAGAGAACAGTGTCGCAAAAGCTGTACTCCTCTCAGTATTACAGGTCCAGACCCTCCATGGCCTGACCTCCCTCCAAGGTGCCCTGTGCGTTGGATCCACCCTGGTATTGGGATGGGCACTCCCTGGCTCTGATCCTACACTCCTGGGCTGGGTCTCTTCACTGCCCACCTGTAGCTTTCCTCCTCCACTGTTGATGTGGAATAGATGCCTGGAATAGACTTCTTGAGCTGGTACGTCAAGCTTCATCTCTGGCCGTCTTCAAATCTAAGCTAAAAGCCCACCTTTTTGATGCTGCTTTTAACGCCTAGAAAAGAACACAGTGAAGGTGACAAGATGGATGACGCCAAACAAACTTCTACTGAACTTATAAAAAAGTTCACAGCAAGAGTTTATTCTTAAAAAACTGGACGACACGAGTCGTGTTTCGGCCGTTGAGGCCTGCCTCAGGAGTCCCTAAAGTGATATACAATAAATTATATTAACTCAAAACATTAATAAAAACGGATACATTACAAATAGTCTAAAAGCATAATCTCAAAAATGAATAAAAGCACAATCTCAAAATTAATTATAATTATAACAGACACAAACCAAATACCCTAAAAAGATGTGTGTACCGATTTATAAAACATGGAAACAACATTTAAAAATGTATTAAAGAATGATATTACTAATACAATAAATTGTATTTTAAAATTATCTAAAACGTTTTTGGTTTTTAAACAAATAATCCCCAAATGGAGAGGGGGCAACATTGACAGTCTCCTGCTACAAGAGGAACAACGTTTGATTTTTGAATTAGACATTTTACACCCTAAAGGGCTTAACACAGATCTAGATTAACAGTATTCTAGTGACTGTTTGGTGAATAACTGAGTCTTGAAAGCAGATCTATGCATTGATAATTTGGCTAACAACGGTAGCAGTAATGATATTTTTGTCTCATAATGCCACGCAAATAATGACAATTGATGTCTCATTTTTTTCCATCTCCTTTTTTCCAGTTTTTTAAGAATAAACTCTTGCTGTGAATTTTTTTCTGAGTCCAGTAGAAGTTTGTTTGGCGTCATCCATCTTGTCACCTTCGCTGTGTTCTTTTCTTGATTTTTCCTTTGTGGAGGTCTGCTTTCTTCTGCTTTTAACTCCTAACCCTTATTCACTTGTTCAGAACCCTTATTTTATCATCCTCACTTTAATATTCCCTTATCTCTTGTTTGTCCTGTTTGTCTGTCCTAATTAGATTGTAAGCTCTGTCGAGCAGGGACTGTCTCTTCATGTTCAAGTGTACAGCGCTGCGTAAATCTAGTAGCGCTCTAGAAATGATAAGTAGTAGTAGTAGTTTTAGCAGTAGTGTTGCTGAGCCGCATCTCCCCTTTACAGCCAATGGTCCTTTCTCCTAATTGGGAGTCCCCCTTTCTCTTTTAGGTCAGTGGCAGGGAACCATCAGGCAACCAAATACTCAACACCAAAGCCCCTTCTAAAGGGCATAACCTTATCTTTATCTCCTTGCAATCTTCTCCTCCTCTTTCATTCTTCTTTACTAGGGCACTCTCTCTCTGCTTTTTATTCCAAAATTACTCCCCTTGAGCTGGGCTTCCTCTCACCAAGGGACCTCCTAGACACTCCTCCTAGTGAATCTCTACAGGGACCTACTCTCTCAGTAATCCCCAACCTGACAGAGGATTACATGTTTCTACTGGAAAGATGTCTTGAATTTATGTGAATCAAGAACATTAAAGGGGTAATTTTGAAAGAGAGAGCATAGCCACACTCAAAGTAACCATCCGGTATGGCCTACCAGTAGGGGGAAAGCTGAATTTTTTCCATCACAGGTGGCCCCATGTAACCTCCAACTGGTGGGTTCTAAAAATAGTCCATCTCGTTTATGCCCTGCATTGGTGTCACAGACCATCACATTGCCCATCGACAGCATTGTCACTCAGCTCTCAGCACAAGCATGTACTTGGAGAGGAAATCTCCGCCCTTCTCAAGGCCAATGCAGTCAAACCCATGCCACCAGGAGAAGAAGAGAAGGGGTTCTATTCCAGGTACTTCCTTGTGCCCAAGAAAATGGGAATTTCATCCCATCCTAGAGCTAAGGGCCCTGAACAAATTCCTGGTCAAAGAAAAGTTCATGGTGATTTCCCTGGGCACCCCATGATTCAGGAAAACGATTGACTGTGCTCTCTGGATTTAAAGGATGCCAATACCCACATTTCAATACTTTTCAGTCAAAGGAAGAATCTCAGAGTTTGAATAGGGAAACACCATTACCAGTATCACGTGGGTATTCACCAAATGTCTAGCGGTAGTAGCAGTGTATTTATTCAGGTTGGGAGTGTATGCGTTTCCCTATCTGGATGATTGGCTGGTCAAGAGCACATCACAAGAGGGGGCAACATTTGTACCCCGCACTTTCCCACTCATGGCAGGCTCAATGCGGCAGGCAATGGAGGGTTAAGTGACTTGCCCAGAGTCACAAGGAGCTGCCTGTGCCAGGAATTGAACTCAGTTCCTTAGCTCGCCAGGACCAAAGTCCACCACCCTAACCACTAGGCCACTCCTTCAGTTGGAATACATAGGAGCCCTGCTGGATACATTGCAGGCTCAGGCCTTTCTTTCACAAGCGAGAGCAGAGACTTTATCAATGCTTGCCTCATAAGTCCAAAGCAGCAAGCAAGTCACAGCTCAGCAAATTTTATTTATTTATAATTTACTATACCACTTATTTTGATGAGAGAGGGCTAAATGGTTCACAGGCTAAAACATAAAAAGAAAGGAGCTCAAAAAAGAAAATAGGACAGGAACTCAATCAATTCACAAGAGAGAAAAGAGAAAAAATAAAGATAGTGCAAGTAAGAACAGATAGGAAATGTTGCATCATGCAGCCCTCACCTACCGTAGGGTATGTGTATAGGGTTGTTGGAAAAGCCAGGTCTTCGGAGGAGGAAGTGATGACGATCAGACAGCATGGTCGCATGAGGACGGAGCTCCCGCTTCCCCCATTAAATAAAGGCGATTAAACCAAATCAAAGCATAAAAAAAGAACTAGCATACCCGAAGAAGAGACTCCCGAATCATTTGAGCTTGGACGACTCATGAGCCAGAGGCCCTCGGGAGTGGACCTAGCGCGCTTTACCTTCTCGAAGAGAGCGGAAAAAGGAGGAGACAAAATGGCGGAGGCAGGGAAATCGCCAGAACCGCTGGTTGCGGCGGAGCCCCGCCAAACGGACATTGCCTTGAAACAACATGAAACAGTGAACCTACCATCGGAGATTCCTCCGGAGCTGAAAAATTGGCTGCAGAAAATCAGCTCAAGTCTGCATTCGCTGAGGTCCGAAGTAGCGATGCTGGGGACCAATCTCAGAAGCGAAATCTGCGAGCTGGGCACCAGACTTGAGGAAATGAAAACTCAGTTGGAGAGCCATAGTGAAGCGCTGGGAGCGGTGGACCAACAGCTGATCGATATGCGAGCAGAGGAACAACAACAGATGGAAAAGCTGGAAGATCTAGAAAATAGAGGCCGCTGGAACAACCTAAGATTCCGGGGCCTACCAGAGACACCCGCATACCAAAACTCTGAACAGGTGGTCCAGAAGATGGTAGTGGAACTGTTAGGAAGGGAAGGCGCGCCCATAAAGGAGGAGGATGTCCAGCTGGAAAGAGCACATAGAGCACTTGGCTTCATGAGGAATAATGCTCCTAAGGACATCATAGCATGCTTTTCCAGCTACAAGCTTAAAGAGCAGGTGCTGAAAGCTGCGCGCCAAGCCCAAGAATTTACATGGACACCTATAAGATTGAGGTTTATCAAGATTTGGCAGCGGCGACCCTAAAACGAAGAAATGAGGAAAAGCCAGGTCTTCAAAGCAGATTTAAAATGTTGAGATTGATACAATAGTGCATGTCACTCCCATGACATCCCTCCACTTGAGAGAAGCCCAGATGTCTTTCTCCTACATTGGGGGAAGAGTCTTCTGTATTCGTATCCTCCAAGCAAGACCAGGGAACTATGATCCTAATCATGCCTTAAAGTAGCTCTCCGCATGTTTCTTTTGACCCAAGCAGGATGGAGGTAGCCATCGGCAAACACACAATTTCAATTTGGCTAGCAGATTGCATCTCCTTTACTTATGCCCAGGCTGGGCTGGCTCTAGAGAGACTTGTCAAGGCTCATAATGTCAGAGCCATGGCTCTGTCAGTAGCCCACTTGAGGTCAGCCTCCATAGAGGAGATTTGCAAAGCTTCAACATGGTTATCTATCCACTCATTCACATTTCATTACTGCCTTGAGCGGGATACCTGACAACACAGCCAGTTTGGACAAGCAGTCCTGAAGAATTTGTTTGGTGTCTAGAATCCAACTCCACCTGCCTAGACCCAGTTTTGTTCTGTTCCAGGCTGCACCTCCACAATTAGTAGGTAAATGGTTTCATGTTGATTGGACTATAAACCTCAGTGTTTTTAGTCCCTGTTGTCCTAGCTTTGTTGTTTTTGGTGAACCTAGTAGCTACAGATTCCGAGCTGTGAGAATACAATGGCCTGCTTGTCCTTGGAGAAAACAAAATTACTCACTTGTAGCAGGTGATTTCCGAGGACAGCAAGTATTCTCACATATGCTCCCTCCTCCCCTTGGAGTTGTATTCTTTAGCTTTCTGCAATGACTGAGGGACTGGGCAGGAAGGCAACAGTGCATTCGTGATGGAACACTGCTAGAAAGATTTTTTATCTCGCTAGTCAGTGTCCGCACTGGGCTCCATCAGATGAAGTCACCCTGGCTGTGAGAATACTTGGCCTTCTGTCCTCGGAGAGCACCTGCTACAGGTGAGTAACTTTGCTATGTTGCATATTCTACAGTGTAAGTCTGTTTAATAATGAAGCAAATAATCATACTACTCACACTGATGCAAAGTACATCAATAGTTTTTATTTGCAGGGTTTGCACCAATATATTTGTGTAACCCTATGGGTTAAATTTGAAAAGATTACCTGGCTCCTTCTAGCTCTGGTGTAGAGACAGTGAGCAGTGCAGTGAAACTGAGTAGTCTGTGTGCATGCGCTGAGTGTTCCGCATGCCGATGGAACTCTCAGGAGAGTGACAAACAGCTCAGGCTGGCAGTTGGGAGAGAGCTCTATTGGTGAGAACATGTTACTAGGAAAAGACTGGAAGAAAGTTGATGCTGGAGATCATCACCTGAAAGGAAAAGGTGCCCACCGTTCAAGAGAGCCAGAGAGAGAAAACAAAGAGAGCAGCTAAGTGACTGAAACTATTTAAAAAAAGTGCACATAAGAGAAAATAGTAAAGGAAACCTGAACAATAAGTGAGAGATAACTAAAAGAAGGGAAAAAAAGAGTAGAGGAAAACTTACATGTTGAGATCCTTGAAGGTCTCAGGAAATCTGAAAGACAGGAGAAAAGAAACTTTAAAGAATCTAGTATTTTGCAGAATTGAATGTACTTAAATGATTTCTGTAACTAATATTTACACTTATCTGAAAATGCTCTCAATGTTTCTAGGGACTAAACTGATTTGTGTTGCAAACCTGTAATTGAAATATATATGTTAAATTTGCAAGTTGGTAAAATTTCATTAACATTTAAATATAATTCAACTAATAAAAAAATATTTTCTTTTTATTGTTAAACTCCCTGGTTGGTGTTGAGTCATTTTGGGGAAACACTGTGACATATTTGGTACCATCATTTAATACCTTGCTCTGCCACCAGGAGGTTTACATTTGCTTTCCTTGGGCCTGTATCTTTGATGCTGGAAACTGGTTCCTGTATTTTTGCTTAGTGTTTACTAGTGATTTTATTTTGTTATAATTAACTATTTTATTGATTTTTTTTCTACATTAAAATTTTAATTAAAATGAATTCAAATAATTGTGTAATTCTTAGAGCTAAATAATATTTTGTGGATGACAGGGGTGAATCTAGGGTAGGGTAGTCAGGGCTTTGTCCCAGATGTATTTTTTTTTAACAATTTTTATTGATGACACGAAAGAATTCAACATATCAACGTACATGTTATAAACCTTGTGTTAAACATCACACAATATGTATCATCGATTTTCATTTCCCCCACCCCTCTACCCTCCCCTACTGGTCCTGTTAGCAGTTCAAAATCCTGCTTCTCGCAACAGGCGTTAGAATGTTCCAGAATGGTGACCAGGTTTTACAGTATTGGTCTCCCCTCTTTGAGGCCAGGTCTCCCACTCTCTTCTTTTCCACCATGCAACATTGGATCATAGCTCCTCTCCATTGCGGCACTCCAGGCAGCTCTGGTTGTAGGCACAACTGCGTAATTCTTTTTCCCATCAAAATTGCTCTTTTCAGAAAAGCTCTCAGCTCCTCTGGTGGTTTGCCCACGGATGTTATACACACCAAAGAGCTTGACCTGGTGTTGGGTACCATTGTACTTTCCACATTTGTGATATTTGGTGCCCCAATTTTATCCAAAAGAGAAGTACCACTGCGCAAAACCAAAACATATGGCCCAGGGAGGCTCCCACATGCCCACATTTAGGGCAGTCATCTGTAGTCCTCAAGGTCACTCTGAAAGCCCTGTGTGGCGAAATGTATAGTCAAATGAATTTGTATTTCATTTCCTACCATGCCACATTCTCTGTCACCTGATACACGCTCGTCAAGCACAATTTTATCTGTTCAGGGTTAGGTTTCCACCTCAGTTCTTGATGCCACTGTTGCGACACATGACTGTAGTCTAGAGTCCCCTGTAAATCTCTTAGGTGGTGATGAAAATAACGAAGTGGCACTTTTCAGTTGGGCCTTCAGGGCCAAAAGGTCGTTCATGTAGTCCCATGTTTGTTGCGCAAGGTCTATTGCAGGTAATGTTCTAACATAGTGGCTAAGCTGTATGTATTGAAAATAGTCTTTCTGCCCCAATCCAAACTCTTCACATAAAGCCTGGAAGGGTTTAATAATCCCTGTCTCAGACACCACCTGAAACAAATATTTAATACCACAATTTTCCCATTTCTTGAACAGAGCAGACCTTCCCTCCTCTGGGAACGCTAGGTTACCTTTTATGGGTAACAGTGGGGTTACTGTGTTATTCCATTTGTATGTCTTACCCAACCATTTCCATGCTTTGCGCAGTGGGTTTAAAATGAACCCATATGGTCCCAGTGCTGGTAATTCCTCTGATGGGGCATGAAGCCAATAGGCAAACTTCATTGGGGCCATCAAAGAGGTTTCCTCTCCCATACAGGAGAAGAACTCTGTTGAACGGAACCAATCAGATAAGTGCTGCAGGCAGCATGCTATCGCTATAAGTTTTAAATCAAGCAGCCCCAGTCCCCCTCCCGAATAGGGCCTCATGAGGTTCTTCAAACCTATATGTGCTCGTTTGCCCTGCCAAAGAAAAACTGTAAGGGTTTTGTGTAGCCACCTCTCCTCTCTGTATCTCAGTATGGCTGGGATCATCTGAAAAATGCACGTCCATCTGGGGAAAATGAACATATTATACATAGCGATTCTCCCCTTTAAGGATAGGGGCAAACCCTGCCAACCTTGCAGAACTTCCTTAGTTCGATTCTTCAGGGGGTCCATATTCTCTTTATACAGATTCGCTAAATTTCTTGGAATATAGACCCCTAGGTATTTAAGTGTCCCTGTAGCCCACTGAAACGGAATGGGCCTCCCCACCCCGCCTGCACCTCCTCCTGTATCGGGAGAGCCAGTGACTTGTGCAGATTTAATTGCAATCCCGAAAAGAATCCAAATTCATCTACAACTTCTACCAAGTGCGGGACTGAAGTTTTCGGTTGAGTGAGTATAAGAAACAAGTCGTCCGCAAAAGCCAGCACTTTTATTAGCTGTCCATGGGCTGGAACTCTCTGTATGACTGGGTCTAGCAGAATCGTTTGTAGGAGGGGCTCCAAATAGAGGAGAAACAGTATAGGAGATAATGGGCAACCCTGTCTTGTGCCCCGCTCTACCCGGAAAGGCATAGATCTAGTACCATTAATCAGTATTTGTGCAGTGGTATTATTATACAGCGTCTGACTGGCTTTTAAAAACCAACCGTTCAGTCCAATATATTCGAGTACTTGGAACAGGTAGTCCCCATTGACTTTATCAAAGGCTTTGGCTGCATCTAAGCTGACTAATAATAAAGGGTCTCCCGTAGCTTGTCCATACGCCACTGCTAGAAGGGCTTTCCGTACCTGCCTTACCACCTGCCGGCCCTTAACAAACCCCACTTGGTGTTCCCCTATCAAGTCTGGGATATAGGCCGTCAATCTATTTGCCAGCACTTGGGACAAGATCTTAATATCCACGTTAATGAGGGAGATGGGCCTGTAAGATTCTACTTGATCCTTGGGTTTACCTGGTTTGGGGATTAATGTTATCAATGCCTTATTCTCCCTTGGTGAGAAAAACCCCCTAGTCACTACTGCCTCAAAATAATCATAGTACTCGTTAGAAAAACCATCGAGCCCTGGGGCTGAGCCCAACTGTAGGGCCTTTATTACTTTGAGTACTTCTTGCGCTTGGAGTGGCGCCAGCAACACTTGGAGGGCTGTTTCTGATGGGGCATTTTTGCATCTTCCAAGTAATCCCGAGTCAAGGGGCCCTGAACCCTGTCTTCGGAACTGTACATTTCCATAAAGTGTTCACGGAATATGTCCACTATATCGTGTAGCTTGGTGAGCTTGTCCCTCCTGAGATTCTCTATCACTGGGATGTATCTTTGGGAGGTATGCGATTTAGCCACTCTTGCTAACAATTTGACCGATTTATTCCCAAAGCGCTGGAAATTCAAGCGCCGGGCCACCAACTGTTTCATAGCTTGCTCATGGATAAGGGAATTTAATGCTACCAGGGCCGCTGACATTGAGTCCCTGTTAGCTAGTGTAGGATACTTTAGATAGTGCCTCTTTGCTTTCATGTAAGCCGTCTCTAATCGTAGGATTCCCGCTGCTAATCGTTTTTTCCTAACACTTTGAAACGCTATCACTTCCCCTCTCATGACCGCCTTGGAGGCCTCTCAGAATAATATGGGTGAGTCACACGAGGTCTGATTCGTGTCCTCGTACAATTTCCACTTTTCCAATAGGTGTTCTAATAGTTATTTATCTCGGTACAAATAGGCGGGGAATCTCCACTGGCTATTTGCCCTCCCCCCTCCCTTAGATCAAGCTCTACCCAAATCATATTATGATCAGAGATTTCCATGGGGCCAATAATGTCCTTCTAGACTTTGAAGAACCAAAATTGTGATATTAAGATATAGTGTAGGCAGCTCCACACGTTTCCCTTAGCTTGGTCGACCGGAACTTTAAAATATTTAGGAGTGTATTTGCATGCGGATATGAGAGTGGTATATCGTCGCAATATACAGGACAAGCTAGATGGCATTAAAAAACTGTGGCACAGATGGAGAGATTTGCCCCTTTCTTTATTGGGGCGTGTAGCGTTAGTAAAAATGGTTATGTTGCCCAAGATTCTATACCCCTTACAGATGATGCCATTTTGGATAACACGGAAAGATGAACTATACTATAAGGGGTTTATTGGTACTTTTCTTTGGGCGGGAAAGCGGGCCAGGATAAGTTTTGCTAAATTGACAATTGCTAGGAATAAGGGAGGATTAAATCTTCCGGACCTGCGGTTATACAATGTGGCAGCGCTACTTAGGTGGATTTTTGAGCTCCATTCTGGGTCTGCTAAATATGCCCCAAAAGGTATCTGGCAAGGTGAGGTGCTGCCATATTCAGTGTTTAATAGTTTACAAGTACAGGGAAGCTCGAAAGGAGACCTCCAGTGTTTGCTTCAGCCTCTGAGAAAGGCCTGGAATTGGTGGCGGGGTGGACTGGGAAAGGCCACAGGACCATCTCCGTTTCTGACAGTAGTAGATAACCCCTCATTTCCAGCGGGTCAGGGGGCGTCGCGGTTCAAAGTGTGGGCCAAAAATGGGTGTCGTTATGTGGGACATTTTACGGTGGAGGGACAGGGGATATTCCCCACATTTGAGCAGGCTCGGAATTCTTGGAGCTTGGGGCAGGAAGATTATTTCCCTTTTCTTCAATTGAAGCACTATTGTGCGACCTTGTCTTCTAGGAAAGAGGGGGGGCCTAGTTTTTCGCGGCTGGATAAGATGTTTTGTCAGATGCCGAACGCTGCAAACAAATTGGCGGTATGGTATTCTATAGGAAGGGAGCAAAAGGAGGACTTCTTCATTGCTGGCCTGACAAAATGGTGGGGTGAACAAGTGGGGGAGGAAATCACGGGTAACATGTTGGCAACCTACTTTGCAGCGTCATTTAAACTGACAACTAGTGCAAATTTGCAGGGGATGCAGTTTCGGTTGCTACATGGTGCTTTTATAACAAGAGAGAAAGGAAAGCAGATGGGGCTTTGGGAAGATGACACTTGCATAAGATGTAAACACAGTACTACCTTTTTGGAGTGTACTGAGTTGTATGTATTCTGGAAAGGGGTGCTGCAAGTGTTGGAGCATTTGTTGGCACAGGCTGTAGAGTGGTCCTACCGGATTTTGCTGTTGGGGGATGAGTCTCAGTTGCGAGAACAGGGGTTGCAGCCATCTCAGGTCCGGTTTTTATGTGTAGCGCTGATGCTGGCACGAAAAACGGTATTAGCACACTGGATTTTGGAAGACCCGCCGACTATCAACCAGTGGTGGACTAGAATGCTGCAGATGGCTAGATGGGAAACGGAACACAGTAAGTCCACTGGAGGGAGAGGTCAGGCATATGGTTCTTTATGGAAGCTGTTTGAGGTACTGTATTCTGCAAAGAAGGAATCTCCAGGAGCGGGGAGGGGGGTGGGGGTTAGACGGGTATAAACTAAAAAGTTAGAGGGAAGGGCAGAGGAGATATATTTATGTTTAAAATGGCCTCATTTTGAAAGTTGTATTATGTTAAGGTTATACAATAAGGTTTGTTAGCTGACACATGTAGTCAATGTATTCATTGTATTCATAGGTTATTATCGGCTGCTAGATATTGGAAATATTGGAAATAGTTGGCTTCATTGAGCCGGAATGTGATGTTCAAATGTTACATGTCTTTTCTTCTAATAATAAAGATATTTAAAAAAAAAAAAGATATAGTCGATTCTGGACCAAGATTGGTGAGCTTTGGATTGATGGGTGTAATCTTTTGTAGTAGGGTGGAGAGAGCGCCACGGGTCGATTAAGTGAAGGTGTTTACAGAGTGCAGGGATCCCCTTCCCCTTACCTACCCCTGGAATAGCTGTGGGGGAGGATCTATCTAAAGTTGGATCTTGTACCTGATTAAAATCTCCCGCCCACACCCATGGGGCATCAGTGTATTGTAGCCCTAGCGCTATATAGCGCAGTTGGCCTTCTAACGTGGTGAAACGGGGTTCTAGTGCGGTTCCCACCGCTGCTACTAGCTGCGCGAGCTGACGGGCGGTGAATTTGGCCTCGCCTCTCGGGGACGCGGTCGCCATCTTGGATTCACTGCCAGCCGTAAACAGCTTTTCTTTGTCACTTTTGGAGCTTTTCCTTGTGTTTCCGAGTGGCATAGGAACGAGATATGGTTCCATGCACCGTTCTTTGTGCTCCAGCAGTGCCAGGTCAGTGTTTCAAAGGTTGTATCGCGTCTTTATGGGCCAGGAGCGAGCGGGGCTCTCGGAGCAGCAGAAAAACGCTGTTATTGCTCCCACCGCATCACGTGACTCCCCGTCCCAGATGTATTTACACAGAGCAGGATAAGGAAAGGGGGGAGAGAGAATAGAAGAAATGCTATCTTTGCCACTACCTGCTACCATCATGGTAGCTTGCCCATATCCTGCTTTTGAGGATATGTATTGCTTGCCCTGGACACCCTAACACTTAGGGGTCCTTTTACTAAGGTGCTCTTTAATGTGTTCTTAAATCAAAATATCTGAAATGCCTTCAGCTTATCCAGAACACGGCCATCAAGCTCATTACTGCTCATAAGAAATACGATCACGTCACACCATTGCTGAAAGAGGCTCATTGGTTACCTGTCACTCATATTACATATAACCTTCTTCTTTTGGTTCATAAAATTTTGACTTCAGGTGAACCCCATTTTCTTCTCAGTTTGCTGAATCAATATCGCTCGGCAAGGATCCTCAG
Source organism: Microcaecilia unicolor (assembly GCF_901765095.1). Lineage (NCBI taxonomy): Eukaryota > Metazoa > Chordata > Amphibia > Gymnophiona > Siphonopidae > Microcaecilia > Microcaecilia unicolor. The sequence continues at coordinate 45,360,339 of NC_044034.1, forward strand.
GTGTTCATAGCATCACTGTTTAGTAGTTCTTGCTTTTAAGGATATTACCCACAAAGCTATATGAAGTTCCATTTTTTTTCAGTGCAGGGCCCTAGATCCCTTTTCATGTCCTACACAGACCTTGCTTGAGTACCTTCTGCATTTATCAGAGTCTGGTCTCAAGACCAACTCCGTAAGAGTTCACCTTAGTGCGATTAATGCTTACCATCAACGTGTAGAAGGTCAGCCTATCTCTGGACAGCCTTTAGTAGTTCGTTTCATGAGAGGTTTGCTTTTGTCAAAGCCCCCTGTCAAACCTCCACCAGTGTCATGGGATCTCAATGTTGTTCTCACCCAGCTGATGAAAGCTCCTTTTGAGCCACTGAATTCCTGCCATCTGAAGTATTTGACCTGGAAGGTCATTTTCTTGGTGGCTGTTACTTCAACTTGTAGGATCAGTGAGCTTCAGGCCTTAGTCGTGCATGCACGTTATACTAAGTTTCATCACAACAGAGTAGTCCTCCACACTCACCCTAAGTTCCTGCCGAAGGTGTGGTCGGAGTTCCATCTGAACCAGTCAATTGTCTTGCCAACATTTTTTCCCTGTTCTCATGCCCACCCTGGTGAAAGCAGCGTGCACACTTTGGACTGCAAGACTGCAAGAGAGCATTGGCCTTTTACGTGGAGCGGATGAAGCCCTTCAGACAGTCCATCCAGTTTGTTTCTTTTGATCCCAACAGGAGGTGAGTTGCCATCAAAAAACGCACAATCTCCAATTGGCTAGCAGATTACATTTCCTTCACTTATGCCTAAGCTGGGCTGACTCTGGAGGGTCATGTCACGGCTCATAATGTTAGAGCCATGGCTGCGTCGGTGGCTCATTTAAACACAGCCTCCAATGAAGAGATTTGCAAGGCTGCAATGTGGTCATCAGTCCACACATTCACATCTCTAAAGACCCTATTATTTGGAAAAGCTTACGCTAAAGACCCGCCTAGCATCTCTATCTTCTGAACACTGCAGTTGTCACGACATATTGAACTCTATTACTCTTTCTCCTTTTCCTCTCGTTTGCTGTTACTCACTAATCTCTTTAACTTCAATGTATTTGATTGTTTGCTGAATTGATGTATGTTTTTGCAGACTGATGTAAGCCACATTGAGCCTGCCCATGGGTGGGAAAATGTGGGATATAAATGCTATAAATAAATAAATAAATCTTACTACTGCCTTCAGCAGGATACCCAATTCAACAGTCGGTTTGGGTAGTCAGTGCTGCAGAATCTGTTTGGGGTTTAGAATCCAGTTCCACCCCCCTAGGCCTGTTTTTCTTCTGTTCCAGGCTGCACTCTCAGCTAGCTGTATATAGTTTCAGGTTAACCTATGTTATGTCCTCGCCATTGTGAGGCCCAAGTGACCAGTGTTCATTGTTTTGAGTGAGCCTGGATGCTAGGGATACCCCATGTGTGAGAATAAGCAGTCTGCTTGTCCTCGGAGAAAGCGAAGATACTTACCTGTAGCAGGTATTCTCCGAGGACAGCAGGCTGATTATTCTCATAATTCCTCCCACCTTTCCCTTTGGAGTTGTTATTGTTATTTGTTATACTTTTTGATTTAACTGAGGTACATGCTCGTGCAGCGGGTGGGAAGTCAGTCCATGCATGCGAGGTGTGCGCTGTATGCACACCAGAAGACTGTGGCAAAACATTTTTGGTTTTGCTGTTGCAAAATGCCAATTTCCGGGCCGACACGGACATCGACCCACGTGTGAGAATAATCAGCCTGCTGTCCTCGGAGAATACCTGTTACAGGTAAGTATCTTCGCTTTTTGGGTGGTAAGGAGTTCTACCATTTGGTTCCTAGGTAAGTGAAGTCTGCAGAGTGGATAGTTTTGTAGATCGCATTTTTGTAATTTGGGAGTTGTAGTCTGAGGTAGTTTCTTTCCTCATCTTTAGTGTTTCTTTGAAGTAAGTTTATTAATGGTACCATATAGTCTGGAGCTGTGCCATTTAGGATTTGAAAGATAAAGGTACATAATTTGAAGGTGATTCTCACTTTGATGGGAAGCCAGTGTAATCTGATTAATAAAGGGGAGGCATTTTCAAAATGAGAGCTTTTGTATATGAACCTGGTTGCAGTGTTTTGTGCTGTCTGGAGTTTTTTCAATAGGTACTCCTTACAGCTATCATATATAGCATTACAGTAATCAAATTGGGATAATGTTAATGATTGTAGCAATAGTCTGAATGTTTCTGATGAAAAATATGGTCTGATCCTTTTTAGTTTCTAAAGAGACATGAAAGAGTTTCTCCGAGGACAAGCAGGCTGCTTGTTCTCACTGATGGGTGACGTCCACGGCACCCCCTCCAATCGGAATCTTCACTAGCAAAGACGTTTGCTAGCCCTTGCGCGCCCATGAGCACCGCGCATGCGCGACCGTCTTCCCGCCCGAACCGGCTTGTGTTCGTCAGTCTTCTTTTGTCTGCGCTCGGGACGGTCGTGTTTTGCCGCCGTTTCATGCCCCTCAGAAGACCTCGCGTGTCTTTCGCGTTTTTTCTACTTTTTTCTGTGTTTGTTAAAAAAGAAAAGAGGATTCCCCTTTTTTCCCGTATTTCTAGCTTTTTCCCAGCGTAAGTGTCCTTTCGCTTTCGGGAGCGGCCTTGTTGGCTGCCCGTACGGGTTTTTCTCCCTTTTTTTTCAGTGCCTATTGTCATCATCACGAATTTTGATTTCGCCTGCGCGATTTTTCCGCCCATGTCATCGAAGCCTTCCAGCGGCTTCAAGAAGTGCACCCAGTGCGCCCGGGTAATCTCGCTCACTGATAGGCACGCTTCGTGTCTTCAGTGTCTGGGGGCTGGGCACCGCCCGCAGGCCTGTAGTCTTTGTGCTCTTTTGCAGAAGAGGACTCGGGTAGCGAGATTAGCCCAGTGGAACGTTCTGTTCTCCGGCACTTCGACGGCAACAGCATCTCGGGATTCGTCGAGTGCATCGGCGTCGGCAGCACCGAAGTCTTCGGGGAGTGCATCGGCGTCGACGGCATCGAGGCGTATTCCTCCTGCATCGACAGTACCGAGACTTCGGAAGAGTGCGTCGGCGTCGGTGGTACCGGGACCCCCGCTGGTGCTGATGTCGTCGGACGGTGGTGCTTCGTCTGGAGTGCAGGTGAGGGCTGTCCATTCCCCTGCTGGTGGCGGTGAGCCTTCGGGTAGGTCTCCTCCTGCCCTGAGGGCTCCTGCAGTACAGCCCCCCCCCCCCCGGATCGACCATCTTCGGACCCGGCCCCGAGGAAGCGACGTCTGGATTCAACGTCCTCCTCATCGGTACCGGGGAGCTCCGGTGATATGCTTCGCTCGAAGAAGTCGAAGAAGCATCGTCACCGGTCACCTTCCCGACTTGGTACCGGGAGCTCTGGGTCGCCAAGGGAGTCAGCACCCAGCAGGCATCGGCACTGGGAGGACCGCTCACCCTCCATCCAGGAGGTGTCGGTGCGCTGTACCCCGGACAGCCCGGTACCGCCTCCGCGCCCGGAACAGATTCTGACCTCGACGCCTGCACTGGCTTCAGACTTTCTCCACAGCCGCTCTGCACGAGAGTCTCCGGGCCGTACTTCCAGGCATTCTGGAAGAGCTGTTACGTCCTTCCCCTCCGGTACCGGGGGTGCTTGCGCCACCGGTGCCGTCGAGTGAGGCGACAGCTGGCCCTTTGCCCGGGGTGAGGTCCCTGGGCTTCGGCTGCCTCCCAGGTGGACTCCCCGACGACGTCGGGGGAGGGAGCTTCGCCGCTGCCGGCCAGGGAGTCCACCTCTCGACGCTCCCACCGTGGCCGTGTTTCCACGGAGTCGGAACGGGCGCGGCTTCAGACACAGGTTCGTGAACTTGTGTCTGATACCGATGATGAGGCCTCGTGGGAGGCGGAGGAGAACATCAGATATTTCTCTGACGAGGAGTCTGATGGCCTTCCTTCTGACCCCACTCCCTCCCCTGAAAGGCAGCTTTCTCCTCCCGAGAGTCTGTCTTTTTTGGCCTTTGTCTGGGAGATGTCTACGGCCATCCCCTTCCCGGTGGTCGCGGAGGATGAGCCAAGGGCTGAGATGTTTGAGCTCTTGGACTATCCTTCTCCACCTAAAGACATTGCTGGCGAACTGGACCAAGCCACTAACTAATCCCCACATTCCCAAGAAGATAGAATCCCAGTATCGGATCCATGGGGACCCAGAGCTGATGCGCACTCAGTTGCCTCACGACTCTGGTGTGGTGGATCTGGCCCTGAAGAAGGCTAAGAGTTCTAGGGAGCATGCTTCGGCGCCCCCGGGAAAAGACCCCAGAACCTTAGACTCCTTTGGGAGGAAGGCCTACCATTCTTCCATGCTCGTGGCCAAGATTCAATCATACCAGCTCTACACGAGCATCTGTATGCGGAACAATGTGCGGAAGCTGGTGGACTTGGTGGACAAGCTCCCTTCTGAGCAAGCCAAGCCGTTTCAGGAGGTGGTCAGGCAGCTGAAGGCATGTAGGAAATTCCTGGCCAGAGGGGTATTTGATACCTTCGATGTTGCGTCCAGGGCCGCTGCTCAAGGTGTGGTGATGCGCAGACTCTCATGGCTGCCTCCGACCTGGAGAATAGGATCCAGCAGCGGATTGCGGACTCCCCTTGCCGAGCAGATAACATTTTTGGGGAAAAGGTCGAACAGGTGGTAGAACAGCTCCACCAGCGGGATAACGCTTTCGACAAATTCTCCCGCCGGCAGCCTTCAGCATCTACCTCTTCAGGTAGACATTTTATGGGGGGAGGAGGGAAGGAGGGCTGTTCCCTACTCTTCTAGTAAGCGTAGGTACAATCCTCCCTCTCGACAGCCTGCGGCCCAGGCTAAGCCCCAGCGCGCTCGCTCTCGTCAGCAGTGTGCGCCTCAGCAAGGCCCCACAGCTCCCCAGCAAAAGCAGGGGGCGAGCTTTTGACTGGCTCCAGAAGAGCATAGCCGATATCACAGTGTCCGTGCCGGACGATCTGCCGGTCGGGGGGAGGTTGAAAGTTTTTCACCAAAGGTGGCCTCTTATAACCTCCAACCGTTGGGTTCTTGAAATAGTCCGGCAAGTATACGCCCTCAATTTGGCCTCCATGCCTCCAAATTGCCCACCGGGAGCTCAGTCTTTCAGCTTCCAGCACAAGCAGGAACTTGCAGAGGAACTCTCCGCTTTTCTCAGCGCCAATGCGGTCGAGCCCGTGCCACCGGGGCAAGAGGGCTTGGATTCTATTCCAGAAGCATCATGATGCTATGGATTCTCTCGCCCGCCGGATGCCTTCTGCTACTACCTCCTCTTCTAGGAGGTTTTTTGGATGGAGGAGGAGTGCTCCCTATTCCTCTGGCAGGCGTAGGTACACTCCTGCTTCCTGTTCAAGCTCGCTCCCAGCAGCCTCGCTCTCGTCAGCAGCGTGTGCCACAGGCCCCTCCGGCTCCACAGCAAAAGCAAGGGACGGGCTTTAGACTGGATCCAGAGCAGCATAGCCGACATCAAAGTGTCCGTACCGGATGATCTACCTGTTGCAGGGAGGCTGATATTTTTTCACCAAAGGTGGCCTCTTATAACCTCCGACAGGTGGGTTCTTCAAATAGTCCAGTCTGGATACGCTCTCAATCTGGAATCAATACCTCCATATTGCCCACCGGGAGCTCAATCCTTCAGTTCCCAGCACAAGCAGGTACTTGCAGAGGAACTCTCCGCCTTTCTCAGCGCCAATGCGGTCGAGCCCGTGCCACCGGGGCAAGAGGGGCTGGGATTCTATACCAGGTACTTCCTTGTGGAAATGAAAACAGGGGGGATGCGTCCCATCCTAGACCTAAGGGCCCTGAATAAATATCTGGTCAAAGAAAAGTTCAGGATGCTTTCCCTGGACACCCTTCTTCCCATGATTCAGGAAAAAGATTGGCTATGCTCTCTGGACTTAAAGGATGCTTACACGCATATTCCGATACTGCCAGCTCACAGACAGTATCTTCGATTCCGTCTGGGAACACGGCACTTCCAGTACTGTGTGCTACCCTTTGGGCTCACCTCCGCGCCCAGGGTGTTCACGAAGTGCTTGGCTGTGGTAGCAGCAGCGCTCCGCAGGCTTGGAGTGCACGTGTTCCCTTATCTCGATGATTGGCTGGTGAAGAACACATCTGAGGCAGGAGCTCTACAGTCCATGCAAATGACTATTCGACTCCTGGAGCTACTGGGGTTTGTGATAAATTATCCAAAGTCCCATCTTCTCCCAGTACAGAGACTCGAATTCATAGGAGCTCTGCTGGATTCTCGGACGGCTCGTGCCTATCTTCTGGAGACAAGGGCCAACAATCTGTTGTCCCTCATCTCCCGGGTGCGAGCGTCCCAGCAGATCACAGCTCGGCAGATGTTGAGATTGCTTGGCCACATGGCCTCCACAGTACATGTGACTCCCATGGCTCGTCTTCGCATGCGATCTGCTCAATGGACCCTAGCTTCCCAGTGGTTTCAGGCTGCTGGGAATCTAGAGGACGTGATCCACTTGTCCACGAGTTTTCTCGAATCCCTGCACTGGTGGACGATTTGGTCCAATTTGACTCTGGGACGCCCTTTCCAAATTCCTCAGCCGCAAAATGTGCTGACTATGGATGCGTCTCTCCTGGGGTGGGGAGCTCATGTCGATGGCCTTCACACCCAGGGAAGCTGGTCCCTCCAGGAACAAGGTCTACAGATCAATCTCCTGGAGTTACGAGCGGTCTGGAATGCTCTGAAGGCTTTTAGAGATCGGCTGTCCCACCAAATTATCCAAATTCAGACAGACAACCAGGTTGCCATGTATTACATCAACAAGCAGGGGGGCACCGGATCTCGCCCCCTGTGTCAGGAAGCCGTCAGCATGTGGCTTGGGCTCGCCGTTACGGCATGTTTCTCCAAGCCACATATCTGGCAGGCGTAAGCAACAGTCTGGCCGACGGGTTGAGCAGGATTATGCAACCTCACGAGTGGTCGCTCAACTCCAGAGTAGTGCGCCAGATCTTCCAAGTGTGGGGCACCCCCTTGGTAGATCTCTTCGCATCTCGAGCCAACCACAAGGTCCCTCAGTTCTGTTACAGACTTCAGGCCCACGGCCGACTGGCATCGGATGCCTTCCTCCTGGATTGGGGGGAAGGCCTGCTGTATGCTTATCCTCCCATACCTCTGGTGGGGAAGACTTTGCTGAAACTCAAGCAAGACCGAGGCACCATGATTCTGATTGCTCCTTTTTGGCCACGTCAGATCTGGTTCCCTCTTCTTCTGGAGTTGTCCTCCGAAGAGCCATGGAGATTGGAGTGTTTTCCGACCCTCATCACCCAGAACGAAGGGGCACTTCTGCATCCCAACCTTCAGTCTCTGGCTCTCACGGCCTGGATGTTGAGAGCGTAGACTTTGCCTCTTTGGGTCTGTCGGAGGGTGTCTCCCGTGTCTTGCTTGCTTCCAGGAAAGATTCCACTAAGAGGAGTTACTTCTTTTTATGGAGGAGGTTTGCCGTCTGGTGTGACAGCAAGGCCTTAGATCCTCGCTCTTGTCCTACACAGACCCTGCTTGACTACCTTCTGCACTTGTCTGAGTCTGGTCTCAAGACCAACTCTGTAGGGGTTCACCTTAGCGCAATCAGTGCATACCATTACCGTGTGGAAGGTAAGCCGATCTCGGGACAGCCTTTAGTTGTTCGCTTTATGAGAGGTTTGCTTCTGTCAAAGCCCCCCATCAAACCTCCTACAGTGTCATGGGATCTCAATGTTGTTCTCACCCAGCTGATGACACCTCCCTTTGAGCCACTGAATTCATGTCATCTGAAGTACTTGACCTGGAAGGTCATTTTCTTGGTGGCAGTTACTTCAGCTCGTAGAGTCAGTGAGCTTCAGGCCCTGGTAGCCCATGCTCCCTACACCAAATTTCATCATAATAGAGTAGTCCTTCGCACTCACCCTAAGTTCTTTCCGAAGGTGGTGTCGGAGTTCCATCTGAACCAGTCAATTGTCTTGCCAACATTCTTTCCCCATCCTCATTCCTGCCCTGCTGAACGTCAGCTGCACACATTGGACTGCAAGAGAGCATTGGCCTTCTATCTGGAGCGGACACAGCCCAACAGACAGTCCGCCCAATTGTTTGTTTCTTTTGATCCCAACAGGAGGGGAGTGGCTGTGGGAAAACGCACCATATCCAATTGGCTAGCAGATTGCATTTCCTTCACTTACGCCCAGGCTGGGCTGGCTCTTGAGGGTCATGTCACGGCTCATAATGTTAGAGCCATGGCAGCGTCGGTAGACCACTTGAAGTCAGCCACTATTGAAGAGATTTGCAAAGCTGCGACGTTTTTTCCCCGTCCGCATTCCTGCCCTGCTGAACGTCAGCTGCACACATTGGACTGCAAAAGAGCATTGGCCTTCAATCTGGAGCGGACACAGCCCAACAGACAGTCCACCCAAATATTTGTTTCTTTTGATCCCAACAGGAGGGGAGTGGCTGTTGGGAAACGCACCTTATCAAATTGGCTAGCAGACTGCATTTCCTTCACTTACGCCCAGGCTGGGCTGGCTCTTGAGGGTCATGTCACGGCTCACAATGTTAGAGCCATGGCAGCGTCAGTGGCCCACTTGAAGTCAGCCACTAGTGAAGAGATCTGCAAAGCTTCGACGTGGTCATCTGTCCACACATTCACAACTCATTACTGCCTGCAGCAGGATACCCGACGCGACAGTCGGTTCGGGCAGTCAGTGCTTTAGAATCTGTTTGGGGTTTAGAATCCAACTCCACCCCCCTAGGCCCATTTTTATTCTGTTCCAAGCTACACTCTCAGTTAGTTGGATAAGTTGTTAGGTCAATCTCAGTTATGTCCTCGCCGTTGCGAGGCCCAATTGACCATGGTTGTTGTTTTGAGTGAGCCTGGGGGCTAGGGATACCCCATCAGTGAGAACAAGCAGCCTGCTTGTCCTCGGAGAAAGCGAATGCTACATACCTGTAGAAGGTATTCTCCGAGGACAGCAGGCTGATTGTTCTCACGAACCCGCCCGCCTCCCCTTTGGAGTTGTGTCTTCCCTTGTCTTTGTCTTGCTACATACGGGACTGACGAACACGAGCCGGTTCGGGCGGGAAGGCGGTGCGCATGGGCGCGCGAGGGCTAGCAAACGTCTTTGCTAGTGAAGATTCCGATTGGAGGGGGGTGCCATGGATGTCACCCATCAGTGAGAACAATCAGCCTGCTGTCCTCGGAGAATACCTTCTACAGGTATGTAGCATTCGCTTTATGACTATTGAGGAAACTTGAGTATCAAATGTTAAATGTTTGTCTATAATTATACCTAGAATTTTTAGATTATGTCAGTGGGGAATGAAATGTTGTCAGTTGTGAAACTGTTGTAGTCGTTTTGGTCAAATAAGTTGGTAATGACCATGAATTTAGTTTTTTTTCTTTATTTAGCTTTAGTTTGGATTCTGAGGCCCAGGTTTCCTTCAAATTTATGCCAAGTTTTGCCTTTTGTAAGATGTCTTGAATGTTGTTTTTGAAGGTTATGTATATGGTAACATAAGCAGCATATATGAATGTTTTGAATCCTGCTGTTTCTCGATTGTTACCTAGTGATGAGATCATTACATTAACAGTATGGCCGATAGTGGAGAGCCTTGAGGGATGCCACAGTCCGGTGACCAAGGAAAGCGTGGTCTGAAACCTGATTGTGATTTGTGTAGTGGGATGTAGTGCTGTTACCAGGGCCGTGCCTAGGGTCTCTGGTGCCCCCCCCCCCCCCCCCCCCCCCCCCCCGTCTAGCAGAGCAGGAACAGAAGGGAGCAGGCAAGTAAGCCGGACCTCAGGAAAAAATAACACTTTATGTATCTCTCATTGATAAGTCTCTGACTCTAAAGTTTAGCAATTTCATTAAAGCAAAATGTATTTTCATAACACTTCAAAGATTTCCAACTCAAAATAGGAATGCTAATTCAAAATGTGAGCAAAGTCCTCTTAGTTTCCAAAGATTCTTTTTCTAATCTCCTTTGCACCAAAGGATATAATTCAGATCAAACATTTATCTCTGATCAACTATCTCAGATCAAATATTTATTTCAGATCAAATATTAAGGTTTCCTTGCTTACAGTCACTTAAATCTACCTAGCCTTTATATAGCTTATAGGATTTAAACACTCTTAAACTGAAATTCACCCTTTTCTATTCTTCATAAACTTCAAGTAATCCTGAAATATTCAGATCCTTTTCTCACTAGATTCAAACTTCAATCTCCACCAACCTCTTTTTATTCATATTTTCTCATTTACCACATAATCAGGCACTCTTTTATAATTTCAGTCAACACACACAGGAGCTCACAGCTGCATGTCTCTCTTGGCCAAACCGACGGTCAGTTGCTGTCTCACTCTGTTCCCTTCCGGGCAGATTTCTAACAGAAGCTGATTATCCAATCAGAGAGCTCTATTTGAATGCAGATTAACACACAGCCACTGGGAATTTTTAGTCAAAAACACTAGATAAACCCTTTGTTTTTGGACCAAACTTCACACTTTTGATCAGAGCCATAACCTAACATTAAGGCTGTAAACACTCCATCATTTTTATCCATAAATATGCAAATGAGAACCTCCCAAAAACGGACAAATTTACATACGATTTAAACAAATCTGAGCATATGACAACCAAGTACAGACTCCCAGCACCTGAATTCTGCAATTAGATTTAATGTAAATACTTTTAAAACTTATTTTTAGCACTTTTAAAATTTCAGGTTCTCTTTAATTTGAATGCTGTTCAAGCTCTGAAGCTCACCCTGAGTGAGGAGTTATCGCCAAACCAAAGCATATATAGCAATCTGGTTGTATTCTTTCAAATAACTTGAAGAGCCTGCCTGCCTCAGTGAATACTGCTGCGTTGCTTTCACTTCTGGGTTTACCATGAAAAGGAGGGCAGGGGAGATAGGAGAGTCGGAACTCCCGGTATAAGATTTTGCAAGTGAGCGGAAGGCAGGGACGGCAGGGCAGCAGCGCCCCTCGAAGGCAGGCGCCCCCCTGCCTTGCTTACCCCGCTTACCGCATTGGCACGGCCCTGGCTGTTACTATTCCTTCCATTGCCTTTATCATCAAAGGAATGGAGGCTACTGGTCTGTAGTTTGTTACATCAGTTATGGTGATTGAATTGTTTTTAGGTATTGGTGTTAGGATAATAAAGCCTTTATTTTCAGGGAAAGTGCCATGGAATAGTAGGAAGGAGATATACTGCTGAAGCAGATTAATGAATATATTAGGAGCTTCCATCATAAGGTAACTAGGAAAAAGGTCTAGTATGCATTGTGAGGTTGAGTATTTTAGGAGGTAATGTTTTACTGTGTCATGGGTTGGTAGTTGGAAGGAAGACCAGGTTCTGTTGGTGGCTATTCCTGTATTTGTGTCTGACTGTTTTTCGTAAATATCTTGATGGTTGATTTTTAATTTGAGTACTCCTTCTCTGATTTTAACTATTTTTTGTTTGAAAAAAGTAGCCAACTGCTCTACTGTTGGTAGGGACTCAGTGGTTATGGTTATTTCTTTTGTGCATAATAGGTTTTTTATCAGATTGAAAAGTTTACTAGTATTAAGGAAATTGCCACCGATTATTTTGTTATAGTATTGAGTTTTTGCAATTTTGATCTCATTTTTGTATGTTTTGATGGCAATTTTCCAAGGTAATTTGTTGTCTTTAGCCCATTTTCTTTCCAGTTTTCTACATTTCCTTTTCAAAAGAAGTATAGATTGGTTAAACCAAGGTGAAATTTTCTGGGTTGGTTTGGATGTAGATTTGAGGGGAGCTCTGTTATTTAAGACATTTTCGCATAGGTCATCCCATTTAACCATGAAGTTGTTATTGTCTACTGGAGGAAGAGCAGGATTGTTCAAGACGTTAGACCAGAAAGTTGTGGTATTTATTTTTCCTCTAGTTTTGTGAGGAGTCATAATACTTTTATTTTTCATTGATTTTGTATTTCTCTTCCAATAGAGAGAGAACCTGAATTTACTGTGATCTGACCAGGGAGTTTGAGTCCAAGTATGAATACTTAGATGAAAGTTGTTGTTTGCAAATTTATAGGCTAATAGGTCAAGTAACTGACCTTTTTTTGTGAGAGGTATTTGTGAATGGTTGCGTGAATTGCCAGTAGTTTAAAAAGTCAAGTAAATTTTTTATGTTACTATCATTCTGATTATCTAGGTGTAAATTGATATCCACATTGAGCCTGCAAATAGGTGGGAAAATGTAGGGTATAAATGTAATAAATAAATAAATAAATATCCCCTATTAGAGGACATTATCAAATTTAGTGCATGTGTTAGATACAAATTCAGTGAAGATATTTTTTGTTGATTGCCACCTCCCTGGTGGGTGGTAAAAAAAATGATGACACTCCTTATATTCCTATACGTGTCTTATCATTTAGCGCACGCTAATCGTTAGTGTGCGCTAAACCTGTTAGTGTACCTTTTTAAAAGGAACCCTTAGTTTTGTCCCTGCTGGAATTACTTCTTAGGTATGATCTGAATTTTATTTTATGTTACATGAACTGTATATATTTTTTTGACTGCTGAGAATTGTTCCTGATGCAGATATTTGCTCATTTTGGGGCCCCTTTACTAACACTTAGCGCATGCTAAAATACTGTACATCCTATTTTATACCTATTGGCCATATGGGACTTAGCATACACTAATGTATGTTTAGTGTGTGTTAAGCTTTAGTAAAAAGGGTCCCTTTCAGTGCTGCATGGTTATAAGTGAATAGAAACTTTTTCAAAATAAATAACTGATGACTGAGGGGAAATATGATAAAGGTCTATAAAATTCTTAATGGAGTGGAATGGGTAAACATGAATTGATTATTTAGTTTTTCAAAAAGTACAAAGACTAAGGGATATTCAATGAAGTGACGTAGTAGCGCATTTAAAACAAATAGAAAAAATATTTTTTTCTGTTAATGTATAGTTAAGTTCTGGAATTCGTAATGGAGCAAATAGTAAAAGCAGTTAATGTAGCTGGGCTTCCTGGAGGAAAAGTCCTTAAACTGTTATTAAGGGAGACTTGGGGAAAACCACTACTTATCCCTGTGGTTAAGTAGCATGGTAAAGTTGTTGAGGGCTGAGCTGGGGGGAGGAGTTGCCATGAAAATTCCAGGCACCACAGGAAATTTCTACTTGGCATGGCAGCCTAGTACCTAGGATTTGCCAAGCCTTGATATAAAGTTATATAATATGTATTCTACAAAAAAGTAAGTTACACCACCTGAAAAGGAATTATACTGGATTCTAATTCTATGAGCTCAAGTACAGAATACTCAGATTTTGTGTTTGCTGCCACTACCTGCTTGTTGTTTGATAGGGAGTGGCATCAAAATAATATATTTTATAATTCTTCTATATCTCAAAAAGAAAACAACCTGTTTTTTGTTGCTAGGTATAATAACAAAACCTATCGGATCGATGACATGGATTGGTCTGTGAATCCAACTAACAAATTTCAGAAACATGATGGTACAGAAATTACCTATGTGGACTATTACAAGCAGGTAAATTGTATTGCTGCAACTATTAAAGTAGTTGAAAGCCCCCCCAGAAAGCAGTTTGAATATATGATGCCTTTGGATTAGTTGCAGTACTTTTTCTTTTGGTATTGGTAGTTAATCATAAAAGCTGTTGTGGCAAATTCATAACTTTAAGCAGTAAATTATTATTACTTTGGCAGTGTTATCCTATATAATAATTCTCACCTCCAACGTTCTAATGTGCCTGGGACCGTGCCTCCCTCGGAGGTGGTCTGCTAGGCAGGCACGCACTGACTACTACTACTACTATTTAGCATTTCTATAGCGCTACAAGGCATACGCAGCGCTGCACAATCATAGAAGAAAGACAGTCCCTGCTCAAAGAGCTTACAATCTAATAGACAAAAAATAAATAAAGTAAGCAAATCAAATCAATTAATGTGAACGGGAAGGAAGAGAGGAGGGTAGGTGGAGGCGAGTGGTTACAAGTGATTACGAGTCAAAAGCAATGTTAAAGAGGTGGGCTTTCAGTCTAGATTTAAAGGTGGCCAAGGATGGGGCAAGACGTAGGGGCTCAGGAAGTTTATTCCAGGCGTAGGGTGCAGCGAGACAGAAGGCGCGAAGTCTGGAGTTGGCAGTAGTGGAGAAGGGAACAGATAAGAAGGATTTATCCATGGAGCGGAGTGCACAGGAAGGGGTGTAGGGAAGGACGAGTGTGGAGAGATACTGGGGAGCAGCAGAGTGAGTACATTTATAGGTTAGTAGAAGAAGTTTGAACAGGATGCGAAAACGGATAGGGAGCCAGTGAAGGGTCTTGAGGAGAGGGGTAGTATGAGTAAAGCGATCCTGGCGGAAGATGAGACGGGCAGCAGAGTTTTGAACCGACTGGAGAGGGGAGAGGTGACTAAGTGGGAGGCCAGCAAGAAGCAGATTGCAGTAGTCTAAACGAGAGGTGACAAGGGTGTGGATGAGGGTTTTGGTAGAGTGCTCGGAAAGAAAGGGGCGGATTTTACAGATGTTGTAAAGAAAGAAACAACAGGTCTTGGCAATCTGCTGGATAAGAGCAGAGAAGGAGAGAGAAGAGTCAAAGATGACCCCAAGGTTTCGAGCTGAGGAGACAGGGAGAATGAGAGAGCCATCAACAGAAATAGAAAATAGGGGGAGCGGGGAGGTGGGTTTGGGGGGGAAAATGAGAAGCTCGGTTTTGGTCATATTTAATTTCAGGTGGCGTTGAGACATCCAGGCAGCAATGTCAGACAAGCACGCTGAAACTTTGGTTTGGATGCAAGGTGAGATATCAGGGGTAGAAAGGTAGATTTGGGAGTCATCAGCATAGAGATGGTAGGAAAAACCATGGGATGAGATTAATGAACCAAGGGAAGAAGTGTAGATAGAAAAGAGGAGGGGACCAAGAACAGAACCCTGAGGTACGCCGACAGGCAGAGGGATAGAAGTAGAAGAGGATCCACCAGAGTGAACACTAAAGGTGCGGAGGGAGAGGTAGGAAGAGAACCAGGAAAGGACAGAGCCCTGGAATCCAAGTGAGGACAGGGTATCGAGAAGTATGCTGTGATCGACAGTGTCAAAAGCAGCAGAAAGATCAAGAAGAATGAGGATGGAATATTGACCTCTGGATTTAGCCAGTAATAGGTCAGTGACAGCTGATTCCAAAGCAAGGGGAGGAGTAGGGAAACACGCGGAGTGTTTCCCTACTCCTCCCCCTGCCTGGGAATCGGCTGTCAGTGCGCCGCTCCCTGCCACTTCGGAACAAGTGGCAAGGAGCGGGGCAACACAGCCCCCCCTCGCCTCATCACCACACCACCCCCCCCCCCTCCACCCGACAAACAAGCCTAACCCAAAAAGTTTTCCTTAGCACCCGATCATACGGAGCAGAAAGTGCTTCCTTCCCCCACAACCTCCCTCCCTCCTCCCCTCCTTTTGAGCAATGCTTCACAAATCTTTCCTGAAGACCCCACAGCCAAGCAAGATTTCAGTTACCCACAATTAACCCCATCTCAGACAAAGCTCGGCAGCCCTGCTTTGCCTGCGCTGCTGCCGACGGCTCTGCGAGCGACTACCTTAGCCTGCAGCGGTGAAGGCGGCTGTGCACCAGCGAGGGGCAACGGTCTGCGTCGTCCTCTCCTGCTCCGCTGTCTCCTGCAGCCATTACCATGGAAGATTGTCATGCAGGCGAGAAGCTCTACCGGGCCAAGTATGCCAAGAGCGGCCGAGGTTCGTGCAAGAAATGCGGGCGGCAGCGCATCGCCAACGGCTCGCTGCGACTGGCCATCATGGTGCAGGTAGGCGCTCGCGTTGCAGCACATGGGGGCGGGGAGCAGGGCTCGCAGACCGGCGATCGCGCTGATCGTTCCAAGCAGTGTTACTGGCTGGTGACTTGCAGGCTTTGTCCTGCCATGCTCTCTCACTCTTTAAAAACAAACAAACCCTTACAATCACTCACAGACATATGTTCGTACCTGCCAGACTCTCTAACTGTTCAAAAAATACACAACTATTTATTTATTTTTTTTTTTTATGTTAATTTATATACTCTCACACATACTGTGTCACTTCCCCCCCCCCCCCCCCCCCCCCCCCCCACACCCACACACTCATGCACGGTCACAGTTCACCACCCCGCCACCTCCTCCTGTGACTCTCACACCCATACACAATTACTGTCTCACACACACAAACATACTAATGCAGCCTCCAACTTCGCCAGCCCTGCCCACACCTTTCAAAAACTCCCACTGAGGAACAACATGTCTGAAACCCACTACAGTCACCCCACAACACCCTAGCAATTAAACAATCAGCCCCTCCCTCCTCTTACATTCAGACACACACAAAGAATCGCTGACAAACACATTCACAGACATTCGCCACCACCCTCTCAGTTACACCCACCTCTCTCACTTTCACAGATACACGCACACAATCTCTCTCTGTGACACACACATAGATTATCAGTAAAACAATTAAATTCAGAAGTGGAGATGGGGTTCAATAATACAACTGCTGAAACATTAGTGGCAGAAAAACATTACCTTCCTAGCCTAGGAAGGCTGATAAAAAAGAAGAAATACTATTCAAGCCTTACAACACTCTCTCACTCTTTCAAAAATGCTCACTTACACTCACAGAGATATGTTGGTGCCTGCCAGACCACTCTTACACTCACTCTCAGACATACTGTGTCAATGCCACACACACTCAATCACCTTTTAAAAAACATTTATATCCCTTAATATCAAACTGAAAAACAAACAAAAAAAAAGCACATGCTAGCGCCCATTTCACTTGTTTCGGAAACGGGCCTTTTTCACTAGTGTTAGATATTTATTTTTGGATTTCCCAGAAGCTGTACTGGCAAATGATTGTACTATAGGCCAAGATAAAATCTGATCACCAGAAGAAGAGATAAAGCAATCATTGGTACAGCAGACTGATAAGTGGGGAGAAAATGTAGAGCATGACTCATATAATTATTTCCAACTCCACTATATGTATGTCTTTGTTGCCTAAGGATTTCTTAGTGTTTGTATGTGTGAGTGTGAGTAGATTATGGTTGCATGTTTGTATAAAATTTGGAGCAGTTAGGTTTTAATATTATGTTTCGCTGTATGTAGGTTTATATACTACAGCAGCTGAAACTCCTTTCCCCATAGAAATGCACTGGGCCTTTTTTTTGGAGGGGGGGGGGGGGAGGACATATTTCTCTGGAACCCCTGATCTGGGTTATTTTAAAACTTGATATGTCCTTTTACTGGTTTTAACCACACGCCAAGTTTCATCCTATTCCATTAAATTTTCTATGCTACAGCAGCTGCAATTACTGCTTCAATAGAAATGCATTGAGCCATTTTTTGGTGAGGCTTATTTCTCTAGAACACCCAAATTTGTCTTTGTGTCTTTTTTACTGGTTTTTATGACATGCCAATTTTCATCTCATTCTATAAAATCTTTGAAGAGTTATTTGGCCCCCAGTTGGAAAGGCAGACAAATGGACATTCTTGACTTCTTTATATAGGTAATTCAGTCTACCTTGTACTGGATTGGAAATAATAAAAAGAACAACACTCACTAGTGTTTATCAAAATGCCTTCACTGGTTATTTTGAAAAGCTGAACACATGATACTACACCTCTTGGGCAGGGCCTGTCTAATAATTAAATCCAAATTTATTACAATCTCCAAATGGTCAACATGTTTCAACAAAACTGTATCACAAAATCCTTTCTAACATTTGGATTGTGTTGGTTATTTTTATTTTTTATTACATTTGTACTGTAGTAGGTAATCTTTGCTACTGAAATTCAGTCTTCAGACCCATTACTGTGACACTCAGCATTGATTTATAAGAATAACAAATTTGTTTTTCAAGTTAAGGTTCACAGTTGTAATTTGCACTCCCTCTTTTCTGGACAGAGTGTTAATTGCTTGTGAATGTGGACAGTATACTCTCAAATTGATAGCTGTTCCAAGTATCAGTGTAGCCTGTCCAAAGTTCAGTATGTCCTTCCTTTGCAGACAACCTATTTTTAATGTTCAATGTTTCCCAGAAGACATAATAAGTTCTTCTTCCTTGACACATTTCCTCTGGACTTTCTTTTTCTTTTCTTTTCTGTCTACTTATAATCCTCCAAATAATTTAGTTTTTCCTTATCCTTCACTGGCAATTTTATACTTGAAGTGGATGGTATATAGTATATAGATAGACAGACTAGATGGGCCATATGATTTTTAGTTTCATTAATTTTTATTGATGAAATTCCAACAATAACAGCAAATAGTTAGCATTCTCAACTCTTTCTCTTATTAAACATTGATCCAATATGATGCTAATGTACTCAACATTTCTACCACCACCATATGATTTTTAACTGCCATCATTTTTCTCTGTTTCTTTGATTATTCTGCACCCCAGTAGAAAGAATACTTATAGGGGAATTCTGGGCAAAATAATGTGCACAATATTTTAAAATTCTGCAAAATTCTACAGACATGTGGGGGATAATTCTATAACAGTGTGCATATAATTAGACGCCTGTTCTGTAAAGGAAAATACATACATACATACTACTACTGCTACTACTTAACATTTCTAGAGCACTACTAGGGTTACGCAGCGCTGTACAGTTTAACAAAAAAGGACAGTCCCTGCTCAAAAGAGCTTACAATCTAATGGGCGAAATGTCAGGTTGGAGTAGTCTAGATTTCCTGAATAGAAGTATGGTGATTAGGTGCCGAAGGCGACATTGAAGAGGTGGGCTTTGAGCAAGGCTTTGAAGATGGGCAGGGAGGGGGCCTGGCGTATGGGCTCAGGGAGTTTATATATATATACATGCCCACATTTCTTTATAGAACACTAGTGTGACTGGTTATACAGGAGATACATGCATAACTTATAATATTCTATAAGTTATGTGCATAAGTGTGAATCCTGCCCCTCTCTGTATCTGCTGTTAATAAAAAAAGTCAACTCCTATGTAGAGTGCAAAAGATCCCTGGGTTTGTGAAGCAGCAGCTTCCTCACCATTCCATGGTGGTCAAATCTCAAAAAGGCCAAAAGTTCAAAAACTCACTTCTCATTGTCCCCTGGGAGGGAAGTCAGATACTGGAATCTTTTGGGAAAAGACTGTTTCAGAATGCTATTCTCATGCCCTGCATGGACATGTACTTGAAGAACACTGTGCAGTGTAGTGGAGAAGGCTGAGAAACTCTGCTTGCTAGAAGCCAGAGGAATGGAATGTTGAAAATACATCTTCCATGAAACCTATAGTATTTTGTATATGGCATTGGAAGCTTCTGCTATGGTTGAGGGCCTCAGACCTAAGACTAGATGTGCAGGTAAAGCTCGCTGATGTGCTATGCTATGAAGACAATCTCTTTGGGGATAAGGTGCAGGAGGCTGCAACTCTCATCAAGCCGCACAGTAACACTCTTAGTTAAGATTCTCTCCAGGCCCACTTTTGACCTAGCCTCCTCTTTTAGGAGGTATCAGAATGGAGGGCAATGGAGATTCTGTTACTCTCCTAGGTGTAGGTATTCTCCTCCTTCCCAGTCTAGACAGGGGTCTCACTCTCATCAGAAGGTCCCAGCCTGCATCATAGGCAGGCTGGGGTTTTGACTTCCTCCATGAGAAAATAGCTTCAGTTCTCCAAGGACAAGCAGGCTGATATTCTCACATGTGGGTGACGTCACGTCGGGCCGGAGGATTTTCTAGCAAAATCTCAAAAGTCTGTTCCAGAGCGTTCCGTCGCGTGAGACAATCCCATCGCACATGCGCACACACGTTTTCCTGCTCGCGGCGCGGACACACTCCTCAGTTCTTTCTTTTCCGCGTCTGAGGAGACACGGATTTCTGGCTTCAGCGCTTCGCGGTTTCCAGGCCTTTGGAGTGGAATTTCTCTTCAAACGAGTTCGTTTTACCCTTTCGGGTGTTGTTTTACAAAAAAAAATAAAAACCTTTAGTCTTCATAGTTTTTTTGTTTTCTAAGTTTCCTTTCTTTTTTCGTGCGACCGTTCTTAGGTCGCTCGATCGGGTATTTTTTCCCTTTTTTGTGTGTCTGTTTTCCTGACACAATCACGTCCTTTGATTTTGCGGAGGCGATTTTTCCCGCGATGTCATCGAAGACACCCAGCAGCTTCAAGCCATGCGCCCGCTGCAACCGGACCATCTCTGGCACTGATCCGCACTCCTGGTGCCT
This sequence comes from Microcaecilia unicolor, assembly GCF_901765095.1. Taxonomy (NCBI): domain Eukaryota; kingdom Metazoa; phylum Chordata; class Amphibia; order Gymnophiona; family Siphonopidae; genus Microcaecilia; species Microcaecilia unicolor. Next base: position 45,380,568 of record NC_044034.1, read on the forward strand.
TCAGTGCCTTGGGCCCAACCATCTTCAGGACAGTTGTAAGTTGTGCCTAAAAATGAAAAAGCGCACTCAACTTTCTTGAGAGGCCCAAAGAGGAAAGCTTTTTGGGTCCGGTACCTCGACGTTGGCGTCGACATCGGTACCGTCGTTGTCAAGGGCAGCGTTGGCATCGGGAGACCGGGTACAGGCTGCCAAGAGACCAATGCACGCTGGGAGCAGTGATGTAACGAGTGGGTCTCCACCCGCCTCGGCACCTCCTGCTTTGCAGGCCCCCCGGGACCAACCTCTATCGGACCAGGCCCCGAGAAAGCATGTAGATTCCACGTCTTCCTCACTGGTACCGAGGAGTCTCGATGATGGGCGTTGGGTGAAGACCAAGAAGCACCGTCATCGTTCTCCTTCTCGACACGGTACCACGAGCTTCGGGTCATCGAGGCATTCGGTACCCGAGAAGTGTCGGTGCCGAGAGGATCGCTCTCCCTCTGTTATGGAGGTATCGACGCGCAGGTCATCTGGCAGCCTGGTACCGGCTCCCCAAGCCTCTGTAGATTCTGCCTCTGACGCCCACACCAGCACCGCAGCCTTCCCCGACAGCTTCTGTAGATGAGCGCATCAAGGTTATTTTTCGAGATTTCATGGAAGTGGTGCTGCATCACATGCGCCCAGCACCAGAGGTACCGGTACCGACGGTGCTGGATGCTCCTGTGGCACTGTGTCTCTTGCCGGTGGTGACGTCTCCTTCTCCGGTACCACTTCCGGTATCGGAGCCGGTTGCCTCCCGGGTCGATTCTCCATTGCCTTCAGTGGAGGAAGCTTCACTGGAGTCTCCTGGGGAGTCAACTTCTCGACACCGTCATCGAGGTCATTGCACCTCTATGTCGAGACGGGCTCGGATCCGGGCTGCTCTTTCTGAGTTGTTAGCCCCATATGAAGATGGCTCATCTGATGAAGATGGGGGTCATGGAGTTTTCTCTGCCGAGGATTCTCTAGGTCTTCCGTCTGATTCGACCCCCTCACCTCAGAGACAGCTCTCCCCTCCGGAGAGCTTGTCTTTTTCATCTTTTGTGCGGGAAATGTCTGAGGCCAATCCCTTCCCTGTGGAGACTGTGGATGAGCCCAGGGCCAAGATGTTCGAGGTCCTGGATTATCCATCTCCACCTAAGTCTTCTACCACAGCTCCTTTTCATGATACACTCAGGGAAGTGCTGATGAGGAACTGGGAGAAGCCTCTTTCTTGTCCAACTATCCCCAAAAAGGCTGAATCCCAGTATCGGATCCACGGGGAACCCAGTTCCGTCCGGCCTCAGTTGCCTCATGACTCTGCGGTGGTGGATTCCGCTCTCAGAAGAGCTAAGAGTTCTAGGAACTTTTCTCGGCACCCCCGGGGCGAGAACATAGAACCTTGGATTCTTTTGGGAGGAAGGCATATCAGGCTGGCATGCTCGCTTCCAAAATTCAGTCCTAACAGCTTTTACGAGCATTCATTTGCAGAACTCAGTGCGGCAGCTTGAGAGTTTGGTTGATGCACTCCCACCGGAGCAGGCCGAGCCTTTTCGCCAAGTGGTCAGGCAGCAGAAGGCGTGTTGCAAGTTCCTGTCCAGGGGCATTTACGACACTTGCGATGTGACATCCAGATTTTCTGCTATGGATATAGTGATGCGCAGACTCTCATGGCTGCTTGCCTATAACCTGGAGGAGAGAACTCAGCAGAAAACTGCGGATATCCCTTGCCGGGGGGATCATCGAAGAGTTCATTGATCATCTCTATCTGCGTGATAACGCTATGGACTATCTCTCCCGCCGGGCGCCTTCTGCAACCACTTCCTCTTCTAGGAAGTTTTTTAAAGGGAAGAGAAGTGCGCCTTACGCCTCTAGGGGCCGTAAGTACACTCCTACTTCTCGACAGCCAGTTCAGGCTCTGCCACAGCAAGCTCGTTCTTGTCAACAGCGTGCGCCTAAACAGGCCCCTGCAGCTCCCCAGCAAAAACGAGGGACGGGTTTTTGACTGGCTCCAGTTAAGCATAGCCACCATAGATGTATCCGTGCTGAACGATCTGCCTGTCGGAGGGAGGTTAAAATTTTTTCACCAAAGGTGGCCTCTGATAACTTCCGACCGGTGGGTTCTTCAAATAGTCCGGTTAGGATACACCCTAAATCTGGAAACCAAACCTCAAAATTGCCCTCCGGGAGTTCAGTCCTTCAGCTCCCAACACAAGCAGGTACTTGCAGAGGAACTCTCCGCCCTTCTCAGCGCCAATGCGGTCGAGCCCGTTCCACCAGGGCAAGAAGGGCTGGGATTCTATTCCAGGTACTTCCTTGTGGAAAAGAAGACAGGGGGGATGCGTCCCATCCTAGACCTAAGGGGCCTGAATAGATATCTGGTTCGAGAAAAGTTCAGGATGCTTTCCCTGGGCACCCTTCTTCCCATGATTCAGGAAAATGATTGGCTATGCTCTCTGGACTTAAAGGATGCTTACACTCACATCTCGATACAGAAATTATCTGCGGTTTCGGCTGGGAACGCAGCACTTTCAGTACTATGTGCTGCCTTTTGGCTTGGCGTCTGTGCCCAGGGTCTTTACCAAGTGCCTGGCAGTTGTTGCAACGTCTCTGCACAGACTGGGAGTGCATGTGTTCCCTTATCTGGACGATTGGCTGGTGAAGAGCACCTCCTACGACGGTGCTTTACAGTCCATGCGGATGACTATTCAAGTGCTGGAGCTTCTAGGGTTTGTCATCAATTACCCCAAGTCCCATCTCAACCCAGTTCAAAAATTGGAATTCATTGGGGCTCTGTTATGTACGAAGACAGCTTGTGCCTACCTTCCCGAGCCAAGAGCGGACAACCTTCTGTCTCTAGTCTCCAGGGTTCAAGTGTCTCAGCAGATCACAGCTCGGCAGATGTTGAGACTTCTGGGGCACATGGCTTCCACAGTTCATGTAACTCCCATGGCACGTCTTCACATGAGATTGGCTCAGTGGACCCTAGCTTCTCAGTGGTTTCAAGCTGCAGGGAATCTAGAAGATGTGATCCAGCTGTCCATTGACTTTCGGAATTCACTTCAGTGGTGGACAGTTCGATTCAATCTGGTTTTGGGGCACCCATTCCAAATTCCTCAGCCACAAAAAGTGCTGACGACGGATGCATCCCTCCTCGGGTGGGGAGTGCATGTAGATGGGCTTAACACACTCAAGGAGCTTGGTCCCTTCAGGAAAAGTGTCTTCAGATCAACCTCCTGGAGTTGCGAGAGATCTGGAACGCTCTAAAGGCTTTCAGAGATTGGTTATCCAAACAAATTATTCTGATTCAAACAGACAATCAGGTTGCAATGTACTACACAAACAAGCAAGGGGGCACCGGATCTTGCCCTTTGTGTCAGGAAGCCGTACAGATTTGGCTTTGGGCTTGCCAACACGGCATGTTTCTCCAAGCCGTTTATTTGGCTGGCGCAAACAACAGTCTGGCTGACAGATTGAGCAGGATAATGCAACCTCACTGAGCATGACTGTCGCCAGAAAGATCTTCCGAGCGTGGGGCACCCTCTCGGTGGATCTTTTTGCCACTCAATTCAATCACAAGGTCCCTCAGTTCTGTTCCAGACTACAGGCCCATGGCAGGCTAGTGTCGGATGCCTTTCTCCTTCATTGGGGAATAGGCCTTCTGTACGCGTACCCTCCCATACCTCTGGTGAGGAAGACTTTGCTGAAACTCAAGCAAGTCCGCGGAACCATGATTCTGATTGTGCCTTTCTGGCCGCGTCAGATCTGGTTCCCTCTTCTTCTGGAGTTGTCCTCCGAAGAACCGTGGAGTTTGGAGTGTTTCCCAATCCTCATTACTCAGAACGAGGGGGCGCTTCTACATCCCAAGCTCCAGTCTCTGGCTCTCATGGCCTGGATGTTGAGAGCTTAGGATTTTGCCTCCTTGGGTCTTTCTGAGGGTGTCTCCCGAGTCTTGCTTGCTTCCAGGAAAAATTCCACTAAAAGATGTTACTCTTCTAAATGGAAGAGGCTTGCCATCTGGTGTGACAGCAGGGCCCTAGATCCCTTTTCATGTCCTACACAGACCTTGCTTGAGTACCTTCTGCATTTATCAGAGTCTGGTCTCAAGACCAACTCCGTAAGAGTTCACCTTAGTGCGATTAATGCTTACCATCAACGTGTAGAAGGTCAGCCTATCTCTGGACAGCCTTTAGTTGTTCACTTCATGAGAGGTTTGCTTTTGTCAAAGCCCCCCTGTCAAACCTCCTCCAGTAAACGAATCCACAATATCAGTGTCTCTGGCAACATTCAATGACATATACACACAAACCAGGACTTGTAGCCACCAACTCAAAGAGAGTGCTTAAAACAGTTCACACCAGTATAATATAATAGAAATTTTTTATGTGTGTAGAGTACCCTCAGATATTTACCACTATTACTGCAGTCAATAATGCTGCTACAAGGTGGCATAGCACTTCTTTCATCGGGTAACTCTAACAAATTTTTTGGGAGGAGCAACATATGCTTATTTTTTTATGCTTCCCAATCACCTCAGTGCTATAAAATCGCTTATCACTTTTAAAAATGTATATACTAGGTGAAAACTGTACACTTATCTTAGCAAATTCTTGCCTCCCTGGCAGAATTATCTTGCCTTGCTGAAACATTCATCAGTTGCCTTCCCCTGAAACCGCCCGACTCCGCGGGGTTTCAATCACTTTCCTCAGGGACAAGGGTTAAGGCTGCATAATTCTTTTCTTCCTCATTCTTTTTTCTCTCAAGCAATCAACAAGACAAAGCAAAACCTAAAGCCTGCTTTTCCCCTGTGGCTTATAAGGCATCCGCATCCATGTAAGGTCGGAAATGACGTCATAATCACAACTAGCTTTATACAAACTACTTAAAGACAGTCAGAAGATCGAGCTGCAAACATCTCTGCAGACCACTCCAGGTCAAATTATAGTATTCCATTCCACATTTTCATTGAGCCCCTGAGGGTTCACTGTCTGTAAAGTAAAGATCCACCACTGCTCACGTCTGGCTAATGCAGTAGCCCGATCCATGCTTTTCATCCAAACAGGGACATGATCAATGATGAACCAACGTAAATCTGCAAATGTATGTTTAAATTGCTCACAATGGGCAACCATAGGAGCTGTCATAGGTTTTGTAGATAATCTGCTTTTATGTTCTGTTAACCTCACCTTCATGTGCCTTGTAGTACGCCCTACATAATACAAATGGCAAGGGCATTCAATAATATAGACAACACAAGATGTAGTGCACATACAAGCTCATTTTCAAAGCACTTAGCCTCCCAAAGTTCCATAGAAACCTATGGAACTTAGCCTCCCAAAGTGCTTTGAAAATATGCCTCATAGTGTTATATCTCAATTTAAATGTTCGTGACGTTTTTTGATGAGTCCACTGTGTCATACTGTAGGTTTGACTGAAGAATTGCCAAGTGCCACAAGGTTGATGTATGCCATCTTCTCTACTTTGATTGTTATATCCAATGGAAGTATGCACCAACCGGTCCCTGAGGTTCTGCCCCCGCGAATACGCAATACAAGGGTGCTCTGAAAAAATAGTGTGGAAAGTTAAAACCTGCCAGTGTCTATTAATAATTTGGGCAATTTGAGGGGCCATGGTAGAAAAACCTAGCACGCATACCATCCTATTTAATGATTCCTTAGGCTTATCTGTCAGTAATAGCGACCTTTGCACGAACCATGCTCGTTTGTACGCTTGTCGAATACAATTCTCAGGGTACCCACGGATCCGTAATTTATCCATTAATAAGGCAGCTTGTTGTTTAAAAGATATGTCAGTGGTACAGATTCTCCGTAATCTTAAAAACTGTCCCACCGGTAATGACCACTTTAGCCTATGAGGATGGTGACTGCTGAACTGCAATAAAGTGTTTCTGTCCGTAGGCTTATGATGGACTGTGGTATATAAACTGCCATTATTTTTATAAATTTCCGTGTCCAGAAATACAGCATGTTGACTATTTTTGTTCATGGTGAATTTCAAATGAACATCTCTGCTGTTCAGCCAATCAAAAAACTGATATAAATGATTTTCTGTAGATGACCAAATGAAAAAAATGTCATCTATAAATCTACCCCAATATTTAATGTGGGTAATCCACTGAGAATTGTATAAGTTAATTTCCTCAAAATCACTGACATATAGGTTAGCGATGCTAGGAGCTGCTGCTGTACCCATGGCCACTCCAGTAATTTGTAAAAAGAATGTTGACTCGAATTCAAAGTAATTCGATTTCAAAACAAGTTTGGCCAGGGCCAGCAAAAAAGTAGATGGTATGCGTTCGGTGACAGGACGCTTAGACACCGTATTTTCCACAATATCAAGAGCAAGATCCTGAGGGATATTTGAATACAAAGATTCAATATCCAGAGTGACTAAAAATGCTCCCTCTGGGACTTCCTTTATCTCAGCCAACTGGCGCAAAAAATGAGCAGTATCTTGTATATAAGATCTAGCCAGAATGACATAAGGCTGTAAAAAATAATCCAAAAATTTGGACAAAGGTTCCAAAATAGTGCCACATAAGGACACAATGGGACGTCCAGGAGGTTTCAAAAGATCTTTATGAACCTTAGGGACCGTGTAAAACACTGGATTCCTGGGATTGGTGACTTTCAAGAAACGTGACTCAGCTTTAGTAAGATAGCCGCTTTCTGTGGCTCGATCAACTATATCAACAATCTCTATGTAATGTAGGGCCTGGATCTTCTGATAATCGTTGATAATATCTGATGTCAAAAAGTTGCCGACGGGCCTCCTCCACATATGTGTCCTTATCCTGAATTACTACCGACCCGCCCTTATCCGCGGGACGTATAATAATCATAGGATCCTTGGATAATACATCTAACTCCTTCCGTTCCACTCTTGTCAAATTGTCATACCGTCTTCTATATTGTCCATAAATGAACTCTGTTGCTTCTAATTTTTCCACATCTCTAAGAACTAAAGCTCTAAACATCGCTATGTGGGTGTCCATAGGACCCGGAGGAATCCAACGTGATTTGGGACGAAATAAGGACCCATCCTCTTGCGGTGAAATTTGCTGAGAAAAAAATAATTTGACCTGTAAGTTCCTAAAGATTCTAGCCAAATCAATCCTAGTTGAAAAGGCATTATGAGATATAGTAGGAACGAACGAAAGCCCTCTTTCTAACACCTGCATTTGTGCAGCAGTGAGTGGCCTCTGAGAAATGTTAATTACGTTTGATTCCTGGAATGGCTGGATCGCGTTACCGGGCCTTGCGTCTCTAAAAAAGCTGGAGCAGGTGGTATCATCGATGTTGTCGTATTAGATTGCATCATTTGCAAAGAACCTTGATGAGTATTGGCATTACTGTGGGCTGCAATGTCTTGGTACTGATGTTGATATTGATGTTGATATCCCACATTGGGTGCCGTAGCGCATGGAAAAGAAGATGTAGTTATTGGACCTTGAAAATGTGATTGAAACATAGGTTGTTGTACATAGTGTTGCTGCTGGTCCTGAAACCCAAGGCGTCGATTACCTCGTTGACATGAACGTTTTCCTCTGCCACCTCTTCCTCGTCTACGATCAAGGGATTGCTTCCCGCCATCAGAGCTGTCATCCGAACTTGAAAAGGCTTCTGGAACCATACCTGATTCCTGACTTTGATCATTATTATTCTTTGCTCCAAGCCAATTGTAAACAGGACCAGCTGCATAATCCGACTGGTCACGTTGGAGCTTTTTAATTTTGTTCTGCTTGAAAGAACCATAGTATTGGTCCAGCGCCGACAGCTCAAAACTAAGCTGTTCTTCCGGTTTAAATATCACTTCTGGTGTCTGAGATAGCATTTGTAATTGGGTAATAATCCCTTCTGTGCTAACTTGGAGTTCCTTAATTGTCTCCTGCGCCATTTCAATCACTAATAACATAAGGTCCCTCGAGCAGCGATTTAAAATGGCTGCCCACCGTTCCAAAAAAGGAATTTTATCTCGAAAAATTTTTGGTTCTTTCTGTATTCGCAGTCCTCTAGGTATTATATGTTGTTTGACATATTCAATCAACTGTTGTTCGTGCAGCTCCAATCTGATCATATTTCGTATGTTCTGAATGTAAGCATTTTCTTGGTGGCTGTTACTTCAGCTCGTAGGGTCAGTGAGCTTCAGGCCCTAGTGGTTCATGCACCTTACCTTAAATTTCATCAAAACAGAGTAGTCCTCCGCACGCACCCTAAGTTCTTGCCAAAAGTGGTGTCGGAGTTCCATCTGAACCAGTCAATTGTCTTGCCAACATTTTTTCCCCGTCCTCATACAAGTCCTGGCGAAAGCAAGCTGCACCCTTTGGACTGCCAAAGTGTATTGGCCTTTTACATGGAGCGGACAAGCCCCCACAGACAGTCCGCCCAGTTGTTTATTTCTTTTAATCCCAACAAGAGGGGAGTTGCTGTCTGGAAACGCACCATATCTAATTGGCTAGCAGATTGCATTTCCTTCACTTATGCCCAAGTTGGGCTGACTTTAGAGGGCCATGTCACGGCTCATAATGGCTGCGTCAGTGGCTCATCTGAGGTCAGCCACTATTGAAGAGATCTGCAAGGCTGCGACGTGGTCATCATTCCACACATTCACATCTCACTACTGCCTTCAGCAGGATAGCCGACGTGACAGTCGGTTTGGGCAGTCGGTGCTGCAGAATTTGTTTGGGGTTTAGAATCCAACTCCAACCCTCCTAGGCCCATTTTTATTCTGTTCCAGGCTGCACTCTCAGTTAGATATTTCTTGTTTCAGGTCAATTTTTGTTATGTCCTTGCCGTTGCGAGGCCCAATTGACCAATGTTTCTTGTTTTGAGTGAGCCTGGGGGCTAGGGATACCCCACATGTGAGAATATCAGCCTGCTTGTCCTCGGAGAAAGCTGAGGAGCGTGTCCGCGCAGCGAGCAGGAAAACGTGCGTGCACATATGCGCGATGGGATCGTCTTGCGCGACTGAATGCTCTGGAAGAGACTTTTGAGATTTTGCTAGAAAATCCTCCGGGCCGACGTGACGTCACCCACATGTGAGAATATGCAGCCTGCTGTCCTCAGAGAATACCTACTTCAGGTAAGAAACTTCGCTTTCCTGTATCCATTTTGGATGGCCTTCCAGTAGGAAGGAGGCTACATATTTTTTGCAGACAGATGGCCCTGTGTAACCTCAGTCTGGTGGGTTCTCAGAATCATCCAAATGAGATACAGTCTTCAATTAATGGATCAGCCCACTGAGAGCATTTCAGTCAAGCTCTGAACACCAAGAAATACTTACACAGAAACTCTGTTTGCTCTTACAGGCCAATGTGGTCAAGCCAATTTCACCACAGGAAAGAGGTCAGAGATTATATTCCAGTATTTCCTGATCACAAATATAATCCCCCATTATAATGTGGATTACTAGAGTCATCTGAGAGAGTGCTCCAGAGTCTCTGCGGGGAAGGGTCTGGAGTTCTGAGAAAGTCATCTGAGATTGTGGGAGGTAAAGGATCCAACTCAGGAGGTGGGTTACTGTGGATAAGTTTTAGAGTGAAATGTTTCTAGTTTGTGATTGACAGTAAAGGTGGAGTTTGAAGGTAATAAAAGTTCTTGTTTGTGTGAGCACATGGTCTTTGGTTGCCTTCACCTCTGCCAGGAAACTAGGAGGAGAGGGTGTATTCTGGAAAGGCCAGATAACCTAAGGAGTGCTCTGGGTGGGCAAGGGGAGTGCAGCTTACGAGCAGGTACAGGGAAGAGCATGTTCAAAGCCAGAGGGTGCAGCCCGTTGAGCTACAGCTCTAGAGAAGAGGACAGACAAGAAGGTCTGATCCTGGAGGAGTTTGCTGGTGATAACCAACGCTAGGAGCACAGCCTTGGATTATATAGCTCAAAAGGATGGGTGTTGGACTGGAGGAGTTGTATATTTGTACATATTTTGAGATTGCTGTAAGAAACTGTTTAACTGGTGGATAAGACTATACCAAATAGTCTTGGATTGACAGGAAACCTCTTAAACCAAAATACTGACTGTACATAAGGATTTTTTGAGTTTGGCTTTACTGCCTGTTGCAGAGTTCAGTAAAGTTTTGCATAAAAGATCATTCCTTGGTGTGCTAAGTATCCTTGAGAGAGAAAGTGGAGAACTGGTCCCGGACTGCTAAAGGATGCTCAAGATAAAGCCTAATTTAACATCCTGTGGCCTTGCAGATAGTTATCTGGCCCCGGCCTGAGCCCAAGCTGGAGTACAAGAGACTGGACTATGTGGAAAGAGTGAGTGGAGGAAAAGTAGGTGAGACCTGGGTTACACAAAGAAGATGGGAGTATTCTGCCCTATCCTGGACCTAAGAGCCCTGAACAAACATCTCACTAGACAAAGTTTAGTATGGTTTTGTTAGGCTCTAGCAAGGAACAGAAGAAGTGAGGTCCAGTAAAGAGTCCAAGATGTGAAGGCAAATATAATTTGTTTAAAAAGTCAGTTTGTTAAAAAAGACTCAACACGGTCATGTTTTGGCAACAAACCTGCATCAAGAGTCTGTCAGTATGTACAAACGTTAGCAAAATAAAACACATTAATACACTTGAACTGTAAAGAACACATGAAAAAGAGTTATAAAAACAACTATACAATATCAATAAATAAGCCGTAATCAATGGTGAAAGCATAGTACTCATAAAAGATAATGATAACAATGATTAAGAGCCTAAATCTATGAGTTTTCAAGTACATTTTGATCATAAAGTGAAAAAACAGTACTTCAAATGTAAGGAATTGGTGGGTCAATAATGATGATGAAGAATATAAATGAATGTTTTAAAAAAAGTGGAAGGGCATAGCATTCATATTGATTCATATTGAGTCAATACATTCATATTGATTGTCAGTGGCTGCTGTTCTAAAAACCCATTTCTAAAATGGGACTGACATGTTCTCTGGACCTAGAGGATGCTTATACCCACATACAAATACATCCAAGTCGCAAATAGTATCTGTGATTTGTCATAGGACAACACTACTACCAGTACTCTCCACCCTCATCTCTCCCTACACTCCTTCCCAGGAACTCCGTTCACTAGGCAAATCTCCTAATTGCACCCTTCTCCTCCATCGCTAACTCCAGACTCCGTTCCTTTTATCACGCTGCATCTTATGCTTGGAACAGACTTCCTGAGCCATTACGTCAAGCTCCATCCCTGGCCGCCTTCAAATCCAGGCTAAAGGCCTACCTGTTTGATGCTGCTTTTAATTCCTAACTTGTCACCTGCTCGTAACCTTTATCTTGTCTTCCTCGCTTCAATAGTCCCTTTTCCCTGTGTCCTATCTGTCTGTCCTACCCTTATCCCTTATTTGTCCTGTCTGTCTGTCCTGATTTAGATTGTAAGCTCTTTTGAGTAGGGACTGTCTTTTCTTCATGTTCAATTGTGAAGCACTACGTACGACTGGTAGCGCTGTAGTAGTAGTACTACATTCTGTCATTTGGCCTCATGTAAGCAACTTGGGTGTTTACAAAAAAGGAAGTTGTATAAACAAACTGCTAACATTTATGCATCTATTGTGTTTGTAAATTTTTAGAATACTAGCATATGCACACCATAGGTGTGCTCTTAAGCGTGTATATGCTAATATGCCACCTGAACGCTATTTTGTAAGTACACAGATTTTTACCTGCAGAAATGCCTTTGATTATTGCCCTCAAAATATCCTATGAATGCAAATGCCAGTTTCATGGCAATTTGCATCTACATGGGCCCTCCACCACATCAGTGGGAAGATAAAGATTAAGAAAATGGGGAGGGAAGGGGACAGTATCTCTATCCCTCAAAGGTCACCAAACCTGATTATTGGGGTTGCATAAATGGGTTTGTTGTCCACAGGTTTAGTATAATCATAGAAATGTAGAAAAATGGAAATATAGCAAATGACAGAAGAAAAAGTTCATAGTGCCTATCCAGTCTGCCCATCCAGAGCAACAGAACAATCTCTATTTATTTATAGCATTTGTATCCCACATTTTCCCTTCAATTTGTAGGCTCAATGTGGCTTACATTTGCCGTAATGGCGATTGCCATTTCCGGTTAACAGAATTACAAATGGTATTGCATTAAGGTGCTTACATACATGGTAAAGAATAGTACATTATGGTATTGCATATAGGTTATCCAGAACAGGTCATCACCACCATACTTCAGGCGTGGAAGCGGTCTATGTCCACGGCTTATGGGAGGGTTTGGCGCACCTTCGAGGCTTGGTGCTTGGGGTCTGGCTTTTTGGTGGCATCGGCCTTGGTGTCTGCCATCCTTGCCTTTCTCCAAGAGGGGCTTGAGAAGTCTCTGAGTTCATTAAATGTTCAGGTGGCAGCTTTGACGTGCTTTAGAGGTCAACTGCAGGGTGCTTCCATTGCAGCACACCCAGATGTGGTGCATTTTCTGAGAGTTGTGAACCACCTATGACCACCACTGTCACCAGTGGTTCCAAGTTGGAATCTGATCTTTGTTCTCAAAGCCATGCAACGGCCTCCTTTCGAACCTTTGGTGAATTTGACTTTAAAGGATCTTACTTTGAAGATGGTCTTCTTGGTCGCTATTGCTTTAGCCAGGAGGATCTTGAGTTGCAGGCGCTCTCATGCAAGGACCCTTTTCTCCAGTTCACGGAAGCAGGGGTGTCCATTTGGACAATTCCCTCCTTTTTGCCAAGGTAATTTCGCATTTTCATCTTAATCGCTGATGCTACCGGCTTTTCATAGGGAGGATTACCCTGAGGATTATAGGGTGCTTCGTTGTCTGGACGTCAGATGTATCCTTTGGTATCTGGAGGTGACAAACGAGTTTCGGAATTCGGACCATTTTTTTGTGCTTTTTGCAGGTCACAAGAAAGGTAATCTGGCCTCCAAAGCCACAGTGGCCCGATGGCTCCGAGAGGCAATAGTTTTGGCGCATTTGGCTATGGGGAGGTCTCCCCCCTTACAAATCTGGGCCCATTCTACTAGGACGCAAGCTTCTTCACATGCGGAATCATATTCGTTATCTTTGGAGGACATTTGCAGAACCGCCACGTGGGCATCAGTGCATATCTTTGCCAGGCATTATAGAGTGGATGTTGCAGCTCATCAGGATGCGGTTTTCAGTGCATCGGCTCTTACAGCAGGGTTGGGGTTATCCCACCCTACTTGAGGACTGCTTTGGTACATCCCACAAGTCTCTGGATTGATCTCTGGGGCACTATGGAAGAAAAATTAGTTCTCACCTAATAATTTTCTTTCCATTAGTTCCAATAGATCAATCCAGAGGCCTGCCCTTTCTTCAGCGCTCTGTTGTGCTTCTTCCAGTGTGATTCTAGTTTTGGTTCAGGGATTCCTTCTTATGGCTTATTTTAAAAAAAAAATCAGATGTTTATCAGTTTAAAGTATGTCTGTTTTTTTATTATTTTTTTTTTTTTTTGGGGGGGGGGGGGGGTTGTGGTTCTCCCGCATTGGTGGTTGACACTCTCTAATGTTTCTGAAGAGGCAGAAGAGTGGGGGTTTTCTTCCACTGCTTTGGTATCGCTCATACTGTGACTGAGATGGCTGCATGTGACCACTTATAGCAAACCTCCGAAGGTCTGTCTATCTCCACCTCTGGTAGAGGGCCATAACCCACAAGTCTCTGGATTGTTCTTTTGGGACTAATGGAAAGAAAATTATCGGGTGAGAACTAATTTTTCCTTACCTGTGGCTGAGAAGCATTGCCAGGGACAAACGAAAGGAAGCTCTGGAATGAGAGGGTATAGGGTGAAGATGGAAGGGGATAGACTCAGAAGTAACCTGAGGAAATACTTCTTCAGGGAAAGGGTGATTAATTCATGGAGCGGTCTCCCAGTGGAAGTGGTGGAGATGAAAACAGTATATGAATTCAAGAGAGCCTGGTACAAGTACATAGGAAGTCTGAGGAAGTGATAGGGAGAATAAATGGCATGGATGGGCAGGCTGGATAGGCCAAATGGTCTTTCTCTGCCTACATTTTTTCTGTGTTTCTATGAGTTTGTACTTATGTGTATATTTCTGAAAATTTGGACATAGTTGTAATTTTTCACAGGAAACTGTGTGCACTGAATAACAACTGTATTTGCATAATTTTTCTGGAGTAGTTTCAAAATGAAAGTATACAAATACTTTTGCTTTGAAGATCCAGCAAAGTCCATTTAGTGAAAAGTACATTTTTAAAAACTTTTTATTTATCATAATTTCAATATTAGAATCACAATTACCTCATTGTGACATAAATAGGGGGCTAATATTCAAAGCGATTTAAGTGGGAGAGACTCCTGCCCGCTTAAATCACTTCCAGACACCCACGTGGAGATATTCAGAGGCACTTAATCGGAGAGAACCGCTGAATATCCAGACCGCCCAAACAAAAATGGGCAGGTTAGGGGCAGCACTGGGGAGGAGCCCCAGGTTATGTGGGTGCTGGCAACATTTAGTGCCGGCACCCGCATAGCTAAGCAGCTTAATTTAGGACAGCTTAAAAGGGGGTCCAGGCTCATAGGAATCTGGCCCCTGCGGGGGAAGCAAGATCTGATTTACGTTCAAGAGCACTAAGCAGAATCATAGATGACCACCAGTGAGATAGTGTGGTGCCTCAGGCAACAACCAGAGGCTCTAAATGTTGTTTTTCGCCATCAAAATGAATTGCCTGAAAAAGGCTCGAAAGCCAGCTGGGCGAGGCCCCCACAATCTAAAAACATCAAACAGTTGAGAAGGAGAAAGCGTCCAAAGAATCCGCCAGATCTGTGGAAGACATGTTGGGCCAGCTGAGCCCAATAGGACTGAAGTGAGGGATATGACCAAAACGTGTCTCAGGTGTGCACTCCCCCCCCCCCCCCACACACACACACACTCACTTAGGACAATTGTCATCTGATCTCAGTCACTCGGTAGGCTTTATGAGGTGAGACATAGAGACGATATACAAATTTTTCTCCGAGGACAAGCAGGCTGCTTGTTCTCACTGATGGGTGACGTCCACGGCAGCCCCTCCAATCGGAACACTTTCTAGCAAAGTCCTTTGCTAGTCCTCGCGCGCCGATGCGCACCGTGCATGCGTGGCCGTCTTCCTGCCCGAACCGGCTCGTGCCGGCCAGTCTTCTTTTGTCCGCGCTCGGTACGGTCGTGTTTCGCCGTTCGCGCCCCGAAAGTTGACCTCGCGCGTCGTTTTTTGACTTCGCTTTGAAAAAAAAAAAAAGGTGTCGGAAGGAGACCTTTATGGTTTTCTCCCTTCCCGTACTTCTAGTTTTGCCCCGGTAAGTTTTCTTTCGTCGTCGGGGTAGGCCCTATTTAGGCCTCGGTTCGAAGTTTTCTTCCCCCTATTTTTGTGGTACCATTTTCGCCATTTCGAGTTTTGATCTCGCCGGCGCGATTTTTCCGCCCATGACATCGAAGTCTTCCAGCGGCTTCAAGAAGTGCACCCAGTGCGCCCGGGTAATCTCGCTCACTGACAGGCACGCGTCGTGTCTTCAGTGTCTGGGGGCTGGGCACCGCCCGCAGGCCTGTAGTCTGTGTTCTCTTTTACAAAAGCGGACTCAGGTAGCGAGATTAGCCCAGTGGAACGTTTTGTTCTCGGGCTCTTCGTCGGCATCGGCACCGGGAGTATCGACTGCTTCGACGTCGTCGGAGCCCGGACCTTCATTCTCGCCCCCGGTTGCATCGAGTGCATCAAGGCATCGGCCCTCTGCATCGGGGCAACATCGGAGGGCTGCGTCGGCGTCGGTGGTATCGAGACCTCGTCTGCTGATGTCGTCGGACGGTGGTGCTTCGTCTGGAGTGCAAGTGAGGGCTGTCCATTCCCCTGCTGGTGGCGGTGAGCCTTCGGGTGGGTCTCCCCCTACCCTGAGGGCTCCTGCGGTACAGCCCCCCCGAGACCGACCTCCTTCGGCCTCGGCCCCGAGGAAGAGACGGCTGGATTCTACTTCCTCCTCGTCGGTGCCGGGAAGCTCCGGTGACATGCTTCGTCCCAAAAAATCGAAGAAGCATCGTCACCGGTCCCCTTCCCGTGTCGGCACCGAGAGCTCTGGGTCGCCGAGGGAGTCGGCACCCAGTAGGCATCGGCACCGAGAGGACCGCTCGCCCTCTGTTCAAGAGGTGTCGGTGCGCTCCCCTTTGGACAGCCCGGAACAGCCTCCACGCCCGGAACAGGTTCTGACATCGACTCCTGCATCGGCTTCCATGTCTTTTTCCACAGCCGCTCTGTACGAGAGTCTCCGGGCCGTTCTCCCAGAGATCCTGGGAGAGCTGTTGCGCCCTACCCCTCCGGTACCGGGGGTGCTTGCGCCACCGGTACCGTCGAGCGAGGCGCCGGCTGGCCCATTGTCCGGGGTGAGGTCTCCGACATCGGTGCCGCTTACGGTACCGATTGTGGTAGCCTCCCAGGAAGGCTCCCCGACTACGTCGGCGAGGGAGTCTACCTCTCGATGCTCCCACCGTGGCCGTGGTTCCACGGAGTCGAGCCGGGCACGGTTGCAGACACAGGTCCGTGAACTTGTGTCTGACACCGATGGTGAGGCCTCGTGGGAAGAGGAAGAGGACATCAGATATTTCTCTGACGAGGAGTCTGAGGGTCTTCCTTCTGATCCCACTCCCTCTCCTGAAAGGCAGCTTTCTCCTCCTGAGAGCCTGTCTTTCGCTTCCATTGTCCGGGAGATGTCTACGGCCATCCCCTTCCCGGTGGTTGTGGAGGACGAGCCCAGGGCTGAAATGTTTGAGCTCCTGGACTATCCTTCTCCACCTAAGGAAGCGTCCACAGTACCCATGCATCATGTCCTCAAAAAGTCATTGCTGGCGAACTGGACCAAGCCTCTAAGTAATCCCCACATTCCCAAGAAGATCGAGACCCAGTACCGGATCCATGGGGACCCAGAGCTGATGCGCACTCAGTTGCCTCATGACTCTGGAGTTGTGAATTTGGCCCTAAAGAAGGCCAAGAGTTCTAGGGAGCATGCTTCGGCGCCCCCAGGCAAGGACTCTAGAACCTTGGACTCCTTTGGGAGGAAGGCCTACCATTCCTTTATGCTCGTGGCCAAAATTCAGTCTTACCAGCTCTACACGAGCATACACATGCGGAACAATGTGCGGCAGTTGGCGGGCTTGGTGGACAAGCTCCCTCCTGAGCAAGCCAAGCCATTTCAGGAGGTGGTCAGGCAGCTGAAGGCGTGCAGAAAATTCCTGGCCAGAGGGGTGTATGACACCTTTGATGTTGCGTCCAGGGCCGCTGCTCAAGGTGTGGTGATGCGCAGACTCTCATGGCTGCGTGCCTCCGACCTGGAGAATAGAATCCAGCAGCGGATTGCGGACTCGCCTTGCCGTGCGGATAATATTTTTGGAGAAAAAGTCGAGCAGGTGGTAGAGCAGCTCCACCAGCGGGATACCGCTTTCGACAAGTTCTCCCGCCGGCAGCCTTCAGCCTCTACCTCTACAGGTAGAAGAATTTTTTGGGGAAGGAAGACTGTTCCCTACTCTTCTGGCAAGCGTAGGTACAATCCTCCTTCTCGACAGCCTGCGGCCCAGGCTAAGCCCCAGCGCGCTCGCTCTCGTCAGCAGCGTGCGACTCAGCAAGGCCCCTCGGCTCCCCAGCAAAAGCAAGGGACGAGCTTTTGACTGGCTCCAGCAGAGCATAGCCGACAACCAAGTGTCAGTGCCGGGCGACCTGCCAGTCGGAGGGAGGTTGAAAGCTTTTCACCAAAGGTGGCCTCTCATAACCTCCGATCAGTGGGTTCTCCAAATAGTCCGGCAAGGATACACCCTCAATTTGGCCTCAAAACCTCCAAATTGTCCACCGGGAGCTCAGTCTTACAGCTTCCAGCACAAGCAGGTACTTGCAGAGGAACTCTCCGCCCTTCTCAGCGCCAATGCGGTCGAGTCCGTGCCATCCGGGCAAGAAGGGCTGGGATTCTATTCCAGGTACTTCCTTGTGGAAAAGAAAACAGGGGGGATGCGTCCCATCCTAGACCTAAGGGCCCTGAACAAATATCTGGTAAAGGAAAAGTTCAGGATGCTTTCCCTGGGCACCCTTCTTCCCATGATTCAGGAAAACGACTGGTTATGCTCTCTGGACTTGAAGGACGCCTACACACACATCCCGATACTGCCAGCTCACAGACAGTATCTGCGATTTCAGTTGGGCACACATCACTTCCAGTACTGTGTGCTACCCTTTGGGCTCGCCTCTGCGCCCAGAGTGTTCACCAAGTGCTTGGCTGTAGTAGCAGCGGCACTTCGCAGACTGGGGGTACACGTGTTCCCATATCTCGACGATTGGCTGGTGAAGAACACATCCGAGGCAGGAGCCCTGCAGTCCATGCAGATGACTATTCGTCTGCTGGAGCTACTGGGGTTTGTGGTAAATTACCCAAAGTCCCATCTTCTCCCAGTGCAGAAACTCGAATTCATAGGAGCTCTGCTGGATTCTCGGACGGCTCGCGCCTATCTCACAGAGACGAGAGCCAACAACTTGTTGTCCCTCGTCTCGCGGGTGCGAGAGTCCCAGCAGATCACAGCTCGGCAGATGTTGAGATTGCTGGGCCACATGGCCTCCACAGTTCATGTGACTCCCATGGCCCGCCTTCACATGAGATCTGCTCAATGGACCCTAGCTTCCCAGTGGTTTCCGGCTGCTGGGGATCTAGAAGACGTGATCCACCTGTCCACGAGTTTTCTCGCATCCCTGTATTGGTGGACGATTTGGTCCAATTTGACTCTGGGACGTCCTTTCCAAATTCCTCAGCCACAAAAAGTGCTGACCACGGATGCGTCTCTCCTGGGGTGGGGAGCTCATGTCGATGGGCTTCACACCCAAGAAAGCTGGTCCCTCCAGGAACGCGATCTGCAGATCAATCTTCTGGAGTTACGAGCGATCTGGAACGCTCTGAAGGCTTTCAGAGATCGGCTGTCCCACCAAATTATCCAAATTCAGACAGACAACCAGGTTGCCATGTATTACATGAACAAGCAGGGGGGCACCGGATCCCGTCCCCTGTGTCAGGAAGCCGTCAGCATGTGGCTCTGGGCTCGCCGTCACGGCATTGGTGCTCCAAGCCACATATCTGGCAGGCGTAAACAACAGTCTGGCCGACAGGTTGAGCAGGATTATGCAACCTCACGAGTGGTCGCTCAATTCCCGTGTAGTGCGTCAGATCTTCCAGGTGTGGGGCACCCTCTTGGTAGATCTCTTCGCATCTCGAGCCAACCACAAAGTCCCTCAGTTCTGTTCCAGGCTTCAGGCCCATGGCAGACTGGCATCGGATGCCTTCCTCCTGGACTGGGGGGAGGGTCTGCTGTATGCTTATCCTCCCATACCTCTGGTGGGGAAGACTTTGTTGAAACTCAAGCAAGACCGAGGCACCATGATTCTGATTGCTCATTTTTGGCCGCGTCAGATCTGGTTCCCTCTTCTGGAGTTGTCCTCCGAAGAACCGTGGAGATTGGAGTGTTTTCCGACCCTCATCACACAGGACGAAGGGGCGCTTCTGCATCCCACCCTCCGGTCCCTGGCTCTCACGGCCTGGATGTTGAGAGCGTAGACTTTGCCTCTTTGGGTCTGTCAGAGGGTGTCTCCCACATCTTGCTTGCTTCCAGGAAAGATTCCACTAAGATGAGTTACTTCTTTCTGTGGAGGAGGTTTGCCGTCTGGTGTGACAGCAAGGCCCTAGATCCTCGCTCTTGTCCTACACAGACCCTGCTTGAATACCTTCTGCACTTGTCTGAGTCTGGTCTCAAGACCAACTCTGTAAGGGTTCACCTTAGTGCAATCAGTGCATACCATTACCGTGTGGAAGGTAAGCCGATCTCAGGACAGCCTTTAGTTGTTCGCTTCATGAGAGGTTTGCTTTTGTCAAAGCCCCCTGTGAAGCCTCCTACAGTGTCATGGAATCTCAATGTCGTTCTAACCCAGCTGATGAAACCTCCTTTTGAGCCACTGAATTCCTGCCATCTGAAGTACTTGACCTGGAAGGTCATTTTCTTGGTGGCAGTTACTTCAGCTCGTAGAGTCAGTGAGCTTCAGGCCCTGATAGCCCAGGCCCCTTACACAAAATTTCATCATAACAAAGTAGTCCTCCGCACTCACCCTAAGATCTTGCCAAAGGTTGTGTCGGAGTTCCATCTGAACCAGTCAATTGTCTTGCCAACATTCTTTCCCCGTCTTCATTCCTGCCCTGCTGAACGTCAGCTGCACACATTGGACTGCAAAAGAGCATTGGCCTTCTATCTGGAGCGGACACAGCCCAACAGACAGTCCGCCCAAATGTTTGTTTCTTTCGATCCCAACAGGAGGGGAGTGGCTGTGGGGAAACGCACCATATCCAGTTGGCTAGCAGATTGCATTTCCTTCACTTACGCCCAGGCTGGGCTGGCTCTTGAGGGTCATGTCACGGCTCACAATGTTAGAGCCATGGCTGCGTCAGTGGCCCACTTGAAGTCAGCCACTATTGAAGAGATCTGCAAGGCTGCGACGTGGTCATCTGTCCACACATTCACATCTCATTACTGCCTGCAGCAGGATACCCGACGCGACAGTCTGTTCGGGCAGTCAGTGCTTCAGAATCTGTTTGGGGTTTAGAATCCAACTCCACCCCCCTAGGCCCATGTTTGTTCTGTTCCAGGCTGCACTCTCGGTAAATTTTTTAGGTCAATCTCAGTTATGTCCTCGCCGTTGCAAGGCCCAATTGACCATGGTTGTTGTTTTGAGTGAGCCTGGGGGCTAGGGATACCCCATCAGTGAGAACAAGCAGCCTGCTTGTCCTCGGAGAAAGCGAATGCTACATACCTGTAGAAGGTATTCTCCGAGGACAGCAGGCTGATTGTTCTCACGAACCCGCCCGCCTCCCCTTTGGAGTTGTGTCTTCCCTTCTCTTTGTCTTGCTACATATGAGACTGGCCGGCACGAGCCGGTTCGGGCGGGAAGACGGCCGCGCATGCGCGGTGCGCATCGGCGCGCGAGGACTAGCAAAGGACTTTGCTAGAAAGTGTTCCGATTGGAGGGGCTGCCGTGGACGTCACCCATCAGTGAGAACAATCAGCCTGCTGTCCTCGGAGAATACCTTCTACAGGTATGTAGCATTCGCTAAACTGCAGCTCCCAGAGCACAGCACCTTCTACTAAAGTATACACCCATAGGAGACAGGACCTGAGTTGGGCAGTCTGCACTGAAGTAGAAAGATTTGTCCATTTCTGTGCAAGGCTATCATAGTTAGGTTCTGCCAGTTGATCTCGCAGATGCTCATGGTAGTACTTAACTAGAATGGACAGTTGGGTGTCCAGGCCTAGCATGGTATTAAAGATCTCCCACGCTTCAGTGGTCAGGTTGGATCTTCCTCACTCAGGTCCCACAAGGACTTCAAGGTGCCAGAGTCAGTCAGATCATGATAAAAGTACTGGGTCCCCTCTGCCTCCCACTGCTGAAATACCAAGAAGGAAGTCCTCACCGGAAAGGATATATTTCCAGCAATTGGCAACAAGGTGGAAACCTCTTTAGACAGCCCATGTAGTCTGCAGAGCCAATGTCAATCTTTACAGAGAGGTGTAAACAAAAAAATGGGGCGGTGCATGAAGTCTGCCAGGTGGAACCTGCAGCCAATAGCTAAAATGGTGTACCATAGAAAAACTACTTCAGTATTTTTGAATGAAAAAAAAAGATGTGCCTCTGAACCAGTCTGTCAGATGCCACATGCAGCACGCTACAGAGAAGAGTTTAACAGGTATAGCAAATCCAATAAACCATAGACCATCAAGTAGGCCCATTCCTCCCCAGTTATGGGGTAGCTGGAGCCTAGAAAACAGGCATAAGAACATAAGAGTAGCCATACTGGGTCCTCCACAGTAACGCTCAGAAACCAGAGAGAGAAGGGGGGGCCTGACACCAGAGAGAGGGAGGGGGGGCCTATCACCAGAGAGGGGGGGAGGTATGTCTGTCACACACACACTCTCTCTCTCTCTCACAGTCAGACCAGTGGTCCATCTAGCCCAGTATCCTGTTTTCCAAACAGTGGCCAAGCCAGGTCACAAGTATCTGGCAGAAACCCCAATCGTTTCAACATTCTATCCTAAAAATAGTTGCTTCCCCATTTATGTCTCAATAGCTGACAAAGGACTTTTCCTCCAAGAATTTGTCTAAACCTATTTTTATTTTATTTATTCATATTATTCAACTTGTTACAAGAAAACATCTTGTTTAGGAAAATATCTAATAACTAATAAAATATTTAAACATAATAATCAAATAAAAAGGAACTCAAAAAAAAGCTTTCACTTTCATCCTCAGGAGCTTAGCCTAGAATGGGTGGCAGAGCTGGTGGTTGGGAGGCGGAGCTAGTGTGGGCAGACATATATGGTCTCTGCTGGGGCTGGTGGTTGGGAGGGGGGACTAGTGCTGGGCAGACTTATACGGTCTGTGCCAGAGCCGGTGGTGGGTGGCAGGGATAGTGCTGGGCAGACTTACACGGTCTGTGCCAGAGCTGGTGGTTGGGAGGCGGGGTTGGTGGTTGGGAGGCGGAGATAGGGCTGGCCAGACTTATACGGTCTGTGCACTGAAGAGGACAGTACAAATAAAAAAAGTAGCACATATGAATTTATCTTCTTGGGCAGACTGGATGGACCGTGCAGGTCTTTTTCTGCCGTCATCTACTATGTTACTATGTAAGTTATACTCAAGTCCATAAATTCTGATCCAAGATTTCGGAAATTTACAGGAGACATTAATATCAAAAAAGGAAAACAAGAACAAAAAAAGTCTGCAAATTCTGCTAAGCAGAGTGAACACTTATATACTAATGCTTTTCAACTTTCGCTGAGGCTATAAGCGTAGACACGTGAGCAGGTTCTGTAAATACATATTTTTTTCCCTAAACTTTATTATGCACTTGCAGGGGTATCTTAGAAAAAAGGTACCCCCCCAAGTGCAGAATTTCAGGCTTAAGGAGCAAGAATTGTTTCCTCCGTCGTCTTGTCTCCTTAGAGACATCCGGAAATAATAACACTTTAAAACCCAAAAAAGGTTTATCCTTATTTCGGAAAAAGAGACGAAAAATCCAATTCTTGTCAGGTAATAATGCGACTGTCGCCACCAATGTGGCTGCAGTCGCAAGTTCAGAGTCTGAGGTCTCAAGCAAAAGAGAAACATCTATCAGAACATCAGGTTGATTCATTTCTTTCCCAGGGATATAGTAAGCCATAGTCATTGGTGGTAAATTCTGTTCAGGAATAGATAAATTTTCACGTATATAGCGCTTCAACATCTCCAGAGGAGCAACATTTTGTAGTTTGGGAAAATTGACAAATCTCAGATTATGATTTTTAGTGTAGTTGTCAAAGATTTCCATTTTAACCCGGAGATTAGTCAGATCTTTCACTATAATAGGTTGTATAGTTTCAAACTTTGTAATTCTTTGATCCATATTAACAACTTTCCCACTCAACTCCTTAATCTGCTCTTCTTTCTTTAACAAGTCACTTTCAAGGGATTTTACTTTAGGTAATACTTCATTTATCTGTTTTAGGAAAGTTTGTCCTAGGTTAGAGACTAAATCCCACAAAGCTTCTAATGTAACTTCATTTGGTCTGACCACAAATTCTTTAGGAATTTCAAACCTTACAGGTTGGTCACGAATCTCGCTCTGCCCCTCAACTCCTCTCTCCTCAGTCCGCGGCGTCTCCATGGGCAAACTGCCCTCCAGTCTGACCTCTGCTGTAAGAGAAGCTTCCATTTGACGATCTTCTGGGCCCCTAGCCTCTTCCGGGGTTTACCCCGTCAAATCAATGAGGAAGGAGCTGGCGCCTATCGGCTGGGGAGGGGGAGTGCGTTCGGCGGGACTCGGTAACATCTAAGCCAGGAAACGCCGAAGTCTCCAGTTCACCGGCGTCTCTCACTGGCATCGGTCCGCCGTCTGGGTGAACTCCCTGCGGTCTCAAATAACGATCAAGAGGACCAGGTAGTGAGGGAGTTAGCGGGGAAGCCCTAACCGCTAATCTCCCTCTTCGTTTAGGCATTTTTTTCAAAGATAGGAAATCGAGACTCGCAGTAGCTTAGCAGGATGCGGCCATCTTGGATCTCAGTCTAAACCTTTTTTTTTAATCCAGATATGCTAACCGCTGTTACCACATCCTCCAGCAAGAAGTTCCAGAGCTTTAACTATTCATTGAGTGAAAAAAATATTTCCTCCTATTTGTTTTAAAAGTATTTCCACGAGTGTCCCCTAGTCGTCGTGCTTTAGGAATGAGTAAAAAATTGATTTACTTCTACTCGTTCTATACCAGTCAAGATTTTGTAGACCTCAATCATATCTCTCCTCATCCGTCTCTTTTCCAAGATGAAAAGCTTTAGCCTTTCCTCATATGAGAGGAGTTCCATCCCCTTTATCATTTTGGTTGCTCTTCTATGAACCTTTTCTAATTCCGCAATATCTTTTAAGAGATACAGCGACCAGAACTGAACGCAGTACTCAAAGTGTGGACATACCATAGAGCAATACAAAGGCATTATAGTATTTTCGGTCTTATTCACCATCCTTTTACTAATAATTCCTAGCATCCTGTTTGCTTTTTTGGCTGCTGATGCACACTGAGCAGAAGATTTCAACATATTATCTACAATGACACCTAGATCTTTTTCTTGATTGTTGACCCCCAAAGGTGGACCCTAGCAACAGGCAACTATGATTCGGATTATTCTTTCCAATGTGCATCACCTTGCATTTGTCCACATTAAATTTCATCTTCCATTTGGATGCCCAGTTTTCCAATTTCCTTAGATCTTCCTGCAATATTTCACAGTCCGCATGTGTTTTAACAACCTTGAATAGTTTTGTATCATCTGCAAATTTAATCATCTCACTCATCATTCCAATTTCCCTATCATTTATAAATATGTTAAATAGCACCGGTCCCAGTACAGATCCCTGCAGCACTCTGTTACAAGAAATTATTTATTTTGGGGAAAATAGCTCGAGAGCACTCGCTACTGTTTATAATTTAAGAGCAGATGCTGTATTTATAAGTTTTAGGATATTAATTTCTCCACCAATCACCAAAGGTGATAATTGCAATAAATTAAATAGATTAAGTATATATAAAAGATACCATATACTCAGAACACAAAGAGACCGTATTTTTAGCTTCAAAAATGTTGATTTAATATACAATTGCACACGAGAGGTAGGTTTTAAGAGATCTTTACAGATAATCTGTGCTTAAGTAAGGCAAAGTAGCAGGTCTAGATCAAAAGTTATGTTACTTACAAGTCCTTGTTACAAGCATGCTGTGGTCCAGCTGATTGATGAGCACATGTTTCAGGAGCAAGGCATCAGCGGACCCCAAAGAGAGCAGCAGGTCCCAAGAGGAGGCAGGTCCCAAGAGGAGGCAGGTTCCAAGAGAGCGAGCTGGGCTGTTTCCAGGCCTTTTATAATGTTAGCAGAGAAGCATGGTGTGTGCATGTCCTGGATATTTTGCAAGGCATTATGGTTAATGTAGTCTGTTCACATGACCACATTATAAGTCCTTCCTTTCTGCACATGTCTGAAAGCTGATGGGAGGGGCATGTATACCTTTGACAAGCAAATGTCCTGTTTATGGTTTCCCCTCTGAAGTCTTTGTCTTCAATGGGCTCTCCAGACTTTCGGTCTCTTGGGTCTTTGGGTTTCAGAGATGTCCTGATGAGCGTCCAGGTACCCACCTTTTGTTCAGTCTTTTTAGGTGGGAGGGCAGAGAGAGTTGTATATCTCTCTTTTGTCTTTGTTAAGTGTTTGTAATTAACTATCCCTGCTATCAGAAGTTCCCAGAAAAAGGGATGGGGAGAGAGGGGCTTGAAATGAAACTATTCTCTCTGCTGCAGTGTCAAATATATATATTTAAAAGCTGCACAAATATATTGGTGTATATATATGTATCTGATAATAAACTGATACCATTACACTCCCTCTCTTGGTTCTAAGTGACAAATATTAACATAATATTTGGAGCGAAGAACCATAAAAATAAACTATAAAGGCTACAAAAGAAACCCTTAACTCTAACCTAATACAGTAGCATAATTTCAAAAAGAACAGTAGCAAAGATACTGAACTGTTTACATGGGCATGTGTATTGGGAGAGGTGAATCTTTTAATAGTGGACATTGAACAGACTGGACCGTGCAGGTATTTTCCTGCCGTCATCTACTATGTCACATCACTATGAATCTTGGAATATGTCCTTAGCTGGAATTGTTCACCCTCCTCCATTGAGAGAAATGACCTTTTAATCCTACCCTCTGTTTTCTGTCCAATAACCAGTTCTTAATCCACAGAAGGACATTGCTTCCTATCCCATGATTCCTTAATTTTCTCAGGAGTCTCTCATGGGGAACTTTATCAAAAGCTTTCTGAAAATCTAGATATGCTACATCAACCGGCTCACCTTTATCGATATGTTTATTCACGCTTTCAAAGAAATGAAGCAAATTGGTGAGGCAAGATCTCACGTGGCTGAATCCATGCTGTCTCTCCCATTAAAACATGTTTATCTATGTGTTCCGTGATTTTATTCCTTAAAATAGTTTCCACTATTTTGCCCAGCACCGACATCACTCCTAGAACCCTTTTTAAAAATCGGCGTCACATTGGCCACCCTTCATTCTACGGATGATTTTAACGACAGGTTACATATTACTAACAACAATTTCATGCTTGAGTTCTTTGAGTACCCTTGGATGTATGTACCCTGCTTCTTATGTACCTGAAAAAGTTGTTATTGTGAGTTTTAGCATCTGTTGCAAGTTTCTGTTTTAGCCTTCTTTATTAATGCTTTGCATCTGACTTGCCAGTGCTTATGTTGCTTCTTATTTTCTTCATTTAGGTCCTTTTTCCATTCTTTGAAGGACAAACTTTTGACTGTAATGGCCTCTTTTACTTCACCTTTTAACCATACTGGCTGTTGTTTTCTCTTCTTTCCACCTTTGCAAATACGTGGAATGCATCTGGACTGGACTTCCAAGATGGTATTTTAGAATAACATCCACTGAGCTCATGTATTTTGCTTAAGGAACACAGAGAGCACTCTCCGCAAAAAAAAAAACTTATCCCTGTATTGTAAGTATAGGGGTAAAATTTGCAATATGTAGATCCATTTGGGGACTAAGATCATCCTATATAATAATTCTCACCTCCAACAGGATGTGCCTGGGACCATGCCTGCCGGAAGTGGTCTGCTAGGCAGGCAAGCACTGACCTCAGTGACATCAATGACAGACATTTTGGCAAAGCAAAACAATCTGAGTGCTGGCCATGAGGACACAGGGTTGATAGGAGAGTTTTAAAAGACTGAAGGAACCGAAAGTGTTAAATGGGGGGGGGGGGGGGGGAGTTCTGAACAACTGAAAGACATGAACATTTGAGAAAGGAAAACAATCTGAATGCTGGCCATTACGACACAGGGTAGATAGGAGAGTTTTAAAAGACTGAAGGAAACGAAAGTGTTAAACTGGAGAAGGGGGGGGGGGGGGGGAGTTGTGAATGACTGAAAGACATGCAAATTTGGGACAGGAAAACAATCTCAATGCTGGCCATTAGCACACAGGGTACATAAGAGAGTTTTAAAAGACTGAAGGAACCAAAAGTGTTCGGGGGGGGGGGGGGGGGGGCAAGTTCTGAATGAATGAATGAAAGAAATGAAAATTTACGAGAGGAACACAATCTGAATGCCGGGCATTTGTACACAGGGTAGATAGGACACTTTTTTTTAAAAAATGAAGGACGTGAAAGTATTACATCTTGGGGGAGGGGTGAGGAGGAAAGCGGTGGGGTATCTGGATACTGGGCGTTAGGGCCACGGGGGTACATAGACTTTTGAAAGCCTTAAGGAACCCAAAGTGTGGGAAGGAGGAGGAAAAGGAGGGGAGGGAACGGGGTGAGGGGCATTAGGAACAGGGGAGGGGGCCCTGTCACACACTCTCATTCTCACACACACACTGTCACACAGACAGTCTCAGTCTGCCGCACATTCACTCTGGCTCTCTCTCTCAAACATGCACACTCCCAGGAAAACCTTGCTAGCGCCCGTTTCATTCATTCCAGAAACGGGCCTTTTTTACTAGTATTGTATAAAGCCACCCTACCCAAAAGGGAGAGCGGCAGTGCCCTCCATCCCTTTAACATCCGTTGAGTGGAAGTCTGAAGGGGGCCAATATTCGCAGAATACAGGCAGGAAGCGTCCGCAGTAAGATAGATCCCTAGGTAATTACGTTTTTCTCCGAGGACAAGCAGGCTGCTTGTTCTCACGACTGGGTTGACTTCCGCGGCAGCCCCCACCAACCGGAAGAAGCTTCGCGGGACGGTCGGCACGCAGGCCACGCCCACCGCGCATGCGCGGCCGCCTTCCCGCCCGTGCGCGACCGCTCCCGCCAGTTACTTTTTTTCCGCGACTGAGAGAGTTGTGCAATTGCCTCTCTCTCTGTTCAGCCGCCGGATTTTCGACCGCGTTTACGCGGATCGTCGCTTGGATTCCCGTTCGGTTTCCTCTCATCTTGTTTGTATTGTTTTAAAAAAAATTTTTCGCGCGTGTGGAGCACGCGCTCCCCTTTTCCCTCGCTTACTAGCGGGGACGCCACGTTGCGGCCTAGTGGCCGCTCGGTCGGTTGATTTTTTCGTGGTGTGATTTTAGCCACCATTGCCGACTTTGACTTCGCCGACGCGATTTTTCCGTCGATGTCCTCGAAGGTCCCGAGTGGATTTAAAAAGTGTGGTCGCTGCGGCCGGCCGATCTCGCAGACCGACACCCACGCTTGGTGCCTCCAGTGCCTCGGGCCGGAGCACAATCTCAAGTCGTGCGCTTTGTGTCTCGGTCTCCGGAAACGGACTCAGGTTGCGAGGCAAGTTCTGCGGGACCGTCTTTTTGGAACTTGCGCCGGCCCCTCGACGTCGACCTCGACGGCATCGGTATCGAAGGCCGGTTCTTCGGTACCGGTATCGATGCCCGAGACATCGGCACCGATGGCAGCGACCCCAGGAGAACAGGTCCCGTCGGCCCGCCGGTCCGCCGGTGAGAGTGGGGTTGAGAGGCCGCGTGGGCAGTCGGCCCCGGTCACTCCCTCAGCTCGTGAGCCACGGGACCGAACCCTGTCGGACCCGGTACCTCGAGACCGAGGGGGATCGACCTCCTCCTCCTCCATGCCCTCCGGCGCCGGTGACGTGCACCGGAAAAAAGATAAGAAGCGCCGTCACCGGGAGCCCTCGGTGCACCCTGAAGAGGAGTCGACGCCGAAGCGT
The DNA here is from genome assembly GCF_901765095.1 of Microcaecilia unicolor. NCBI lineage: Eukaryota > Metazoa > Chordata > Amphibia > Gymnophiona > Siphonopidae > Microcaecilia > Microcaecilia unicolor. The sequence continues at coordinate 45,409,830 of NC_044034.1, forward strand.
CATCGCAGAGAGGAGAGATCTCCGTCGGTGGTGGAGGTACCGACGCGTCGGGGTTCCGGCACCTCGGTGCCGTCTCCTGGCCCCCAGCAGCTTCTGGCACCGACACCCTTACCGGCCCCACCGCCTTTCCCGGCAGCGGGCCTGGACGAGTGCCTCAGAGCCATCCTTCCGGGGATCCTGGAAGGGCTGATGCGCCAGGCTGTGCCGGCGCCGGGGGTGCTTGCGCCCTCGGTGCCGATGACTGTGGCGCCGGCGAGCTCTAGCCCGGCGCCGGGGCTGTCGACACCGCCGCCGCTTGCGGTGCCGGTCTCGACCGCCACGCAGGTGGAGTCCCCGTCGACGTCGATGGAGGGAGCTCCGTCCCCGCCGGCGCGGGAGTCCACCGCTCGACGACACCGAGACCTCGGTGCCTCGACGTCGAGCCGGGCCCGGTACAGGACTCAGCTACATGAGCTAATGTCCGATACCGAGGATGAGGACTCGTGGGGGGAAGAGGAGGACCCTAGATATTTCTCCTCAGAGGAGTCTACGGGCCTTCCCTCGGACCCCACGCCTTCACCGGAGAGGAAGCTCTCACCTCCTGAGAGTCTCTCCTTTGCCTCTTTTGTGCGGGATATGTCTATAAGCATTCCCTTCCCCGTGGTCTCTGTGGAAGAGCCGAGGGCCGAGATGCTCGAGGTCCTCGACTATCCATCACCACCTAGAGAGTCCTCCACGGTACCGCTGCACAATGTCCTGAAGGAGACGCTGCTTCGGAACTGGGTGCGACCACTAACTAACCCCACCATTCCCAAGAAAGCAGAGTCCCAGTACAGGATCCACTCTGACCCAGAGCTCATGCGGCCCCAGTTGCCCCATGACTCAGCGGTCGTGGATTCTGCTCTCAAGAGGGCACGGAGTTCGAGGGATACCGCCTCGGCGCCCCCGGGGCGGGAGTCTCGCACTCTGGACTCATTTGGGAGGAAGGCCTACCAATCCTCCATGCTCGTGACCCGCATCCAATCTTACCTGCTCTATATGAGCATCCACATGCGGACCAATGTGCAACAGCTGGCGGACCTGGTCGATAAGCTCCCGCCGGAGCAGTCCAGGCCTTATCAGGAGGTGGTCAGGCAGCTGAAGGCGTGCAGAAAGTTCCTGTCCAGGGGGATTTTTGACACCTGTGACGTGGCATCTCGTGCTGCGGCCCAAGGTATAGTGATGCGCAGGCTCTCATGGCTGCGTGCCTCTGACCTGGACAACCGCACCCAGCAGAGACTGGCTGACGTCCCTTGCCGGGGGGATAATATTTTTGGCGAGAAGGTCGAGCAGATGGTTGACCAACTGCATCAGCGGGAAACCGCTCTCGACAAGCTCTCCCACCGGGCGCCTTCAGCACCCGCCCCCGCGGGCGGGCATTTTTCCCGGGCTCGGCAGGCTGCACCCTATTCTTTTGCGAAGCGTAGGTACAACCAGCCGGCCCGAAGGCCTCGTCAGGCACAGGGACAGCCCCAGCGCGCTCGTTCCCGTCAACAGCGTGCGCCTAAGCAGCCCCCTGCGCCTCCACAGCAAAAGCCGGGGACGGGCTTTTAACTGGATCCGGAGAAAGGGTATGATACATACCTGTAGCAGTTGTTCTCCGAGGACAGCAGTCTGATTGTTCTCACCTACCCTCCCTCCTCCCCTTTGGAGTTGTGTGTTTCATATTTTATTGCTTGTCATTCAACTGGCGGGAGCGGTCGCGCACGGGCGGGAAGGCGGCCGCGCATGCGCGGTGGGCGTGGCCTGCGTGCCGACCGTCCCGCGAAGCTTCTTCCGGTTGGTGGGGGCTGCCGCGGACGTCAACCCAGTCGTGAGAACAATCAGCCTGCTGTCCTCGGAGAACAACTGCTACAGGTATGTATCATACCCTATCACTGGCCCACTGAAAAAGCCATCTCCCCACTGTTCTTTAATTGTTGATGGGATGGGGAACGCCATTGATTTAAGGAGATTCAAGCAAAACCCGGAATAAAAGCTAAATTCATCTAACACTGACAAGTTAGGGAGTGCTTGACGAGGGCAAGTCAACGTGAGAAACATGTCATCCACAAACGCTAAGGCTTTAACCATGAGACCCAGCAACTCTACACTCAATATATCGGGATCTATATGGATGGTGCACAGCAGAGGTTCCAAATATAGTAGAAAAAGGAAGGGAGAGAGGAGGCACCCCTGCCGTGTCCCTCGCTGAAAAACAGAAGATAGGGTATGAGTGTCATTTACCAACAGCAAGGCGCATAGATATTGATAAAGGGAGGAAATTGCCCATCCCAGTCAACTGTCGAGGCCCACATAGTGTAGCACGTCAAATAAATAGGACCAGTTGACGTGGTTGAAAGCCTTCTCAGCATCAAAGCTTATTAATAAAAGAGGGGTTTTTGTGGCTATCGCCTGTGCAATAGCAAGTAAGGCTTTCTGCACTGTCAGAACAGCGTGGCGACCGTGGATAGAACCTACCTGGTAACTCCCCACAAGCGTTGCAATGTGGGGGGCCATTCTGTCAGCCAGGATCTGCGATAAGATTTTAATATCTACATTGAGCAAAGAGGTAGGAGGTAAGATCCCAGGTGATCCAAAGGCTTACCTGGTTTGGGTATCAAGCAAACCAGAGCCTCGGCATAGGTGAGAAACATGCCCTGAGATATTACTGCATCATAGTTGGTGGCCAGAGGCGCACAAATGTGTGGAGAGAGTAGATGGTAGTACTCATTGGAGAAGCCATCAGGGCCCGAAGTTGTACTTCAACTGACTCATTTGATAGTCTTTTGAATTTCGAGAGCATTCAAGGAAGCATCCAAGCATGTCCTCACCTCCCGAGAGAGGCGAGGCAGGGCAAACTGGAGCTCTTTATTGTTTTTTAAACCAAAATTAAAGTTATGTGGGCCCAGTCCGATATTCAGCCAGGGCTGCATAACGGCTTGGCCCGGATACGTTCCTGCGTTCAGCCCGCCCAAAATTTTCCACTGAAGGCTCAAATAAGTTCCAGCATCCAGCCCGCCCAAACTTTTCCACCGATATTCAGTGGCGGTGCCCGAACATAGCCCAGCACTGAATATAGCTGGTGACAATCGGCATTTAAAAAAACTCTGACCCCCACTGGCTGAATACTGGAAGGATAGAGAATATGCATTAAGCCAATATTTAAGGAAATTAAATGACAAAAATTCTGACCACAATAAATGATCCAAATGACTAAATAAATAACAAATTATCAGGGGTGGTGGGCGTGGCTCTGGCCACATTGTTGGGCAGACTGGATGGACTATGTGGGTCTTTATCTGCTGTCATTTACTCGTTACTGTGTTACACTACTTTTCTCTAATGCATGCATTATAAAATTATCCCATATTACTTTCATTGATTCATCAAACTCTGTTGTTCCCTGGTATATGATCCAGGCTTTGGTAATTTACTACCCAGTCCACAATTATGCTCTGAAACTGCTATGCAGTTGTCAATTCACGAGACTTTTGAAGTCCATTATGCAGAAACTAGGGGCACTGCTTTTTCTTTGTCTGGTCTGCTTTTGTGGAACACATTCCCTGGGACTCTGCAATTATGTAACAGTACTGTGCAATTTAGGAAGCTTTTGAAAACATATTTATTTGTTAGGCATTCATTACTGTTTAAATGTGTTATTTGTGAGCAACTTAAAGTGAACAAGAATTGAGGATGATGAAAGGTTTAATGTTGTTATGTTTTATAGTCGATTGTTTGCTTTTATTATGTGTGTTTTTTGTAATCCTCCTAGGTTGTAGGTGGACTATAAATTTTTCAAATAAATAAATGTATGCCTAATTATACATTAGTCTGTAGCAAGAAAGATGCTGTGCTTATCTTTCTTGCATATTAATATTTTGTTTTGCAGCAATATGAAGTAGTTGTGACTGATTTAAGCCAGCCCCTGCTTGTAAGTCAGTTGAAAAATAGGAAGAGTGACACTACTACAGCTGCCCGTATTGTTCACCTTGTCCCTGAACTATGCTTTATAACAGGTATGCATTATTGAATAGGGCTGTCTGAAAAATCAACCAATGCTATTATTGATTTATTTAATTTATTTCAGCATTTATAGCCTACATTTTCCAATTAACATTGCTTCAATGTGGCTTTCAAACGTATTACATTCGATGAGCTGATCTGTTATCACTGGTATACTACTACTACTACTATTAAACATTTCTATAGCGCTACTAGACTTGCGCAGCGCTGTACAAATTAACATGAAAAGACAGTCCGTGCTCAACAGAGCTTACAATCTAAATAGGGTCATATATGTTAGTTACATGTTGTTGGAGAATGGTGGTTGGGTATGTCGAAGATTTTCAGTGAAGGTAAAGTATTTTAGTTGGCTGCTAGTTGCCTATCTGTGGATAAAAAGATTGAGTACAGATTAGAGGTGAAGATCAAGTTAACAAGGAACTTGGGTATGTCGAAGATTTTCAGTGAGGTATAGTATTTTAATTGGTGGCTATTTGCCTGTTCATGAAAAGAAGGATCGGGGGCCCTTTTACAAAGGCACACCAAAAATTGCCCTGCGGTAGTTTGGGTGAGTGTATTGGATGTGCGCTGGACCATTTCTCCACCGCGTCTGGACAAAAGGGGTATTTTGGGGGTTGGGAAATGGATGTGCGGCAAAATTTAAACCAGCATTTGTCTATTTATGGCCTGAGTCCTTAATGCCACCCACTAACAGCAGTAAGGGCTCACATGCTACCCATGCTGTAACCATCCAGCACTCGCTAACTGCCAATTATCGCCATCATAGCATGGTCCTTGGTTAACTGCTATACACTGGTTTCAATTCTTTCACTTTGAAAACAGAAAGGAGGGTGTAATGAACTGATTCTGATCTCATAAAGCAAGCATATGCAATATTCTCCGAGGACAAGCAGGCTGCTTGTTCTCACTGATGGGTGATGTCCATGGCACCCCCGCCAATCGGAATCTTCACTAGCAAAGACGTTTGCTAGTCCTCGCGTGCCGATACGCACCACGCATGCTCGGTCATCTTCCCGCCTGAACCGGCTCGTGTTCGTCAGTCTTCTTGTGTCCGCACTGGGGACGGTCGTGTTTTTGCCGCCATTTCGTGCCCCTCAGAGGACCCTCGTGCGTCTTTCGTGTTTTCGGAAAAAAAAAAGAGAGAGAGAACCTTTTTCCCGTATTTCTAGCTTTTTCCCAGCGTAAGTTTTCTTTCGCTTTTGGCAGCGGCCTTCTTGGCATTGTCACCGGTCACCTTCCCGACTGGGTACCGGGAGCTCTGGGTCGCCGAGGGAGTCGGCACCCAGCAGGCATTGGCACTGGGAGGACCGCTCACCCTCCATCCAGGAGGTGTCGGTGCGCTCTACTTCGGACAGCCCGGTACCGCCTCCATGCCCAGAACAGATTCTGACCTCGACGCCTGCACCGGCTTCCCAGTCTTTCTCTACAGCCACTCTGCACGAGAGTCTCCGGGCCGTTCTTCCTGGCATTCTGGACGACCTGTTGCGCCCTTCTCCGGTACCGGGGGTGCTTGCGCCACCGGTGCCGTCGAGTGAGGCGACAGCTGGCCCTTTGCCCGGGGTGAGGTCCCCGGTACCGGTGCCACTTGCAGTACCGGTTTCGGCTGCCTCCCAGGTGGACTCCCCGACGTCGGGGGAGTGAGGCCGCTGCCGGCCAGGGAGTCCACCTCTCAACGCTCCCACAGTGGCCGTGGTTCCACGGAGTCGAGACGGACACGGCTTCAGACACGGGTCCGTGAACTTGTGTCTGATACCGATGATGAGGCCTCGTGGGAGGCAGAGGAGGACATCAGGTATTTCTCTGACAAGGAGTCTGATGGCCTTCCTTCTGACCCCACTCCCTCCCCTGAAAGGCAGCTTTCTCCTCCCGAGAGTCTGTCTTTCTCGGCCTTTGTCCAGGAGATGTCTACGGCCATCCCCTTCCCGGTGGTTGTGGAGGATGAGCCAAGAACTGAAATGTTTGAGCTCTTGGACTATCCTTCTCCACCTAAGGAAGCGTCCACAGTACCCATGCGTCATATCCTGTAAAAGACATTGCTGGCGAACTGGACCAAGCCTCTAACTAATCCCCACATTCCCAAAAAGATAGAATCCCAATATCGGATCCATGGGGACCCAGAGCTGATGCGCACTCAGTTGCCTCACGACTCTGGTGTGGTGGATCTGGCCCTGAAGAAGGCTAATAGTTCTAGGGATCATGCTTCGGCGCCCCCGGGAAAAGACTCTAGAACCTTAGACTCCTTTGGGAGGAAGGCCTACCATTCTTCCATGCTCGTGGCCAAGATTCAATCATACCAGCTCTACACGAGCATCTATATGCGGAACAATGTGCGGAAGCTGGTGGACTTGGTGGACAAGCTCCCTTCTGAGCAAGCCAAGCCGTTTCAGGAGGTGGTCAGGCAGCTGAAGGCATGTAGGAAATTCCTGGCCAGAGGGGTATTTGATACCTTTGATGTTGCGTCCAGGGCCGCTGCTCAAGGTGTGGTGATGCGCAGACTCTCATGGCTGCGTGCCTCCGACCTGGAGAATAGGATCCAGCAGCGGATTGCGGACTCCCCTTGCCGTGCAGATAACATTTTTGGAGAGAAAGTCGAACAGGTGGTAGAACAGCTCCACCAGCGGGATAACGCTTTCGACAAATTCTCCCGCCGGCAGCCTTCAGCATCTACCTCTTCTGGTAGACGTTTTTATGGGGGAAGGAGGGCTGTTCCCTACTCTTCTGGTAAGCGTAGGTACAATCCTCCCTCTCGACAGACTGCGGCCCAGGCTAAGCCCCAGCGCGCTCGCTCTCGTCAGCAGCGTGCGCCTCAGCAAGGCCCCACAGCTCCCCAGCAAAATCAGGGGGCGAGCTTTTGACTGGCTCCAGCAGAGCATAGCCGAGATCAAAGTGTCCGTGCCGGACGGCTTGCCGGTCGGGGGGAGGTTGAAAGCTTTTCACCACCGGGAGCTCAGTCTTTCAGCTTCCAGCGCAAGCAGGTACTTGCAGAGGAACTCTTCGCCCTTCTCAGCGCCAATGCGGTCGAGCCCGTGCCACCCGGGCAAGAGGGGCTGGGAATGTATTCCAGGTACTTCCTTGTGGAAAAGAAAACAGGGGGGGATGCGTCCCATCCTAGACCTAAGGGCCCTGAACAAATATCTGGTCAAGGAAAAGTTCAGGATGCTTTCCCTGGGCACCCTGCTTCCTATGATTCAGGAAAAAGATTGGCTATGCTCTCTGGACTTAAAGGATGCTTACATGCATATCCCGATACTGCCAGCTCACAGACAGTATCTCCGATTCCGTCTGGGAACGCGTCAATTCCAGTACTGTGTGCTACCCTTTGGGCTCGCCTCTGCACCCAGGGTGTTCACGAAGTGCCTGGCTGTGGTAGCAGCGGCGCTTCGCAGACTGGGAGTGTACTTGTTTCCTTATCTCGACAATTGGCTGGTGAAGAACACATCCAAGGCAGGAGCTCTACAGTCCATGCAGATGACTATTCGACTCCTGGAGCTACTGGAGTTTGTGATAAATTATCCAAAGTCCCATTTTCTCCCAGTACAGAGACTCGAATTCATAGGAGCTCTGCTGGATTCTCGGACGGCTCGTGCCTATCTCCCGGAGACAAGGGCCAACAATCTGTTGTCCCTCGTTTCCTGGGTGTGAGCGTCCCAGCAGATCACAGCTCGGCAGATGTTGAGATTGCTTGGCCACATGGCCTCCACAGTACGTGACTCCCATGGCTCGTCTTCGCATGCGATCTGCTCAATGGACCCTAGCTTCCCAGTGGTTTCAGGCTGCTGGGGATCTAGAGGACGTGATCCACCTGTCTACGAGTTTTCTCAAATCCCTGCACTGGTGGACGATTTGGTCCAATTTGACTCTGGGACGCCCTTTCCAAATTCCTCAGCCACAAAAAGTGCTGACTACGGATGCATCTCTCCTGGGGTGGGGAGCTCATGTCGATGGCCTTCACACCAAGGGAAGCTGGTCCCTCCAGGAACAAGGTCTACAGATCAATCTCCTGGAGTTACGAGCGGTCTGGAACGCTCTGAAGGCTTTCAGAGATCGGCTATCCCACCAAATTATCCAAATTCAGACAGACAACCAGGTTGCCATGTATTACATCAACAAGCAGGGAGGCACCGGATCTCGCCCCCTGTGTCAGGAAGCCGTCAGCATGTGGCTGTGGGCATGCCGTCACGGCATGTTTCTCCAAGCCACATATCTGGCAGGCGTAAACAACAGTCTGGCCGACAGGTTGAGCAGGATTATGCAACCTCACGAGTGGTCGTTCAACTCCAGAGTAGTGCGCTGGATCTTCCAAGTGTGGGGCACCCCCTTGGTAGATCTCTTCGCATCTCGAGCCAACCACAAGGTCCTTCAATTCTGTTCCAGACTTCAGGCCCACGGCAGACTGGCATCGGATGCCTTCCTCCTGGATTGGGGGGAAGGCCTGCTGTATGCTTATCCTCTCATACCTCTGGTGGGGAAGACTTTGTTGAAACTCAAGCAAGACCGAGGCACCATGATTCTGATTGCTCCTTTTTGGCCGCGTCAGATCTGGTTCCCTCTTCTTCTGGAGTTGTCCTCCAAAGAACCGTGGAGATTGGAGTGTTTTCCGACCCTCATCACCCAGAACGAAGGGGCGCTTCTGCATCCCAGTCTCTGGCTCTCACGGCCTGGATGTTGAGAGCGTAGACTTTGCCTCTTTGGGTCTGTCAGAGGGTGTCTCCCGTGTCTTGCTTGCTTCCAGGAAAGATTCCACTAAGAGGAGTTACTTCTTTTTATGGAGGAGATTTGCCGACTGGTGTGACAGCAAGGCCTTAGATCCTCGCTCTTGTCCTACACAGACCCTGCTTGACTACCTTCTGCACTTGTCTGAGTCTGGTCTCAAGACCAACTCTGTAAGGGTTCACCTTAGCGCAATCAGTGCATACCATTACCGTGTGGAAGGTAAGCCGATCTCGGGACAGCCTTTAGTTGTTCGCTTTATGAGAGGTTTGCTTCTGTCAAAGCCCCCCCATCAAACCTCCTACTGTGTCATGGGATCTCAATGTCGTTCTCACCCAGCTGATGAAACCTCCTTTTGAGCCACTGAATTCATGCCATCTGAAGTACTTGACCTGGAAGGTCATTTTCTTGGTGGCAGTAACTTCAGCTCGTAGAGTCAGTGAGCTTCAAGCCCTAGTAGCTCATGCTCCTTATACCAAATTTCATCATAATAGAGTAGTCCTCCGCACTCACCCTAAGTTCTTGCCAAAGGTGGTGTCAGAGTTCCATCTGAACCAGTCAATTGTCTTGCCAACATTCTTTCCCCATCCTCATTCCTGCCCTGCTGAACGTCAGCTGCACACATTGGACTGCAAAAGAGCATTGGCCTTCTATCTGGAGCGGACACAGCCCAACAGACAGTCCGCCCAAATGTTTGTTTCTTTTGATCCCAACAGGAGGGGAGTGGCTGTGGGGAAACGCACCATATCCAGTTGGCTAGCAGATTGCATTTCCTTTACTTACGCCCAGGCTGGGCTGGCTCTTGAGGGTCATGTCACGGCTCACAATGTTAGAGCCATGGCTGCGTCAGTGGCCCACTTGAAGTCAGCCACTATTGAAGAGATCTGCAAGGCTGCGACGTGGTCATCTGTCCACACATTCACATCTCATTACTGCCTGCAGCAGGATACCCGACGCGACAGTCGGTTCGGGCATCGGTGCTTCAGAATCTGTTTGGGGTTTGAATCCAACTCCACCCCCCTAGACCCATTTCTGTTCTGTTCTAGGCTGCACTCTCAGTTAGTTGAATAAGATGTTAGGTCAATCTCAGTTATGTCCTCGCCGTTGCGAGGCCCAATTGACCTTGTTTGTTGTTTTGAGTGAGCCTGGGGGCTAGGGATACCCCATCAGTGAGAACAAGCAGCCTGCTTGTCCACGGAGAAAGCGAATGCTACATACCTGTAGAAGGTATTCTCCGAGGACAGCAGGCTGATTGTTCTCACAAACCCGCCCGCTTCCCCTTTGGAGTTGTGTCTTCCCTTGTCTTTGTTTTGCTACATACGGGACTGACGAACACGAGCCGGTTCGGGTGGGAAGACGACCGCGCATGCGCGGTGCGCATCGGCGCGCGAGGACTAGCAAACATCTTTGCTAGTGAAGATTCCGATTTGAGGGGGTGCCGTGGACGTCACCCATCAGCCTGCTGTCCTCGGAGAATACCTTCTACAGGTATGTAGCATTCGCTTTTATCAGACAGTATAAAACCTGCACTTCAGCATCCACAAGAAGTTTTTTTTTTTTTTTCTGAGTTTTCAAACGTTTATTTGCAGGGTAAGCATAGACAATTTACGTACAGTGTGTAGTTGAGGTCACGGCTAGCGGATTCAAACTGTTAATTGAAAGGTAAAATTGAAGCTTTGAAGGAGAAGTTATTTATTCCGGAGTTTCAGGTATTCGGTGCAAGTAGTTGAAAGGTAGGATCATTGGAGCCGACTCTGTGGGTGCTGTGGGTGCTTGAGCACCCCCAAGATTGAGAAATTCCTTGTATGTGTCCAGGGAGGGGTTATTTCCATTGGGCTTAGCACCCCCAATAATTTTGAAAAGTTGGATCCTGTGGGTAGGATGCTGAATTTGTTCAAATAAGGTGAAAAAGAGAATTCACCTTTCAGAGGAGGGCAAAAGAGCAGCAAGCCCTTGCGACAAGATAGAGTGTCTTGCAGAGCTAAGGAGGGGCAAAAGCACACACAAGGAAACCAATAGGGAACCTGAGATCAGGTTACTGTGGTCACTGAGGGCAGCCCTTTATTGGAGGTAAAGGGTTATATTTATTTTATTTATTTATTTTATTGCATTTGTATCCCACATTTTCCCACCTATTTGCGGGTTCAGTGTGGCTTACAATACATTGTAATGATGGAAGTACAATTTGTTACAACACAATTATGGTTACATTTTGAGGAGTTAATTTAGAACAAGGTCCAGTGGCTGACCTAACAAACATTTCCTTTAGTATCTTTGAACAATACAAAGCTTGATGTGCTACTGGCTTTACACCGGATATATGCAAAAGCAAATCCCACCGTCCTCAGTAAGAATAACGAAATATCCTCTATAGAACTAGGACTTTCTTTGTGAAAATACACCGAGGGAAATAGTTGATACTTTAATACAAAATGCTTTTTGGTATGCACATTGATTACTACTGTTACTCAGTAGTGAACAGAGTGCCCTCAGAAACAACCACTCTTTTAACGGCAATATAATTTCTTTTGCCACGGTGGCATAGCATTTCTTTCATCGGGCCACTCTTGTGCATAAACTGTTTGTTTATTAGGTCTGCCATCTCCATTTGGGCAGCAGTGGAGCCTTGGGCTCTCTGTACTATCCTGGAAAGAACTGCATATCCCTTCTAGATACTTAATCACCCCAACCTGGTATCTGCTCATGACAGGGTTACACAGTCAAGGCAGTATAAACCTATTTCCAAAAGGAAATCGTGCCAAACGAATGTCATTGAGTTCTTTGATTGGGTGAATCAGGGACGAGCTATGGACGTAATCTACTTAGGTTTCAGCAAAGCTTACGTACAGTGACGGACAGAAGCCAGAGGGTGGTGGTGAATGGAATTCTCTTGGAGGAGGGAAAGGTGAGTAGTGGTGTGCCTCAAGGATCGGTGCTGGGACCGATTTTGTTCAATATATTTGTGAGTGACATTGCCGAAGGGTTAGAAGGTAAAGTTTGCCTATTTGCGGATGATACTAAGATCTGCAACAGAGTGGACACCCGGGAGGGAGTGGAAAACATGAAAAAGGATCTGAGGAAGCTAGAAGAATGGTCTAAGGTTTGGCAATTAAAATTCAATGCGAAGAAATGCAAAGTGATGCACTTAGGGAATAGAAATCCTCGGGAGACGTATGTGTTAGGCGGGGAGAATCTGATAGGTACGGACGGGGAGAGGGATCTTGGGGTGATAGTATCTGAGGATCTGAAGGCGACGAAACAGTGTGACAAGGCGGTGGCCGTAGCTAGAAGGTTATTAGACTGTATAGAGAGAGGTGTGACCAGCAGAAGAAAGGAGGTGTTGATGCCCCTGTATAAGTCGTTGGTGAGGCCCCACCTAGAGTATTGTGTTCAGTTTTGGAGGCTGTACCTTGCGAAGGATGTAAAAAGAAATGAAGCGGTGCAAAGAAAAGCTACGAGAATGGTAAGGGATTTGCGTTACAAGACGTATGAGCAGAGACTTGATGACCTGAACATGTATACTCTGGAAGAAAGGAGAAACAGGGGTGATATGATACAGACGTTCAAATATTTTAAAAGTATTAATCCGCAAACGAACCTTTTCCGGAGGTGCAAAGGCGGTAGAACGAGAGGACATGAAATGAGATTGAAGGGGGGCAGACTCAAGAAAAATGTCAGGAAGTATTTTTTCACGGAGAGAGTAGTGGATGCTTGGAATGCCCTCCCGTGGGAGGTGGTGGAAATGAAAACGGTAACAGAATTCAAACACGCGTGGGATAAACATAAAGGAATCCTGTTCAGAAGGAATGGATCCTAAGGAGCTTAGCCAAGATTGGGTGGCAGAGCCGGTGGCGGGAGGCGGGGATAGTGCTGGGCAGACTTATACGGTCTGTGCCAGAGCTGGTGGTTGGGAGGCGGGGATAGTGCTGGGCAGACTTGCACGGGCTGTGCCCTGAAAAGGACAGGTACAAACCAAGGTAAGGTATACACAAAAAGTAGCCCATATGAGTTTATCTTGTAGGGCAGACTGGATGGACCATGCAGGTCATTTACTATGTTACTATGTAATTAGAAAGGAACCCAGTATTTAGTAGATAAAGAAATATAGTTTATTAGCATTGAGATCTTACTCAAAGACAGTACAAGCAGTTCAGGCATTCACATGGTAGTACAGCACTTCACGACTGATGACGTGTGCCTTCAAAGGTTGCTGGCTTCCCTCTTCTCTCTCTCTCTAAGGCACTGCTTAGGTAGCAGACCTTTTATACATTTTTCATCCCATAGATTCCTATGAACATTTCACTTTCCCACCTGCACTTTCGTCATAATTGGCACATATATCCAATTATGCCCAAGTTCCAACTTTTCTTATCTTTAATCCAATTAGGACCAGTAGCGTAGCCACAGGTGGGCCTGGGTGGGCTGGGGCCCACCCACTTTGAACTCAGGCCCACCCAAAATTGTGACACTCTTGCTATGGCTGATGGGCTGCCAGCTGAAGATTTTTTCTCCTTGGGCATCCCTCACTCTTCCAAATGTCAACCAGCAGCACTTGGCTTGAGCTGAGGATGAGACCGGCCCTTCTGCACATGCTCAGTTTTCACACATTGAAAAACACTGAGCACGCATGGCCTGCCGGCAGCAGCATCTGTTTGAGGCAAGTGCTGCTGGCTGCCGTTTGGAAGAGTGCTGGCTGCTCATGGAGAAAGAGGAAGTCTTCAGCTGGCAGGGTTTGGGATCCATGCTAGCTGAAGTAATTAATATTTGGGGACTCAGGTTAAAGCAGTAAGACACTTGGGTAGCAGCCATCCTCTCTCGGAGCCGAAAGAGGATGGCTGCTACCCAAGTGTCTTACAGCTTTAACCCGAGCATTGCTGCTACCCAAATGTATTAAAGTATCAACTATTTTCCTCGGTGTATTTTCACAAAGGAATAGAGGATATTTCGTTATTCCTGTTGTCTTTACAAGCATAACTTTATACTACTACTACTACGCGCTACTAGATGTGAACATGAAAAAAAAGTGTCATCATTGTAACTGAATTGTTTTTCCAATTCTGATAAGGTCATTGTTTCCTGATTCTTGATTTCTTGTTCTGAGTCCTTGTTCCAGGATTCCTGTTTTGTTTCCAAGCTCCTGAGTGCCTTGTGTGATGAGCAGACTGGTATTTGCTCACAAGCAGGGTAAGGAGTGGGGCCCCCGAATACATTATTTGTATTCGGAGGAATAGTGATTTACATTCAAATACGAATAATTCAGGACTCTACTATGCTAAATCCTACTGAAATAAACAATTAATCAAATATTCCATGTTGCTTCTTTTATTATTTGTTATGTTAAAGCACAATACCCGTTATTCATATTCGTAGACAGCCGAATAATATTTTCCATTATTTTTATTCAGCTGAATAGTAAAATATGCTATTCAGGACAGCTGTAGTTAGGAGTGCCTGAAGCTCCTTGTTAAAACTACCCTAAGTTTAGGAGAAGACTAGGCAGAGCTGTTAGTTCAGTAAATATCTGGGACTATATACTGCAGGTAGACAAGGGTGGAGACAAGCTAGACCTAGGTGAACTCAATAAGAGCAACAGTCCTAGAGTAAAAGGAAGGAAGACTTTCAAGGAAGGGAGCAGACCTGTTTGGGGCAACTGGAGAGTGAGTCCTTTCTGCTAGCTATATCCAGAGGGACAACACAAGACAGAATTATTATCCAAGAAAACCATGGAGAATAAACAGGAAACTGGAGCATGCTATACCAGATGTGGAGCAGTTTCTCACGATCGCTGCTGCCTGCCAGCCAATGACTCTGAGGCAAGTAGAGGACCAAAGGGGGGGGGGGTGGAAGGGAGGGAAAAATGCTGGATCTGACTGAGCAAGGCTGGCAGCAGCATCATTGAAAAAAGTGGCTTTCATTTGGCTAGCACCGGGCCCAGAGCTGCCAAGGGGACCCAATTTTTGAGAGGGAGATTGTAGGACACGTCTCCAGCTCTGCCCTGCCCCCCAGCTCCAGCTCCACCTACTCCACTTCCTGGCTCCACCCCCACACACCTCAATTCCATGACCTTCTCTTCCTCCAGTTCTTCATGGCACCAACAAGCCACCTCCCCTCCAAGGTGGCTTGTTGGTGCCATGGCCACCTCCCCCTTTGTTGACAGGCCAATGAATGAGGTTTTTTTTCATAGGCCCCAGCCATTTCTGACCTCTGCCACCAGCTCTAGCAGATATACATTCCAAAAACTGACATATTCTAATCAATAAGTAGAAAATAAAATTATTTTTTCTACCTTGTTGAATGGTCATTTTATTTTTCTAATGGTGCTGGTCTCACTCTTTGGTTTCTGTTTACCACTGTCTTTTCTTAACTCTTTTCCCACAGTCTCCTTTTCCATTTTCCCATTTCTTATCTCTCCATGTTCACCATTCATGTTCCCTCTGTGTTCTTAGCCACCTAGTCCAGCACTTCCTTTGTGTCCCTACCCCTGTCCTCTCAATGTAGCCTGTCTCCGGCCAGCCTGCAAAGCCTTTCTTCTGTCATGAACTGCTCGCCGGAAACAGGAAGTTGTTTCAGAGGGGCAGGATGTGACAGAGGAAAGCTGGAGACAGGTTGTGTGGTGCGCTGCTGCCAGCAACTGAGGGCAAGTTGGAGGACCTTGAAGGGGGTGGTGGAAAGCAAAGCAGGGACTGTGGGGTGTGTGGGGGGGAAGGAGGCAGAGAGGGGAAAAGGCTAGACTGTAAGGGCAAGGGATGTGTAGGAAGGCACTGAGGCTGCTCAGCAGGAGTGCTTGCCTCCCTAGTGGGAGTGCAGGAGATGACCTATGCAACTCTTGCTGTATGTAGAGGATGTGGCAGGTATGTGGACCCTCCTTGGAGGTCAGGCCCAGGGGAATCTTGCCCCCCTTTGGAGCAGGCCACAGGCAGCATATGTACTACTATTACACAGCACTATACACATTACATGTAGGTACATTCTATGTCTCTAGAGGGCTCACCATCTAAATTTTTTGTACTTGGGGTAATGGAGGGTTAAGTGACTTGCCCAAGGTCACAAGGAGCTACAGTGGGAATTGAACCCAGGTTGCCAGGACCAAAGCCCACTGCACTAACCATTAGGTTACTCCTCGACTCCACAAAACTGCCACTTCTGGGGACCAACAGAAGACCATCTTTAAGATAGACAGGCAAGGGGTTTGGGGGAAGGTGTTGAACCCTGGGTGGGGGTAGGGTTGCAGGCCCATGAGCAGAATTGGAGGTGCCAGTGATGGAGAGTATGGCTGAGGCAGTGAGCTCCAACAGCCATGAGAGAGAGAGAAAGAGAAGGGGGATGAGATTTCATACACCTCCTTTAAACACATTCTTTAATTTTATTCATGCTGTTTACCTGGGAAGCTGAACCCTGTACACGTCCATTTAACTAGACATTGCGGCTCATTTTCAAAACAGAAAAATGTCCAAAAAGTGGCATAAATCTGCATTTGGATGTTTTTCTCACAAAAAGTCCAAACTGGTATTTTCAAAACCAATTTTTAGACATTTTTCTATGAAGTCCGTCAGTAGTGCATTCAAATCACAAGGGGGCTTGTCAAGGGCGTGTTAGGATCTGGACATTCCTAACGCTTGGACATTTTTCTGCCATAATGGAACAGAACAAAAACATCCATGGCTGTAAGTTGGACGTTTTCTCTAGACCTATTTTAACAAATAAGCCACAAAAAGTGCCCTAAATGACCAGATGACCACTGGAGAGAATCAGGGATGACCTCCCCTTAGTCCCCCAGTGGTCACTAACCCCTTCCCTCCCCACAAAACAAATGTGATTTAAAACATTATTTGCCAGACTCAGATGTTATACTCAGGTCCATTAGAGCAACATGCAGGTCCCTGGAGTAGTCTAGTGGTGGGTGCACTGCAGTGCAGACAGGTGGACCAAGGCCCATACTTCCCCCTACCTGTTACACTTGTGATGGAAACTGTGAGTTCTCCAAAACTCTCCAGAAACCCACTGTAACCACATAGAGGTGCCCTCTTCACCCATAAGAGCTATTGTAGTGGTGTACAGTTTGGGTAGTGGTTTTGGATGGGTTTTGGGGGGCTCAGAAGACAAGATGAGGGAGCAACAGTGAGATGTATACCTGGGAACATTTATTTGAAATCCACTGCAGTGCCCCCTAGGGTGTCCCATTGCTCTCCTGGGATGTCTGTTTGGCAAGTCTACTAAGAATGCTGGCTTCTCCTACATCCCAATGGCTTGATGTTTTGCATTTTTCACTTGGATGTTTTTTTTTTTTTAAATGGACCTAAGAGATAAATGCACAGAGCACAAAAATATCTAGCAAATAGCCATTTTCGGAAAACAAAATAGTCGTTTTTCTGTTTTGAAAATGGCTATATTCCCCACTTGAATTTTGGACGTTTTTAGCAAAATGTCCAAAGTTGGACTTAGAAGTCATATCGAAAATGCCCCTCATTGTAATCTTATTTATGCTGTCTGCAGGAGAAGTTGAACTCAGAGGAATTTCATGTAAGAAACCATGGCACTGAGTTGTAATGCCTAGAGTGATGAATAGGTAAAGGATGTACCCTTTTGTGAATCCTGTTTCTCCACAGTCAAAGCAGGACAGCTATATTACCACACATGGGGTGACGGAGCCCCAGTGCGGATGTTGCCTAGTGTTCTAGTTTTCTACAAGATTTTGGCAACCCTGGCTGCTCATGCACGTGTGTCTTCTTGCACGTCTCAGTTGCGCAGGACTAGCAGTTCCTTTCTTTCTGTGGAGCTATTTTTGTCTGTGTTCTTTTCAGCACGCTTTTTCACTTACAGCCTTCCCTGCCGTCGGCTTTTTTCCTCATGTGATTATCGCGGGACCAATTTCCCTTTTTTGTTTTCTTTGCTCCCTTTAGTGCTTTTAGTGCTTTTTTGGCCTTTTAAAGTTTTTTTTTTTTCATTTTCCACAGCTGTGCAGCCCCCTTAGGCCTGAGCTTCCTGGCTGGGACTTCCTTTCTTAAAAAAAAAAAAAATTGAGCCATTTGATTTCACTTCACCTATTTTTTTCTCCAATGCCCCTCAAAACTCTCAGTGGTTTTAAGAAGTGTTCTTAGTGTTGCAAGGTCATATCTGTGACTTATCCTCATAAGTGATGCTTGCTGTTCCTTGGACCTGACCATAGAGCCTCTAATTGTAGACTTTCCTAGAATGTAGAAGAGAGCCCAAAAGAGTCATGAGGCCCTGAGCAAGAGACTTTTTAGCACATTTAAGTCCAGTCCATCACCATCAGCAGAGACATTGGTCTCTGTGGCTCACGGTGGTGCATCAGATACTGGGGACACACTAGCACCAAGGAGTCCTCCATCTGCATCAATGACAGCCTCAGAACTGACACTAAGGATATGCAAAGATCCAACATCATCACCATCACTGAGGGACCCAGATGTTGGGCATCGAGCATAGGTGAAGAAGCACTGACATCAGACCTTTTGAAACATGGTGCCAGACTCAGATAGGGACACTGGTATTGTCAGTACCCAAGAAGAATCGACACTGAGAGTGCTGCTTCTCATCTGTGAAGTCGATGTTAGTACATAAGTACATAAGCACTGCCATACTGGGAAAAGACCAAGGGTCTATCAAGCACAGTATCCTGTCTCCGACAGCGGCCAATCCAGGCTTCAAGAACCCAGCAACCCCCCCCCCCCCCCCCAAAAAAAAAAAAAAAAAAAAAAAAAAATTAATAATGTTCAATGGACCTTTCTCTCAGGAATCTGTCCAAACCCCCTTTAAATTCTGTAAGGCCAGCTGCTGTCACTACATTCTCCTGCAACGAGTTCCAGAGTCTAACTACACGCTGAGTAAAGAAAAACTTTCTCCTATTTGTTTTAAATCTACCATATTCTAGCTTCATCTTGTGTCCCCTGGTTTTGTTGTTGTTTGAAAGTGTAAACAAACGCTTCACATCTGTTCACTCTACTCCGCTCATTATCTTGTAGACTTCTATCATATCACCCGTCAGCCGCCTTTTCTCCAAGCTGAAGAGCCCTAACCTTCTCAGCCTTTCCTCATAGGGAAGTCGTTCCATTCCCTTTATCATTTTCGTCGCCCTTCTCAGTCCTCCATCTTCTCAGGCTGTCACCAGCACCTGCCCAGCCTTTATCTATGCCTGCCTCTGAAGAGTAGCTCCGGGCCATGCTGTAGGAGAAGCTGTAGTGCATCTTGGCTTGGTGTGATGCTGTAGCATCAAGGGTGACAATGTCATCCATGATGCCACCTCAATGGATCTTGGAGGCCCATGCCCTGCCCATTGACAGCTCATTGATATCAGTGCTTTGTCAGGTGTTGGAGCTGATGCTCCTTTCCAGCCCATCAGAGGAGGAAGTGTCCCCACCCCCAGTATCCAGGAGAGGGCTCATAGTAACATAGTAGATGATGGCAGAAAAAGACCTGCACGGTCCATCTAGTCTGCCCAACAAGATAAACTCATATGTGCTACTTCTTGTGTATACCTTACCTTGACTTGTATCTGCCATTTTCAGGACACAGACCGTAGAAGTCTTGCCCAGAACTAGCCCCACCACCCAAACACCAGCCCCGCCTCCCAATCTCGGCTAAGCTTCTGAGGATCCATTCCTTCTGCACAGGATTCCTTTGTTTATCCCACGCATGCTTGAATTCCGCTACCGTTTTCATCTCCACCACTTCCTGCGGGAGGGCATTCCAAGTATCTACCACTCTCTCCGTGAAAAAATACTTCCTGATATTTTTCTTGAGTCTGCCTCCCTTCACTCTCATATCATATCCTCTCGTTCTACCGCCCTCCCATCTCCGGAAAAGGTTCGTTTGCGGATTAATACCTTTCAAATATTTGAACGTCTGTATCATATCACCCCTGTTTCTCCTTTCCTCCAGGGCATACATGTTCAGGTCCGCAAGTCTCTCCTCATACGTCTTGTAACACAAATCCCATACCATTCTCGTAGCTTTTCTTTGCACCGCTTCCATTTTTTTTACATCCTTAGCAAGGTACTCTGTTACAAATCTTAGTATCATCCGCAAAAAGGCAAACTTTACCTTCTAACCCTTCGGCAATGTCACTCACAAATATATTGAACAAAATCGATCCCAGCACCGATCCCTGAGGCACTCCACTACTCACTTTCCCCTCCTCTGAGCGAATTCCATTCACCACCACCCTCTGGTTTCTGTCCGTCAACCAGTTCCTAATTTGAACCTCTTTCAACATATGTGGACTCCTTCCTAAAATATTTTGTCAGCAGTAGTTCTACATACATCAAGGACACAACCCACTTTTTAACTATCTTGCGAGATATTCAATTACCAGGTTCTCCAGTATTATTGGTCACGTTTGACATCAAATCACTATACACAATGATTCCGCAGAATGAATTATTAGAAGTGATCTTCAAAGTACTTGAATCACATGCAAAACCCCATGAAGTGCCAACTGATTTTTTGCTACAGCTTACGAAACTGGCACTATGCAACAACTTCTTTCAGTTCAAAGATGATATCTACTTACAAAAATCTGGAGTAGCAATGGGAGCTGTATTTGCTCCCACATTAGCCAATTTGTTTATGGTGATGTTCGAGGAGAAATGGTTAAAGAGTTCCCCTTTCCAGACTAAGATTGTTATTTGGAGAAGATACATTGACGACATTTTCGTCATATGGCAAGGAGAAGTACAAGAACTGATAGATTTTCACAATTGGCTGAATCAGTGCCATCCAAGAATTCAATTTACAATTACTTGGTCAGATACTACCATACATTTCCTGGATGTAGAGATCCAACTAACAAATGGACAATTCACAACGAGAGTCTTTACCAAACCTACGGATAGGAACACATTGTTAGATTACAATAGCTGTCATCCTCGAAGTTTACGAGATAGCCTTCCGTTTTCACAGTTTCTCAGGTTCAGAAGGATTTGCACGAATGAAGAAGATTACACAGCAGAAGCAGAACGCTTCAGTGTGAAATTACAGCAGAGACATTATCCTAAAACTATTTTGAATCGTGCATACAAAAGAGCCAAATACAATCAGAGAAGTTTTCTATTACAGGAGAAACGGAGAGAAATGGAGGACAAACAGTTGTTCACTTTTGTGATGAGATACGTTCCGGGTAGTGAAATGGTCACTAAGATGATTAAGCAACATTGGGATATTATGAAATCCCACCCTTTATTTAGTGACAGTCAACTAAGAACAGCCTTTTCACGTTCCAGCAATTTAAAAGAGATTTTAAGTCCAGCCAAATTACCCGAGGAAGATAGAGAAAATAGACACAGTGATATTACATTACCAGCAGGTCACTTTAAGTGTCAAAAATTGAATTGTAAGACATGTACGATCACTCAAGAGGGAGACAATTTCATACATGCTGGCAAGAAATATATTTTAAAGGGACATACGACATGTAGGACGGTGGGAATCATATATATGATAAGATGCCCATGTGATAAAATATATATAGGAAAATCCATCAGGTCACTACATGCACGCATGACGGAACATCGTTCACGCATCCAAGCACACAATCTAGGAGCCCCTCTTGTACAGCACTGTATACAGTTTGCTCACGATATAGAATCGCTAAGATGTTCAGTTATAGAGCGAGTTTTTCCGTCATCGAGAGGCGGAGATTACAATAGAAAGGTTCTACAAAGGGAGACTTTCTGGATACATAAATTAAACACCACAGAACCCAATGGACTGAATACTCATGTACATTGGGGATGTTACATGTAAGCTGACTTGTTATTACACATCACCGGATACAGTGACCAGCTGTTTCCGGTAGCGGCAATAGTTTAAAGACGCTGTCACCATTTTAGGTTCTTGTTGAAGAAACCAGAGGTGTTACGAGCAAACGTAAGTCTAATAGCTGGGACCAATATTAATAGAAATAGTCAGAAGTACACTATGATTACAGGATTTTAAGACATATTTGCTTGTATCTTGACAGATGAGGTGAAGCGCTCCCCCTTGACAAAGCAAGAATTGCGAAACAGGCTACCTGTCAGGGTTTGTGAGCACACCCATTAGAAACAAGCTAAGATAAGTAACACATTGCCTGATCTTTACATACAATGTTAAGAATAAAAGAATAAATAGTAAAGTTTTCAGGCATCGGTAGGTTGGGGGTAAGAGTCTATGATTACAATATTGTACGGCAATAGGTTCACCGAGGGAGTGAAGTGACACCAGCCGTTAAGTATATATGAGACTCACCCGCGTATGAGATTGTAACATATTGTATTTTTTTGTGTATCCTCTACTATATTTATCAGTTTTGAGTGTATCCTAGAAATAAGCAGTGGATTTTCCCCAAGACCATTTTAATAATGGTCTATGGACTTTTTCTTTAGGAAGCCATCCACACCTTTTTAAAACCTTGCTAACTGCTTTTACTACATTCTCTGGCAATGAATTCCAGAGTTTAATTACACGTTGAGTGAAGAAATATTTTCTCCGATTCGTTTTAAATCTACTACTTTGTAGCTTCATTGTGTGCCCCCTAGTCATAGCATTTTTGGAAAGAGTAAACAAGCGATTCAAGTCTACCCGTCCCACTCCACTCATTATTTTATAGACCTCTATCATATCTCTCCTCAGCTGTCTTTTCTCCAAGCTGAAGAGCCCTAGCCACTTTAGCCATCGTCATAGGGAAGTCGTCCCATCCCCTTTATCATTTTCATTGCCCTTCTCTGCACCTTTTCTAATTCTACTGTATATTTTTTGAGATGCAGTGACCAGAATTGAACACAGTATTCAAGGTGTGGTCGCACCATGGAGCAATACAGAGGAATTATAATGTCCTCATTTTAGTTTTCCATTCCTTTCCTAATAATACCTAACATTCTATATGCTTTCTTAGCCGCTGCTGCACACTGAGAAGAGAGTTTCAATGTATCATCAACGATGACGCCTAGATCCCTTTCCTGGTCAGTGATTCCTAACGTGGAACCTTGCATTACATAACTATAATTCGGGTTTCTCTTTCCCACATGCATCACTTGCTCACATTAAACATCATCTGCCATTTAGATTCCCAGTCTTGTAAGATCCTCTTGTAATTTTTCACAATCCTCTTGAGATTTAACAACTTTGAATAACTTTATGTCATCAGCAAATTTAATTACCTCACTAGTTACTCCCATCTCTAGATAATTTATAAATATGTTAAAAAGCATCAGTCCCAGCACAGACCCCTGGGGAACCCCACTATCTACCCTTCTCCATTGAGAATACTGACCATTTAACCTTACTCTCTGTTTTCTATCTTGTACAGTGCTTTTTGTGAGGAGGTTCTTGGGGGTTCTGAGTACCAGCACCTTTTCCATTGTCTGCTAAAATTGACCCATGGTCCCCAAATTTTAATGAAAGAGCTCAGGCTCTACACACCAGTTCTGCCTTGTCATAGATTCTGTGACTGGTTTCAGGGTCCTGGCTATTATGGGGTGGGTCCCTCAATGATCACCCCACCCCTGAAGGGTGGACTGGCATTTGAGTACCGGCACCTTTTTTGCTAGAAAAAAATGCACTGATCTTGTAACCAGTTTTTAATCCACAGTAGGACACTACCTCCTATCCCATGACTCCAATTTCCTCTGGAGTCTTTCATGAGGTACTTTGTCAAACGCCTTTTAAAATTCCAGATACACAATATCGACCGACTCACTTTTATCCAACTTATAAAAAATCTTTTAAACACAGATCCAGTGACAACCTCACCATCAAACCATCCTTCGGCTGACCAATTAGCAAAATACTTTAGTGACAAAATCACTAATCTTGGCAAATCAATTTCTCAAGGCAACATCACTGCAGACTCATTTCTTGACGAACTTCATCCCAGTATAGATGAAATACCAGCTGACTGATTTTGGTCTAACTTCACCCCCCTGACCACCGAAGAAGTCACCAAAACCATCTCCATACTCTCCAAGTCACAATGCCATCTAGACCCATGTCCAGATTACCTTTTAAGAGATGCCCCAACATGCTTCATCTTGGATCTCACCACTCACATAAACTTCCTGCTTCAACGAGGTTCCTTCTCTACCAATCATGGTAATATTTTATTAACACCTGTACCAAAAAATCCAAAGAAATCTTCAAACAACGTTACCAACTACCGTCCAATTGCGTCCATTCCTCTAATCACTAAACTAATGGAGAATAGAGTGACCTAACAACTAAATGAATATATTCAGAAATTTTCTATCCTTCATGAGTCACAATCAGGCTTCCGATCTGCCCACAGCACAGAAACGGTCCTCCTTATTCTAATAACTAAATTCAAACAGGAAATCGCAACTGGAAACAAAATCCTCCTTTTGCAATTTGATTTGTCAAGTGCTTTTGACATGGTAGATCATAACATTCTTGCTAAACTTTTGGATAAACTTGAATTGGATGTAATATTATCAATTGGTTAAGAGACTTCATCACAACCAGGTCTTATCAAGTTAAAGGAACCACAAATATATCATCCCCATGGTCGTCTGAATGTGGAGTACCACAGGGATCTCCTCTCTCCCCAATACTCTTCAATATCATGATGATCCCCTTGGCCAGATTATTAGCCAAACATGGCCTTAATCCCTTTATATATGCTGATGACGTCACCATTTTTATTCCCTTTAAATCAAATTTATCCGAAATCTCTGATAAAATCACTACTGGTATGTCCACCTTGATCTCATGGGCCAATGCCTTTAGGATGAAATTAAATAAAGAAAAAACTCAATGCCTAGTTCTCTTGTCTCAATACCCCAGATGTAATCATCCCCATCTCCAGTAGTTTAAAGATCCTTGGAGTTACAATAGATAGTCATCTATCCTTCGATAACCACGCTAAGCTGATCACAAAGAAAATGTTTAATATGATGTGGATCCTGAAGCAAGTGAAATCCTATCTTCCATTGAACACTTTCCGGAACCTGGTTCAATCCACAGTCATCACTCAGGTTGATTATTGCAACAGTGTTTTCCTTGGATGTAAATCCCAAGTCCTGAAAAATCTCCAGACTGCCCAGAACACGGCAGCCAGACTTATATTTGGAAAGTCAAGATTTGAAAGCGCCTCACCCCTTCGAGAAAGGCTTCACTGGCTCCCCATCAAAGAGAGAATATACTTCAAGGTCCATACAATTATCCATAAGATCATATCAGGAGAATCCCCCAGTTATATGAACAACCTGATTGACCTCCCAATTAGAAATAGAACAATGTCATCGCGAAAATACCTCAATCTACACCTCCCAAACTGCAAAGGTGTCAAGTATAAAATATGCTATGCATCCAGTTTCTCATTTCTGGGTAGTCAACTTTGGAATGCTCTCCCAAGACCCATCTGAGCTATTACTACTACTACTATTTAGCATTTCTATAGCGCTACAAGGCATACGCAGCGCTGCACAAACATAGAAGAAAGACAGTCCCTGCTCAAAGAGCTTACAATCTAATAGACAAAAAATAAATAAAGTAATCAAATCAATTAATGTGAACGGGAAGGAAGAGAGGAGGGAAGGTGGAGGCGAGTGGTTACAAGTGGTTACGAGTCAAAAGCAATGTTAAAGAGGTGGGCTTTCAGTCTAGATTTAAAGGTGGCCAAGGATGGGGCAAGACGTAGGGGCTCAGGAAGTTTATTCCAGGCGTAGGGTGCAGCGAGACAGAAGGCGCGAAGTCTGGAGTTGGCAGTAGTGGAGAAGGGAACAGATAAGAAGGATTTATCCATGGAGCGGAGTGCATGGGAAGGGGTGTAGGAAAGGACGAGTGTGGAGAGATACTGGGGAGCAGCAGAGTGAATACATTTATAGGTTAGTAGAAGAAGTTTGAACAGGATGCGAAAACGGATAGGGAGCCAGTGAAGGGTCTTGAGGAGAGGGGTAGTATGAGTAAAGCGACCCTGGCGGAAGATGAGATGGGCAGCAGAGTTTTGAACCGACTGGAGAGGGGAGAGGTGACTAAGTGGGAGGCCAGCAAGAAGCAGATTGCAGTAGTCTAAACGAGAGGTGACAAGGGTGTGGATGAGGGTTTTGGTAGAGTGCTCGGAAAGAAAGGGGTGGATTTTACGGATGTTGTAAAGAAAGAAACGACAGGTCTTGGCGGTCTGCTGGATATGAGCAGAGAAGGAGAGAGAAGAGTCAAAGATGACCCCAAGGTTTCGAGCTGAGGAGACAGGGAGAATGAGAGAGCCATCAACAGAAATAGAAAACGGGGGGAGCGGGGAGGTGGGTTTGGGGGGGAAAATGAGAAGCTCGGTTTTGGTCATATTTAATTTCAGGTGGCGTTGAGACATCCAGGCAGCAATGTCAGACAAATATTAATAACTATTTACCTTTCAGGAAAGTGTTAAAGTCCCATTTTTTCAAGCAAGTTTACCCTAATGGACCAGCTTAATTCCACCAGATCACCTACGATACTCCTGCTAAGACCTCGACGCTTACTCTGATCCCAGTGTTATACTCAATCCCTCATCTTCTTCCCTCCATCCTTTACCATTTCCCTCCCATTCTCCTTCCCTTTCACCTATCATATCCTTGTCTACCTTCCCTATTCTAGTTCATTATGTTCTTTTCACATGTCCTTTGTAATGCCTTTCATAATGTAAGTAGTTATGATCATCACAATTTGTAATACTGTTCCTACATTTCTTTGTTTTTACTGTATTCTTTACCATGTAAGATGCTTTGTTTTACTATGTAAGCCGCACTGGACCTGCTGTATGTGGAAAAGAGCGGGGTACAAATGTAATAAAATAATAAATAAAAATAAATGTTTGTTCACCTCTTTAAAGAAATGTAATAGATTGGTGAGGCAAGATTTCCCTTCACTAAATCCATGTTGGATTAATCCATGCTTTTGAATATGCTCTGTAATTTTGTTCTTTATAATGTCTCTACCATTTTGCCCGACACTGACGTCAGGCTCACCGGTCTATAATTTCCCAGATCTGCTCTGGAACCTTTTTAAAAAATCGGCGTTACATTGGCCACCCTCAAGTCTTCTGGAACCATGCTTGATTTAATGTTTAAAGCAATTTTTATTGAACAAGGTAGATACAAACAGAGGTAAGCACAATCTATGTTCAATATTTAACAGAAACCAACCCTGACCCCGGCCCATATATCCTCAGCACCAAAGTACTGTATTTGAGATTAAAAATTAGAAAAATAACAACCATCATATAAATGTACGTGGCATACCTCTAACTGTCTACTACTGGTCGCAAGAAAACAAACTAAACGGGGGGGGGGGGGGGGGGTGCCTTTGTTCTTATAACATCCCCCATTATGCATATCATAGTCACAGAGTTTATTCATAAACCTACACATTTCTCTTATTATAACGTTGTCTATATATTAACCATTTCCCCCTAGATACCCCATACTATCCTAGTCTTCCCTTCCCCATTCCTTTCTTCATCACAATCATCCCCATTTCTTTATCTATCTTCATTACTCTTTCCCATGTCAATTAACATATACTTCCATATCATCATGCTGATCAATCCATAGACTGGTGGATTGTGTCCATCTACCAGCAGGTGGAGACAGAGAGCAAAGCTTTTGCCTCCCTATATGTGGTCATGTGCTGCCGGAAACTCCTCAGTATGTTCTCTATCTCAGCAGGTCGGGTTTGTACTCTCTCCCTGCAAGTCTCCGGTCAAAGCTGTGGCAGTGCAGCAGACCTTGGACAATCTGATCCGCCTGGGTGCGGTCGTTCCGGTGCCAGAAAATCAGCTTGGCAAGGGACGTTACTCCATTTACTTTGTGGTACCAAAGAAAGGAGGTTCTGTACAGCCTATCCTCGACCTCAAAGAGGTCAATCGGGCCTTGAAAGTTCGGCACTTTCGCATGGAGACTCTCCGCTCTGTTATAGTGGCAGTGAAGGCAGGGGAGTTCCTGGCATCCTTGGACATCAAGGAAGCGTACTTGCATATTCCCATCTGGCCTCCTCATCAACGCTTTCTGCGTTTTGCAGTCCTGGGCCGACACTTCCAGTTCAGAGCCCTCCCGTTCGGGTTGGCTACTGCTCCGCGGACCTTCTCCAAAGTAATGGTGGTCATCGCGGCCTTCCTGCGAAAGGAAGGAGTACAAGTCCATCCTTATCTAGACGACTGGTTGATCCGAGCCCCCTCTTATGCAGAGTGCGGCAAAGCTGTGGACCGGGTGGTTGCTCTTTTGAGCTCCCTGGGGTGGATCATCAACTGGGAGAAAAGCCAGCTGCGCCCGACTCAGTCCCTGGAGTATCTGGGAGTTCGATTCGACACCCAAGTGGGCAGAGTGTTCCTGCCGGACAATCGGATTGTCAAACTTCAGGCTCAGGTGGACCAGTTCCTAGTAGCCTCTCCGCTTCGGGCTTGGGACTATGTGCAGCTGTTGGGCTCTATGACGGCCACGATGGAAGTAGTGCCCTGGGCCAGGGCTCATATGAGACCACTACAACACTCTCTGCTGCAGCGCTGGACTCCGGTGTCGGAGGATTATGCTGTGCACCTTCCCTTGGACCCAGCAGTGCGCAAGGCGCTGAGCTGGTGGCTGAAGACAGACAAGTTGTCTGCAGGGATGCCTCTTGTGACCCCGGAGTAGATTGTCGTCACGACGGATGCCTCTTTGACGGGCTGGGGAGCCCACTGCATGGGAAGGACAGCGCAGGGGCTCTGGTCTCCTGCAGAGGCAAAGTGGTCTATCAACCTCCTGGAACTCAGAGCCATTCGGTTGGCGCTTTTGGAGTTCCTCCTGGTACTGGCGTTGAAGCCAGTACGGGTCCTGTCGGACAATGCCACGGCTGTGGCCTATGTCAACCGCCAGGGAGGTACCAAGAGCGCCCCTCTAGCCAAGGAAGCCATGAATCTATGCCAGTGGGCGGAAGAGAACCTGGAACAGCTGTCAGCGGCCCACATTGCCGGAGTCATGAATGTCAAGGCGGACTTTCTCAGTCGCCATACCTTGGATCCCGGAGAGTGGCAGTTATCGGCTCAGGCGTTCTTGGACATCACGAAGCGCTGGGGCCAGCCGAGCCTAGATCTGATGGCGTCATCGGCCAATTGCCAAGTGCCGCGCTTTTTCAGCAGAGGACGGGACCCTCGATCTCTGGGAGTAGATGCTCTTCTCCAACAGTGGCCAACACAAGAGCTTCTCTATGTGTTCCCGCCCTGGCCCGTGTTGGGCAGGGTACTAGACCGGGTGGCAAAGCATCCGGGCCGGATAATCCTGGTGGGTCCGGACTGGCCCAGACGTCCCTGGTATGCGGACTTGATCAGGCTCTCAGTGGACGACCCTCTGCGGCTGCCAGTGGAGCAGGGCCTGTTGCATCAGGGTCCCGTGGTGATGGAGGATCCCTCCCCCTTTGGTCTTACGGCCTGGCTATTGAGCGGCAGCGTCTGAGGAAGAAGGGCTTCTCAGACAAGGTCATCGCCACTATGCTGAGAGCGAGGAAGCGCTCTACTTCTACTGCTTACGCCAGGGTTTGGCGTACCTTTGCAGCGTGGTGTGAAGCAGGCTCACTTTCTCCCTTCACTGCTCCAATTTCTTCAGTGCTGGCGTTCCTGCAAGAAGGTCTGGAGAAAGGCCTGTCGCTCAGTTCCCTTAAAGTCCAGGTAGCGGCTCTGGCTTGCTTCAGGGGCCGCCTGAAGGGTGCTTCCCTGGCTTCGCAGCCAGATGTGGTACGTTTTCTCAAGGGAGTTAATCACCTGCGCCCTCCTCTGCGCTCAGTGGTGCCTGCGTGGAACCTCAACCTGGTGCTAAGAGCCTTGCAGAAGCCGCCTTTTGAACCCTTGTCGAGGGCATCTCTGAAAGACCTGACGTTGAAAGCAGTCTTTTTGGTGGTTATCACTTCAGCCAGAAGAGTTTCCGAGCTCCAGGCACTCTCATGTCGAGAGCCTTTTCTGCAGTTCACTGAGGCAGGAGTGACTATTCGCACAGTGCCTTCCTTCCTGCCCAAGATTGTTTCTCGCTTCCATGTGAATCAGCAGCTCTGTCTCCCTTCCTTTCGTAGGGAGGACTACCCAGAGGAATACTCTGCTCTCAAATATCTGGATGTGAGACGAGTCATCATCAGATACTTGGAAGTGACCAATGATTTCCGGAAATCGGATCATCTGTTTGTCCTGTTTGCAGGTCCTCGTAAGGGTCTGCAGGCTGCTAAGCCTACAGTGGCAAGATGGGTCAAGGAAGCCATTGCAGCGGCTTATGTGGCCGCGGGGAAGGTGCCGCCTATCCAGCTGAAGGCTCACTCCACTAGAGCTCAGGTGGCCTCGATGGCAGAGGCCGGGTCCGTCTCCTTGGAAGAGATTTGCAAGGCGGCAACTTGGGCATCGGCCCATACCTTCTCCAGGCATTACCGCTTGTCTGTGGCTGCTCGGGCGGAGGCCCGGTTTGGAGCTTCAGTGTTACGGTCAGGGATTTCTATGTCCCGCCCTGGGTGAGTACTGCTTCGGTACATCCCACCAGTCTATGGATTGATCAGCATGATGATATGGAAGGTAAAATTATGTATCATACCTGATAATTTTCTTTCCATTAATCATAGCTGATCAATCCATAGCCCCTCCCAGATATCTGTACTGTTTATATTCTGGTTGCATTTCAGGTTCAAGTTTAGTCTTCAGTTCCTGTTCAGGAGGACTTTGTGTTCAAGTTTTTTCAATTGGATTCTTCAAGAGTTGAGACGAGTTTGTGTTACAGTGAGCTGCTGCATTCCTCTCCCCTCCGTTTTTCAGGGCTGGATTGAGACATAAATTCTGCCGCGCTCCCTCCCGCTTCGTGCGGCTGTAGGGCAGCTTTATACCCCTCCCGCTTCGGCGGTGTTAGGGTCAGTCAGCTCCTCCCGCGGTTGCAGGATAAGCCAGATCCCCCCGCATCGGCGGGGTGGTGTCCCTCCCCCGCTCCGCGGGGATGAGCTGGACGGATTCCCCTCCCCCACTTGTGTGGGGATGAGCTGGGTTAATTCCCCTCCCCTGTTTCGGCGGTGGTGAGCTGGGCAGAGTGTCCCTTTGTGGGTGTAATTCTCTAAGTGCTGAGTCCTGCGGATGGAGCTTTGATATCGACATACTGAGGAGTTTCCGGCAGCACATGACCTCATATAGGGAGGCAAAAGCTTTGCTCTCTATCTCCACCTGCTTGTAGATGGACATAACCCACCAGTCTATGGATTGATCAGCTATGAGTAATGGAAAGAAAATTATCAGGTATGATACATAATTTTACCTTAAAGCATTCTATTATTATGTTATATTATAGTTCATTCTTCTTAATGAATCTAATAATTGTAATTCTGTTAACTATGTAAGTCACATTGTACCTGCTTCTGTGGGAAAGTGTGGGGTACAAATGTAATAATAATAATAATAGTTCCACCCTCTCTTTTGAACCCATTATTTATTAACTTATCTATACATTCAATACCCACCTAACCAAAGTACTCCATTCCATGGGATCTGTCTGTACTGCCTATTGTAAACGGGCCCGCTGCTTCAGTATGGGGGAGGAAGCCGCCTCCCGCGTCTAGCCAGATCTTCACAAACTGCCACCGGGGATACTTCAAAACATTCCTTTATTTTTCAGGTTAATGACTAAAACTTCACTCCAGAGCCCTGGATTAGGGCTTCTCAGGCAGGGCTGTTCTGCCTTGCTTAGTACATCAGCCCACTAAACACAGTCTGTGCCCCCTTCCCTGAGAGGGAGGCAATAGTCCTTTTGAAATTTCTTCTTGTCAAAATCAGTCGCAAACAAACAGTACCTGCCCCCAAGCAGGATTTCCCCCCCTTCATAAACAAGCCTTTCAAATTCAACAGAGTTTCTCAAATAATCAGGTTTCAGTTTGGGAAACAGGTTTGTAATTCTCCCCAGCAAACTTTACTACTACTACTACTTATCATTTCTTTAGCGCTACTAGACGTACGCAGCGCTGTACACTTGAACATGAAGAGACAGTCCCTGCTTGACAGAGCTTACAATCTAATTAGGACAGACAAACAGGACAAACAAGAGATAAGGGAATGTTAAAGTGAGGATGATAAAATAAGGGTTCTGAACAAGTGAACAAGGGTTAGGAGTTAAAAGCAGCATCAAAAAGGTGGGCTTTTAGCTTAGATTTGAAGACGGTCAGAGATGGAGCTTGACATACCGGCTCAGGAAGTCTATTCCAGGCATATGGTGCAGCAAGATAAAGGAACGGAGTCTGGAGTTAGCAGTGGAGGAGAAGGGTGCAGATAAGAGAGATTTACCCAGCGAACGGAGTTCCCGGGGAAGAATGTATGGAGAGATGAGAGTGGAGAGGTACTGAGGAGCTGCAGAGTGAATGCACTTATAGGTCAGTAAGAGGAGTTTGAACTGTATGCGAAACGGATAGGAAGCCAGTGAAGTGACTTTGAGGAGAGGGCTAATATGAGCATAATGACCCTGGCAGAATATTAGTCGTGCAGCAGAATTTTGAACAGATTGAAGAGGAGAGAGATGGCTAAGTGGGAGACCTGTGAGAAGCAAGTTGGAATAGTCTAAGCGAGAGGTGATAAGAGCGTGGATGAGGGTTCTGGTAGTGTGCTCAGAAAGGAAAGGGCGAATTTTGCTGATATTATAGAGAAAGAAATGACAGGTTTTAGCAGTCTGTTGAATATGTGCAGAGAAGGAGAGGGAGGAGTCGAAGATGACCCCAAGGTTACAAGCTGATGAGACAGAAAGGATGAGAGTGTTATCCACAGAAATAGAGAATGGGGGAGGAGGAGAGGTTGGTTTAGGGGGAAAGATAAGATGCTCAGTCTTGGTCATGTTTAGTTTCAGATGGCGCTGAGACATCCAGGTAGCAATGTCAGACAGGCAGGCTGATACTTTGGCCTGGATTTTGGCTGAGATTTCTACAGTCAGGGTTTCTCCCAAAGCAAACAGGTCCCACAAAAGAAAGCAGGCTTCTCTATTTAAGCAGGATTTAAACCAAAATAAATTCCAAACAATGTAGATTTGCAAACCTTCAGGTGCTGCGCTCCTCAGTGCTCTCAAACTCCCATTCCATTGAGGTTTATTCCCTTGCCTAATCAATCCCTGGCTTCTCTCACAACCAGTCATTCCCCTTCCATTAGCTTCCACCACACCCATACCAGCTGAGTTGAGCATTAGACTAATGATGAGCTCCTGCACACAGGGTTTCCTATCTCTTTCCCCCTAGTGGCAGCCAATCTACACATCCTGCCAGCTAACACCCTTGTCTTCCCCTATTGCAGCTAGGAGTCAATTCCGGGTTCTTCATCTCACCCCCTGGCTTGCCTGCAATGCCTTCTGGGACTTGTATTTCAAACTGACACTGCCTTAACCCAACTATCCTGGATGTGACTTTATCACACACACACCCCCACTTAAGAAATTGCGAGTCCCTTTAGGACCTTCCCAGGGATTCGCAATTCTAGACAGAGCCCCTAGAAACTCCAGGATCCTTCGTCCATTCTTTTTACGCCTCCCTAGGCCTCGGCTTCTAATTTGTTAGCCCACTTTCCTGACCCATGGGTACACCCCCTTTACCACTATGGGTTTCTGGCGTACTTTCCTCAGGCCTAATTTCCTTATCACATCAGGGGAACTCGTAGTCCTATCCTTCTCCTGGCTACAACCCTGGGCTATACTTCTTCGCCTACTAGGCCCTGATTGGTATTTGTGGGTTGTGTATAGGGTCCTAAGTCTCCTTTTCCCTTAGACTCTTAGGCGTCTCCTATCCCTCCCTTCTGGTAAAGGATAACCACTTTTGGTACAGGACTCCCCCCAACCCCTGGGTGCTCTAGCATCCCCCTGGCACCCTCCCTGAGCCGGTGTCCCCTGCCTAGGAGCTCTTTCCTCACCTGACTCTAACGTGTGGTGTCTGGGCCCTAGGATCAACCTTTTCTTCTGATGCCTGAGCCTTTCCCTCCATTGGGCAGCCTCTTCCCTATCCTGCTTGCCCTTCCAGGGTTTCTCAAACTCTTTAAACTTTACACCACCTCTCTCTGTGGTTTTAACAGGGCCCTTCTGATTCTCCCTATCATGATTCTTACTCAGGAATAGGAGTTTACTTAATTTAACCCCTCCTGGGTCCTTCTTTCCCTCAAGTTTTTGCTGGAGGTCTAAAATGCAGGATTTTGCTTCCTGAATCTCCCTTAATCTCCTCTGCCCATCCTGGAAGAGGACATCCACTGCTAGGGTCAACACTCTGCACCTCTCTTCCAGGGCCACCCTGCAGCTTTCTGCCCTTTCTGTGGTTTCCTTGGCCTGCAGTCTCTCTACAGCCCACTCAGCTGTCACCTGAGCTTGAACCTGCTGCAACTCCTTTATCTGAGTTTCCAACTCGAGGTTCCTCTGGGTCAGGTATCCTACCCTTCCCTGGGCTTCCTGCATCTCCCTGAATACCCCGTCTATCCTCTGGGTGTTCATCTATTTGTTGTGCAGTTCATCTATTTGGACACCTTTCTCCCCATTAAGCTCTGCCACGCCCCTGGCCTCAGCTTGGGCCTGCTGCAAGGTCTCGGTTAACTTAGCCCATGCTTCAGTATACCCCTGCTGCACTTCCCTCAGCTGGCTTTCCTGTTGGCCCTTCAATTCTCCCAGCCAAGCATTTACCTGGGTTAAAATCCCCCTCAGCTCGCCTATAGCTGTTTGCTTTAG
Source organism: Microcaecilia unicolor (assembly GCF_901765095.1). Taxonomy (NCBI): domain Eukaryota; kingdom Metazoa; phylum Chordata; class Amphibia; order Gymnophiona; family Siphonopidae; genus Microcaecilia; species Microcaecilia unicolor. Next base: position 45,444,212 of record NC_044034.1, read on the forward strand.
TTTACCCATCTCCTTAACCCTTTCCTGCCTCTTGGCCAACTCCACTTCCTTCTGATTTCCCTCCTGCTTGGCTTCTTCTAGTTCTGCCCTCTCAGAGGTGACAACCTTATTTTCTCTTTACCTCTGGAGTAGAGTCAAGGCTTGCTGTTCCCTTATACTTTCCCTTAGGGCCGCCTGCTCTTTATGCCACTCCTGGCGAGCATTCTGGAACTCAGCTTTAACTAGGGAAACCCTCTGCTCCTGATCTTGTTGCAACTAGTCTGTGAGGTCCCTTATCTCTTGCTCTTGTGTGGACTGCAGCTTTGCTAATTGGGTCTCATTTATGGCTTTGGTCCCTTCCAGGGTAGCTGTAAGATGGACTACTTCTGCTTCCCTTTCCTCCCTTAGCTTACATTCTGACCAATCCTATTTAATAGAATGCACCTCCAACATTCTGAAGCCGAGAAACCTTGTGTGGTTGGTCACTTCTGCTTGTGACGAACCCGGAAGTACGTGATGTCAATCCAGGAGATGGATACAGAGAGCAGGAATGCCTCAGCCATGCAGTCAGCTTCAGAATGTTGGAGGTGCGTTTTATTATATAGGATTATATTGTATGTCTGTATTATTGCTTCTCTTCAACTACATAGATATGTATATTTCTTAATCATTGTTTATCTTAGACAATAATGACTTATACACTCTCCGTTTGAAGTGAACCTCTAATAAAAGTCTCATTTACCCAATACGAATCCAAAAGAATCTGCAGTCATTTATTTTCTGTGCAGTCTGTAGTGATTGAGCAAAACACTTAGCTATATATATCTTGGTCCACAACCACCCACTGCAGCCTCCTGAACACGCTTTTGAACAGTTTGGAGTAATGTTCGGTAGTGATTTTTGCTCCACCTCCTTCTCCCCGCCATGGCTTGACGCTGAGGCTGGGGTTCCCGTAGAAGTAGGCTTACCTTTGTCAGGGTGTAAGATGCTGACCTGCTGGTCACTATTGCACTCTGCACACTTGATGGCTGCTTTGAAGTCTTTAGCCATGTGCTGGATAAACAGCAACATTTATAGCAGATTCTGTACTTTTTAAACATATGTTTACACTCTTGTAAAAGTGTCTCCCTAAACCATCTACATTTCTTGAATGAATGAGGTTTCTTATATATGGGAAACTGTCTGGATCCTCTATTTTCTCTGTAATAGGAGGACGATCAGTTGGTGGTGTTGCTGTGGGTGACATGTGTGTACAGCTACATGTTTCACAGTGTTACCGTACTTCTTGACTGTCCTTTCACTTGGGAAGTAGCCTGTCTTGACTGCGTCAGGTACATCAAACATGAAACAGGGATCATTTCTCCTCTTTGCCAGTTCCCGGATAAACTTCAAAGAGTGATGGGAGGGAACTTTTATTGGTAGTTGTCTTTATACTTGTCACCTACTGATGACCATTTTTCTCTTATGTCATATGGCAGCTTTGATATAATCTAATTTATCCAAGTAGTACAGGCCAGGAAGGTTCAGATCAGCTTTGAGTGCTTCCAATTCCTAAAGGAGGTCTCCCAGTGCCTGTAACCTGTTATTATCTTTATTTGTGACCTTTGAGAAACACCTTCTTTTCATCAATGCCTATTGAATAGCTTCTGGGCTGCTATAGCACTGGTCAGGTCTCTCCCACATCTCTTTCAATCCTCTGGAGGGGTCATGCAAATATGCATCTGGAATTCCCTGTATACACCTGTTCCAAGCCAATTTAATATCATGTTCATTTCTTGGTTCAGAGTAGGCTTCATAAGTATCCAAAGGAACAAAAAACAGGAAGTTTCTCTGTGACAAATCCAAAGTCAACACCAAAGAAGTAGAGGATGACACAGGACTCACAGGCTGGGAGTTGCAGATGAAACCACTTTATTAAAGCACCAACAATAAAGACCCAACACAAGTCCATGTTTCGGCGGGCAAGCCACCTGCTTCAGGGGTCACACACAAACACTGTATATAAAACAAATATAAAAAAAGCTAGAATATGGTAGATTTAAAACAAATAGGAGAGAGGTTTTCTTTACTCAGCGTATAGTTAGACTCTGGAACTCGTTGCCGGAGAATGTAGTGACAGCAGCTGGCCTTACGGAATTTAAAGGGGGTTTGGACAGATTCCTGAGGGAAAAGTCCATTGAACATTATTAATTTTTTTTTTTTTTTTTTTGGGGGTGGGGGGGTGGGTTGCCGGTTTTTTGAAGCCTGGATTGGCCGCTGTCGGAGACAGGATGCTGGGCTTGATGGACCCTTGGTCTTTCCCAGTATGGCGGTGCTTATATACTTATGTAAGTATAAACATAAAATACAAACTAAAAAACATGGTCACAAAAAAAACCTTAAAACACGTACTTGAAACTATGTATATAAAAATATATGAAGTGGACTGCCAGTATAAAAGACATATAACAGAAGCATATAAAATATGTCACAAAATGGTCTGCCAGTGTAAAAAGAGGACTACCAATATTTAAAAAAATGTATTGATGATAAACTGCATAACTAAAAAAACAAAGTGGTGAGACAAAATATGGGACAGAGCTCATCATACAATTTAATACCATATACCATCAGATAAGAAGTCATATGTAAATTATGCATATAAAAATAGTGGATAATACTTAATGAAAACACATATAAAGGATGATGCATAAGAAATATATATATATAAATATTATTGGGAGATGGTACATATATTTACATACATAGTTTAAGTATGTGTTTATAAGGTTTTTTGTGGTCATGTTTTTTTTAGTTTGTATTTTACGTTTATACTTTTTATATTTGTTTTACATACAGTGTTTGTATGTGATCCCTAAAACAGGTGGCTCACCCATCGAAACATAGACCATTGGGTCTTTATTGTTGGTGCTTTAATCAAGTTCTGCAACTCCCAGGCTTCATGAGTATCATGCTCTCCTTGAAGTTGGATTTACATCTTCCGTACTTTTTGGGGCAGTCATTGAATTGGGTAAGCCCCATATTTACCATCTCTGTGACTCATATAGGTTGTGAAATCTTCTTCCTCTGAAGTCTGGTGTGCTGGCAGTAGTTGCCTGTGGCTGGCTGTGTGCTGGGGTTTGTTTGGAGTCAGGCGTGGAGTGTGACTGGTCAGGTGGATGTTGCTTAATCACAGTTTGTTTTGCTGGGCATAACTGCTCAACCTTTATTTGAGCCCAGTTCTTGGGTAGTGCCAGAGTTGTGGTTGAAATGAAGTGTTTCCCTTGGTGTGCTTTTCTGGAGCGAGAGCCAGTTGTAGTGCATCTGATTGAATGCGTGGATCACTATGGTGGGGTTCACCTCTGTAGCATGCTTTGCCTTAGGCTTGCTTCTTTTGGGCAAGCTAGACTCTGTTGTGGAGGAACATGCTTGCTTAGAATCTGATGACTCTTCTGAATCAGACTGTGACTGTGCACTTTTGTGAGCCAGGTTATGAGCCTTCACATATTCTGCTGTTCACTGGGCAGAATCTTCTATGATTATGTGGTTGAGCTGACTCTCCCCCACCATCCTGCCTTGTGGCCTCTTGAAGTACCTTAACTTGGGCCTCGATAACAACTGTTTCTTTTTCCTGCTTGAACATCTTCAAGGCACTGTCTAACTCTGCCTGCTTGTATTCAGCAGCAGCCTTTTCTTCCTCTTCTTCTAATTCTGTTTTCCTGCATTCAGTGGCAGCTGCTTCTCTTACCTGTTCTTCTAATTCTGCTTCCCTATGTGCAGTGGTAGCTGCTGCTTTCTTTTCTTCCTGTTGAGCTTCTCAAGTTCTATAGTGGCTTCCTGTTTACTATAAAGAATCTTTGATTTTGCAGCCACTGCATCCATTTACAATTTAAGAACAAGAGATGCCGGGACCTGTGGGGGAAGGAAAAAGAGGGAAAGATGCTAGACCCATGGAGGGAGGATCAGAAGGATGGTAGAGAAAGGGACACTTGTTGGACCCCCCTGGGAGGGGGGCAGAGGGAGGGAAGAGAGAAGAAGTGATGTTGACCCTTGGGTTTTGGGAGGTCATGAGGTGTCACGGTTTTGGCCATGCCCTTATGTTCAGACCTACTGTTTCTCTGTATCTAGCTCTGTGACCTCTCCAGTCTGCCTTTTTCCCTATTGTTGTTCTTCCTGTAAGCCAAGCTTCGCTTTGGTCTCCCTGATTCTGCTTCATTTCCTGTTGTTGTTCTTCCTTTAAGCCAAGCCTCGCTTTAGTCTCCCTGCTTCTGCTTCATTTCTTCTTGTTGTTGTTCTTCCTGTTAGCCAAGCCTCGCTTTGTTCTCCCTGCTTCTGCTTCATTTCCTACTTGTGACATCATCAGCCTACTCCTTTATAAGGACCCAGGGAGCTTTCCTACGTTGCCGTTGCAAGAGGTCTCTTAATCTTGTGTTACCTGTTTAGAACATTTCCCTGCTTGTCTTTGTTCCTGAGTATCTTGCTCCTGAAGGTCTGTTCTACTACTACTACTACAAATCATTTCTACAGTGCTACCAGTCGTACGCAGCGCTTCACAATTGAACATGAAGAAAAGACAGTCCCTGCTCAAAAGAGCTTACAATCTAAATCAGGACAGATAGGACACATAGGGAAAGGGAACTATTGTTCTGTGTTTCTTTGAGTCTTGTGTTTCAATGCTTGTTTTGTTTCTGTGTGTTTGCTTTTGTACCTTGATCCTGAAAGCCTGGCTCTAGAGCCACACCCTGCCCTTGTTGTCTGCTGCCTCTCAGCCTGCCTGGCCTTTCCTTTTCCAGCTGTGGGTGCTGGTAAGTACATTGCTTCTTTGTTTGTTTGTTTGTTTGTTTGTTTGTTTGTCTTCCCTTAGTCTGCTTAATCCTTTGCCTGCTATGTTTGCTTCCTGGCTCTTGAGCTCTGTGTTTAGCCAAGCTCTGTTCCTGTTCCCTCTGTTCTGTTTCCTGTGTGTGTAGTTCTTGTCTGTTAATTCTGAGAGTCTGTAGAAGCCAGCATTATCCCTAATTATCTCACTGCTATGCAGCTGGGTCTGCTTCCTCTCAATCTGCCTGGCCTCTCCCTTTCTAGCTGTGGATGCTGGTAAGCACATTGCTTCTTTGTTTGCTTGTCTTCCCTTAGTTTGCTTAATCCTTTGCCTGCTATGTTTGCTTCCTGGCTCTTGAGCTCTGTTTCTGCCAAGTTCTGTTCCTGTTGTGTGTTTGAGCCAGGTTCTGTCCCTGTTATGTGTTTGAGCTAGTTCTGTCCCTGCTCTCTATCAAGCCATGTCCCTTTCGGTATCATGTTCCCTGTCAAGCCAAGTCCCTTTCAGACTCCTGTTCCAGCCAAGCCAAGTCCCTTTCAGACTCCGGTTCCAGCCAAGCCAAGTCCATTCCAGAATCCTGATCCAGCCAAGTCCATTCCAAAATCCGGTTCCAGTCAAGCCAAGTCGTTCCAGAATCCAGTTCCAGCCAAGCCCGTTTCAGAATCTTGTTCCAGCCAAGTCCATTCCAAAATCCTGTTCCCACCAAGCCTGCTTGAGAATCCTGAATCGTGTTTGAGAATCCTGAATCCTGTTCCAGCCAAACCTGTTTGAGAATCCTGAATCCTGTTCCAGCCAAACCTGTTTGAGAATCTTGAATCCTGTTCCAGCCAAGCCTGTTTGAGAATCCTGAATCCTGTTTGAGAATCCTGAATCCTGTTCCAGCCAAGCCTGTTTGAGAATCCTGAATTCTGTTCCTGCCTTGTGTATTGTTTTTCTTCTGTTATTCTGTTGCCTAGCTCCTACCCTGTCTTACCTGTCTAGTTGTGCTTTGTCTTGTCTCTTTCATTCTAGTCCTGCCTGGATCCAGTCCTTGTCTTGCCCCTTTCTGGACCCAGTTTTAATCTACTTCCGTGTTTTGCCTTGTCTTGCATTTCTGGGTCCCAGTCTCAGTTTTAATCCAGTTCCGAGTCTTGCCTTGTCCTGTATGGGTTCCAGTTCTGGCCTTCTTTTCCTTGCCTCGTCTGGATCCGGTTCTTGTCCATTGTGTTTAGATACCTCTGTCCTGCCTTGTTGAGTCTGTTAGTTTATCCTAGTCCAGTCTGTTCTGATTCTTGCCTGTGCCAGCCCCGGTGATTTGTCTGCCAAACACCAGCTTTGATCTAAGGGTTCACCATTCCTGACAGTTGTGACATGAGACAAAAAAGGGAAATGGAAATATGCTGGGCCCAGAGGGAAGGGCACAGTGCAGTAAGATGGTGCGGGAGAAAGGACAGAAACTGGACATTAGGGGATAAGCAAGAACCTCTCCTCCCTGGTTAAACTGTTTCAAATGTCTAAATTTTTGTGCTACTTCATTTTGATTACTGTAATGCTCTTTTCTCCGAGGACAAGCAGGCTGCTTGTTCTCACTGATGGGTGACGTCCACGGCAGCCCCTCCATTTGGAACACTTTATTAGCAAAGGCCTTTGCTAGTCCTCGCGCGCCGATGCGCACCGCGCATGCGCGGCCGTCTTCCCGCCCGAAGCGGCTCGTGTTCGTCAGTCTTCTTTTGTCCGCGCTTGGGACGGTCGTGTTTGCGCCGTTCGCGCCTCTTAAGTTGACCCTCGCGCATCTTTGAGCTTTTTGCTTAAAAAAAAAAAAAAAGGGATCTTGGAGAAAGACCTTTTCGGTGTTTTTCCCCTTCCCGTGTTTCCAGTTTTTACCCCGCTAATTTTCCTTTCATTTTCGGGGTAGGCCCTTTTGAGGCCTCGGTTCGAGTTTTTCTCTCCCTCTTTTTGGTGCCTTTACCGCCATTACGAGTTTTGATTTCGCCGGCGTGATTTTTCCGCCCATGTCATCGAAGTCTTCCAGCGGCTTCAAGAAGTGCACCCAGTGCGCCTGTGTAATCTCGCTCACTGATAGGCACGCGTCGTGTCTTCAGTGTCTGGGGGCTGGGCACCGCCCGCAGGCCTGTAGTCTTTGCGCCCTTTTACAGAAAAGGACTCAGGTAGCGAGATTGGCCCAGTGGAACGTGTTGTTCTCGGGCTCTTCGTCGGCAACAGCACCGGGAGTATCGAGTGCATCGACGTCGACAGCTTCAAGACCTTCGACCTCGGCATCGACTGTATTGACTGCATCGAGGCATCGACCCTCTGCATCGTCGGTACCGAGACATCGAAAGGCTGCGTCGGTGGTACCGGGACCTCCACTAGTGCTGATGTCGTCGGACGGTGGTGCTTCGACTGGAGTGCAGGTGAGGGCTGTCCATTCCCCTGCTGGTGGCGGTGAGCCTTCGGGTGGGTCTCCCCCTACCCTGAGGGCTCCTGCGGTACAGCCCCCCCGAGACCGACCTTCTTTGGCCTCGGCCCCAAGGAAGCGACGGTTGGATTCTACGGCCTCCTCGTCGGTACCGGGAAGTTCCGGTGACATGCTTCGTTTGAAAAAGTCAAAGAAGCATCGACACAGATCTCCTTCCCGCATCGGTACCGAGAGCTCTGGGTTGCCGAGGGAGTCGGCACCCAGTAGGCATTGGCACCGGGAGGACCGCTCACCCTCTGTTCAGGAGGTGTCGATGCGCTCCACCTTGGACAGCCCTGAACAGCCTCCACGCCCGGAACAGACTCTGACCTCGACGCCTGCATCGGCTTCTATGTCTTTCTCCACAGCCACCCTGCACGAGAGTCTCCGGGCCGTTCTTCCAGAGATCCTGGGAGAGCTGTTGCGCCCTTCCCCTCCGGTACCGTAGAGTGAGGCGCCGGCTGGCCCCTTGCCCGGGGTGAGGTCTCCGACATTGGTGCCGCTTGCGGTACCGACTGCGGCCACCTCCCAGGAGGGCTTCCCGACGACGTCGGCGGAGGGAGCTTCGCCGGTGCTGGCGAGGGAGTCTACCTCTCGACGCTCACTCCGTGGCCGTGTTTCCAAGGAGTCGAGCCGGGCACGGCTTCAGACACAGGTTCATGAACTTGTCTGATACCGATGGTGAGGCCTCGTGGGAGGAGGAGGAGGACATCAGATATTTCTCTGACGAGGAGTCTGATGGCCTTCCTTCTGATCCCACTCCCTCCCCTGAAAGGCAGCTTTCTCCTCCCGAGAGTCTGTCTTTCTCGGCCTTTGTCCGGGAAATGTCTACGGCCATCCCCTTCCCGGTGGTTGTGGAGGACGAGCCCAGGGCTGAAATGTTTGAGCTCCTGGACTATCCTTCTCCACCTAAGGAAGCGTCCACAGTACCCATGCATCATGCCCTAAAAAAGACATTGCTGGCGAACTGGACCAAGCCTCTAAGTAATCCCCACATTCCCAAGAAGATCGAGTCCCAGTACCGGATCCATGGGGACCCAGAGCTGATGCGCACTCAGTTGCCTCACGACTCTGGTGTTGTGGATCTGGCCCTAAAGAAGGCTAAGAGTTCTAGGGAGCATGCTTCGGCGCTCCCGGGCAAGGACTGTAGAACCTTAGACTCCTTTGGGAGGAAGGCCTACCATTCTTCTATGCTCGTGGCCAAAATCCAGTCTTACCAGCTCTACACGAGCATACACATGCGGAACAATGTGCGGCAGTTGGCGGGCTTGGTGGACAAGCTCCCTCCTGAGCAAGCCAAGCCATTTCAGGAGGTGGTCAGGCAGCTGAAGGCGTGCAGAAATTTCCTGGCCAGAGGGGTATATGATACCTTTGATGTTGCGTCCAGGGCCGCTGCTCAAGGTGTGGTGATGCGCAGACTCTCATGGCTGCGTGCCTCCGACCTGGAGAATAGGATCCAGCAACGGATTGCGGACTCACCTTGCCGAGCGGACAATATTTTTGGAGAGAAAGTCGAACAGGTGGTAGAGCAGCTCCACCAGCGGGATACCGCTTTCGACAAGTTCTCCCGCCAGCAGCCTTCAGCTTCTACCTCCACAGGTAGACGTTTTTATGGGGGAAGGAAACTGTTCCCTACTCTTCTGGTAAGCGTAGGTACAATCCTCCTTCTCGACAGCCTGCGGCCCAGGCTAAGCCCCAGCGCGCTCGCTCTCGTCAGCAGCGTGCGCCTCAGCAAGGCCCCATGGGGGCGAGCTTTTGACTGGCTCCAGCAGTCAGTGCCGGGCGACCTGCTGGTCGGGGGGAGGTTGAAAGTTTTTCACCAAAGGTGGCCTCTTATAACCTCCGACCGTTGGGTTCTTCAAATAGTCCGGCAAGGATACACCCTCAATTTGGCCTCCAAACCTCCAAATTGCCCACCGGGAGCTCAGTCTTACAGCTTCCAGCACAAGCAGGTACTTGCAGAGGAACTCTCCGCCCTTCTCAGCGCCACTGCGGTCGAGCCCGTGCCATCCGGGCAAGAAGGGCTGGGATTCTATTCCAGGTACTTCCTTGTGGAAAAGAAAACAGGGGGGATGCGTCCCATCCTAGACCTAAGGGCCCTGAACAAATATCTGGTAAAGGAAAAGTTCAGGATGCTTTCCCTGGGCACCCTTCTTCCCATGATTCAGGAAAACGACTGGCTATGCTCTCTGGACTTGAAGGACGCCTACACGCACATCCCGATACTGCCAGCTCACAGACAGTATCTGCGATTTCGTCTGGGCACACGTCACTTCCAGTACTGTGTGCTACCCTTTGGGCTCGCCTCTGCGCCCAGAGTGTTCACGAAGTGCTTGGCTGTAGTAGCAGCGGCGCTTCGCAGGCTGGGAGTGCACGTGTTCCCCTATCTCGACGATTGGCTGGTGAAGAACACATCCGAGGCAGGAGCTCTACAGTCCATGCAGATGACTATTCGCCTCCTGAGCTATTGGGGTTTGTGATAAATTATCCAAAGTCCCATCTTCTCCCAGTACAGAGACTCGAATTCATAGGAGCTCTGCTGGATTCTCGGACGGCTGGTGCCTATCTCCCAGAGACGAGAGCCAACAACTACTTGTCCCTCGTCTCACAGGTGCGAGCGTCCCAGCAGATCACAGCTCGGCAGATGTTGAAATTGCTGGGCCACATGGCCTCCACAGTTCATGTGACTCCCATGGCCCGCCTTCACATGTGATCTGCTCAATGGACCCTAGCTTCCCAGTGGTTTCAGGCTGCTGGGGACCTAGAAGACGTGATCCACCTGTCCACGAGTTTTCTCAAATCCCTGTATTGGTGGAAGATTTGGTCCAATTTGACTCTGGGACGCCCTTTCCAAATTCCTCAGCCACAAAAAGTGCTGACTACGGATGCGTCTCTCCTGGGGTGGGGAGCTCATGTCGATGGGCTTCACACCCAGGGAAGCTGGTCCCTCCAGGAACGCGATCTGCAGATCAATCTCCTGGAGTTACGAGCGGTCTGGAACGCTCTGAAGGCTTTCAGAGATCGGCTGTCCCACCAAATTATCCAAATTCAGACAGACAACCAGGTTGCCATGTATTACATCAACAAGCAGGGGGGCACCGGATCTCGCCCCCTGTGTCAGGAAACCGTCAGCATGTGGCTCTGGGCTCGCCGTCACGGCACGGTGCTCCAAGCCACATACCTGGCAGGCGTAAACAACAGTCTGGCCGATAGACTGAGCAAGATTATGCAACCTCACGAGTGGTCGCTCAACTCCCGAGTAGTGCGACAGATCTTCCAGGTGTGGGGCACCCCCTTGGTAGATCTCTTTGCATCTCGAGCCAACCACAAGGTCCCTCAGTTCTGTTCCAGGCTTCAGGCCAATGGCAGACTGGCATCGGATGCCTTCCTCCTGGATTGGGGAGAAGGTCTGCTGTATACTTATCCTCCCATACCTCTGGTGGGGAAGACTTTGTTGAAACTCAAGCAAGACCGAGGCACCATGATTCTGATTGCTCCGTTTTGGCCGCGTCAGATCTGGTTCCCTCTTCTTCTGGAGTTGTCCTCCGAAGAACCGTGGAGATTGGAGTGTTTTCCGACCCTCATCACACAGGACAAAGGGGCACTTCTGCATCCCAACCTCCAGTCTCTGGCTCTCACGGCCTGGATGTTGAGAGCGTAGACTTTGCCTCTTTGGGTCTGTCAGAGGGTGTCTCCCGCATCTTGCTTGCTTCCAGGAAGGATTCCTGGATCCTTCCTCCCCCTCTCTCATCCTTGGTGACTTTAATATTCCTGCTAATGATCCTTCCAACTCTTATATTTCCAAGTTACTCGCTTTAACGTCGTCCTTTAATCTCCAACTATGCTCCACCTCCCCCACTCATCAAAATGGTCACTGTCTTGATCTCATCTTCTCCTCCAACTGTTCACCTTCTAGTTTCCTTGCCTCTGATCATCCCTCCTCTGATCACCATCTTATAACTTTCACACTTAAATCTCCTCCCTCCCAGTCCCGTCCTATCCTATCTAATTTATCTAGGAATCTTCACGATATTGACCCTTCATCTCTATCCTCCCATGTTTCAAACCTCCTCTCTACTGTGGCACCATCCACGTCTGTCAACGAGGCTGTTTCTTCTTACAACAATACTCTATCCTCTGCCTTAGACACTCTTGCACCTTTGATGACCCGCCCTGTAAGGCGTACAAAACCCCAACCTTGGCTGACTTCTAATATCCGCTACCTACGTTCCTGTACCCGCTCTGCCGAACGCCTCTGGCGGAAATCTCGGGCCCTTGCTGATTTCTTACACTTTAAGTTCATGCTGACCTCCTTCCAATCTGCTCTTTTACGTGCCAAACAGGATTATTATATCCAACTGACCAACTCTCTTGGCTCTAATCCTCGACTTCTCTTCACCACATTGAACTCTCTCCTCAAGGTGCCCCCTCCCCCAACTCCCCCTTCATTATCTCCTCAGACCCTTGCTGAATTCTTTCACAACAAGGTTCAAAAGATAAACCTTGCTTTCTCTACCTCACCACCTCTCCCTCCACTAGTCCGTTCCCCTCTCTCTCCTTCCCCTCATGCCCTTTCCTCCTTTCCTGAAGTTACTATTGAGGAAACTACACTTCTCCTTTCTTCCTCAAAATGTACCACCTGTTCCTCTGATCCCATTCCCACCCACCTTCTTAATGCCATCTCTCCTACTCTTATTCCTTTATCTGTCACATTCTCAACCTCTCACTTTCCACTGCGACTGTCCCTGCTGCCTTTAAACATGCTGTGGTCACACCTCTCCTTAAGAAGCCTTCACTTGATTCCAAGATGGCCGCTGAATAGGACGGACGCGTTTTCTCTCGTCTCTCTCTTACCTGAAAATTTCTGTAATGCCGAAGAGAAGGGGAAGGGCTGCGGCGACTGCCTCCCAGCAGACGAGGAATCTACCCCCTCCAGGCTCGATAGAGCCTTTCTTGCAGAGGGCCGCAGGCATGGCAACACCGTCGATGGGCAGCCCGCCTGTCCATTCACTAGATGGAGATAGTGCTTTGAACACAGGGCTGGAAGTCTCATTGAGCCCCGACGGTAGAGACCCGCCTCCACAACCAATTGGAAGCAGTTCACCGACGATGTCGTACCCGACCGCGAAGACCGGAGAGTCATGTAGCGGAGGGGAACGGGAGGCAATTCAATCCTCGTTGGTAGGTTTGGGAAGTTTGTTTTTCCCCACCTTAACTGCCTCCGTAGAAAGAAGAACTGAGGAGGAGACGGCAGGAACAAAGGGAAATGTAAGTCAAATACACACCGGAACAGAAGAGTTTTTTCCCTTTAAAAAACCTACTGAAGTAACTTTAGACAATCTTTGGCAACTAATTGTGGACCTTGGTAAGGCTTTATGCCCACAGATGAAAAAGATCTCAGAAGAAGTTGCCTTAATAGATGGGAAACTTAAGGAAGTAGAAACTAAATTTAATTCTGTGGCTTCACAAACTGAAAAACTTGAAAAAGAAATACAACAAATACAAACAGTGCAAACAACAACAGTTAAAGATTTGACAAACCTAAGGAGAAAATCTGAGTTTCTTGAAAATAGTCTCAAAAATAACAATTTACATTTTATTAATTTTCCTGTGCAACCTCTAATTTCTCCGAGGGAAATGTTAAGGAATTATTTTAAAGAAGTTCTTGAAATTAATGAAGAACATTTTCCTCCTATTTCCCAGGTTTTCTACATTCCGACTAAAAAAGTGGAACAACATTTAAACACTCAGGCAATAGATGTCTCTGCATTGTTAGAAAGTTCAGATAGTGAAATTCCAGCTGCCTCTACTTTGCTTGCCACGGTTGCGTTGACCTCAGACAAGTCATGGATATTAAAAAAATTCTTTCAAAAGAAAGAGAAAACTTTTAGAGGATTACAAACACGGATATTCCCTGACTTGTCGAGAGATACGCAAAAGCGCAGGCAAAAGTTCTTGCAGTTAAAACAGGAGACGCTCCAATTAGGAGCAACGTTTTATTTAAAATATCCATGTAAATGTTTGGTTAATTATTTGAATGTTAAATATGTGTATTTTGACCCTTCCCAATTATGTTCCTTTTTAACATCTAAGAGAGCTCTTTAAGTGTAATATATACCAAGCCTGAAATGCTGAAATCTTATTTTCTTATTAATAATACATTTGAAATGTTTAATTTCTTTTCCTTATATCTCCAATTTATCTGTATCTTGGAATCCTTAGTTGAGGACTTTTAAGCATCCAAAAGGAGATTATTTTTCCTATTTTATTTGTGAAGCAAATTTCTGTAAATTTGAATTTTTTTTTTTTTGGCTGTTTTTTTCTGACAAGTTACATTTACTTGTGAATTATTGAAATAATAATAAAAAAAAAAAAAAAAAAAAAAAAAAAAGAAGCCTTCACTTGACCCTACTTGTCCCTCTAATTACCGACCCATCTCCCTCCTTCCTTTTCTCTCCAAATTACTTGAGCGTGCTGTTCGCCGCCGCTGCCTTGATTTTCTCTCCTCACATGCTATTCTTGACCCATTACAATCTGGTTTTCGCCCTCTCCACTCAACCGAAACTGCGCTTACTAAAGTCTCCAATGACCTATTACTGGCTAAATCCAGAGGTCAATATTCCATCCTCATTCTTCTTGATCTTTCCGCTGCTTTTGACACTGTCGATCACAGCATACTTCTCGATACCCAGTCCTCACTTGGATTCCAGGGCTCTGTCCTTTCCTGGTTCTCTTCCTACCTCTCCCTCCGCACCTTTAGTGTTCACTCTGGTGGATCCTCTTCTACTTCTATCCCTCTGCCTGTCGGCGTACCTCAGGGTTCTGTTCTTGGTCCCCTCCTCTTTTCTATCTACACTTCTTCCCTTGGTTCATTAATCTCATCCCATGGCTTTTCCTACCATCTCTATGCTGATGATTCCCAAATCTACCTTTCTACCCCTGATATCTCACCTTGCATCCAAACCAAAGTTTCAGCGTGCTTGTCTGACATTGCTGCCTGGATGTCTCAACGCCACCTGAAATTAAATATGACCAAAACCGAGCTTCTCATTTTCCCCCCCAAACCCACCTCCCCGCTCCCCCCATTTTCTATTTCTGTTGATGGCTCTCTCATTCTCCCTGTCTCCTCAGCTCGAAACCTTGGGGTCATCTTTGACTCTTCTCTCTCCTTCTCTGCTCATATCCAGCAGACCGCCAAGACCTGTCGTTTCTTTCTTTACAACATCCGTAAAATCCGCCCCTTTCTTTCCGAGCACTCTACCAAAACCCTCATCCACACCCTTGTCACCTCTCGTCTAGACTACTGCAATCTGCTTCTTGCTGGCCTCCCACTTAGTCACCTCTCCCCTCTCCAGTCGGTTCAAAACTCTGCTGCCCGTCTCATCTTCCGCCAGGGTCGCTTTACTCATACTACCCCTCTCCTCAAGACCCTTCACTGGCTCCCTATCCGTTTTCGCATCCTGTTCAAACTTCTTCTACTAACCTATAAATGTACTCACTCTGCTGCTCCCCAGTATCTCTCCACACTCGTCCTTCCCTACACCCCTTCCCGTGCACTCCGCTCCATGGATAAATCCTTCTTATCTGTTCCCTTCTCCACTACTGCCAACTCCAGACTTCGCGCCTTCTGTCTCGCTGCACCCTACGCCTGGAATAAACTTCCTGAGCCCCTACGTCTTGCCCCATCCTTGGCCACCTTTAAATCTAGACTGAAAGCCCACCTCTTTAACATTGCTTTTGACTCGTAACCACTTGTAACCACTCGCCTCCACCTACCCTCCTCTCTTCCTTCCCGTTCACATTAATTGATTTGATTTGCTGACTTTATTTATTTTTTGTCTATTAGATTGTAAGCTCTTTGAGCAGGGACTGTCTTTCTTCTATGTTTGTGCAGCGCTGCGTATGCCTTGTAGCGCTATAGAAATGCTAAATAGTAGTATTAGTAGTAGTAAGGATTCCACTAAGAGGAGTTACTTCTTTCTATGGAGGAGGTTTGCCGTCTGGTGTGACAGCAAGGCCCTAGATCCTCGCTCTTGTCCTACACAGACCCTGCTTGAATACCTTCTGCACTTGTCTGAGTCTAGTCTCAAGACCAACTCTGTAAGGGTTCACCTTAGCGCAATCAGTGCATACCATTACCGTGTAGAAGGTAAGCCGATCTCAGGACAGCCTTTAATTGTTCGCTTCATGAGAGGTTTGCTTCTGTGAAAGCCCCCCGTCAAACCTCCTACAGTGTCATGGGATCTCAATGTCGTTCTCACCCAGCTGATGAAACCTCCTTTTGAGCCACTGAACTCCTGCCATCTGAAGTACTTGACCTGGAAGGTCATTTTCTTGGTGGCAGTTACTTCAGCTCGTAGAGTCAGTGAGCTTCAGGCCCTGGTAGCCCAGGCCCCTTATACCAAATTTCATCATAACAGAGTAGTCCTCCGCACTCACCCTAAGTTCTTGCCAAAGGTTGTGTCGGAGTTCCATCTGAACCAGTCAATTGTCTTGCCAACATTCTTTCCCCGTCCTCATTCCTGCCCTGCTGAACGTCAGCTGCACACATTGGACTGCAAAAGAGCATTGGCCTTCTATCTGGAGCGGATACAGCCCAACAGACAGTCCGCCCAATTGTTTGTTTCTTTTGCTCCCAACAGGAGGGGAGTGGCTGTGGGGAAACGCATCATATCCAATTGGCTAGCAGATTGCATTTCCTTCACTTACGCCCAGGCTGGGCTGGCTCTTGAGGGTCATGTCACGGATCACAATGTCAGAGCCATGGCTGCGTCAGTGGCCCACTTGAAGTCAGCCACTATTGAAGAGATCTGCAAAGCTGCGACGTGGTCTTCTGTCCACACATTCACATCTCATTACTGCCTGCAGCAGGATACCCGACGCGACAGTCGGTTCGGGCAGTCAGTGCTTCAGAATCTGTTTGGGGTTTAGAATCCAATTCCACCCCCCTAGGCCCATGTTTATTCTGTTCCAGGCTACAGTCTCAGTTAGTTGGATAAATTGTTAGGTCAATCTCAGTTATGTCCTCGCCGTTGCGAGGCCCAATTGACCATGTTTGTTGTTTTGAGTGAGCCTGGGGGCTAGGGATACCCCATCAGTGAGAACAAGCAGCCTGCTTGTCCTCGGAGAAAGCGAATGCTACATACCTGTAGAAGGTATTCTCCGAGGACAGCAGGCTGATTGTTCTCACAAACCCGCCCGCCTCCCCTTTGGAGTTGTGTCTTCCCTTGTCTTTGTCTTGCTACTTATGGGACTGACGAACACGAGCCGGTTCGGGCGGGAAGACGGCCGCGCATGCGCGGTGCGCATCGGCGCGCGAGGACTAGCAAAGGCCTTTGCTAGTAAAGTATTCCGATTGGATGGGCTGCCATGGACGTCACCCATCAGTGAGAACAATCAGCCTGCTGTACTCGGAGAATACCTTCTACAGGTATGTAGCATTCGCTTTGTGTGGTTTTCCACATTCAACGTTAAGAGCATTGCAGGTAACACAGAATTCTGCAGCATGGCTTCTCACAGGTGTAAGCTGAGAAGTACATATTACACCACAGTTAAAGATGTTGCTTTGGCTGCCCATAGTGTGGTGCATTGAATTTAAGCTCTTGTTTCAGGCACCTCATGATGATGCTCCATTAGCCTTGGTCCGAAACTTGCAGACATATTGTCCTTCAGGGTCTTAGGCTCTGGACCTGTTGGCAGGACCACCAAGAGACTGAGCTGGGCCCGGGACAGGGCCGCCACCCCCTTCAGGATCGCCACTGCCACCCTCCCAGTATCACTGCAGTTGCAAAAACCTTGGCTGGTGGAGATCCCAAGGCCCCGCCAGCAGAAGAGGTTTTCCTCCAGCCCTGCTCTTCACTCTACCACATGGCCTGCCCCTGCAGCTGCTTTTTCTCTTATGTCACACATGCTTAGTTTCAAAACTGAGCATGCGCATCCTGAGGGGAAAAGCAGCCGCTTGGCAGGCAATGTGGCAGAGTGAAGAGCAGCTCTGGAGGAAGACCTCTTCTGCTGGCAGGGCCTAGGGGGGACCCCCTCAACCAAACCAGAGGTCCTGGCCCAAAATCCTGCTGTGTCTGCTCCTCCCCAACCCCCAAGGGGGGGCCTGGCGCCAGTGTTTTCTCTCTCCTGTTCCTTTCGGGACTCGATCACCTAAGTCCCGTCAGGAGCAGGAGAGAGAGAGTGAGACCCCAGCGCCTCCCTTGGAGGCCCGGGCCCGGAGAATTTTGTCACTCAGAATTGTACGGTACATGGCCCCATCCATTCTCCCATTGATGCGGTGAAGTAGTCCTGTGCCCTTAGCAGAGAAACACCCCCAAAACATAACATTTCCACCTCCATGCTTGACAGTGGGGACGGTGTTCTTTGGGTCATAGGCAGCATTTCTCTTCCTCCAAACACGGCGAGTTGAGTTCATGCCAAAGAGCTCAATTTTTGTCTCATCTGACCACAGCACCTTCTCCCAATCACTCTCGGCATCATCCAGGTGTTCACTGGCAAACTTCAGACGGGCCGTCACATGTGCCTTCCGGAGCAGGGGGACCTTGCGGGCACTGCAGGATTGCAATCCGTTATGTCGTAATGTGTTACCAATGGTTTTCGTGGTGACAGTGGTCCCAGCTGCCTTGAGATCATTGACAAGTTCCCCCCTTGTAGTTGTAGGCTGATTTCTAACCTTCCTCATGATCAAGGATACCCCACGAGGTGAGATTTTGCGTGGAGCCCCAGATCTTTGTCGATTGACAGTCATTTTGTACTTCTTCCATTTTCTTACTATGGCACCAACAGTTGTCTCCTTCTCGCCCAGCGTCTTACTGATGGTTTTGTAGCCCATTCCAGCCTTGTGCAGGTGTATGATCTTGTCCCTGACATCCTTAGACAGCTCCTTGCTCTTGGCCATTTTGTAGAGGTTAGAGTCTGACTGATTCACTGAGTCTGTGGACAGGTGTCTTTCATACAGGTGACCATTGCCGACAGCTGTCTGTCATGCAGGTAACGAGTTGATTTGGAGCATCTACCTGGTCTGTAGGGGCCAGATCTCTTACTGGTTGGTGGGGGATCAAATACTTATTTCCCTCTGCAGAATGCAAATAAATTCATATACTTTCCACAATGTGATTTTCCGGATTTAATTTGTGATGTGCTATCTCTCACTGTTACCAATAACCTACCCTTCAATTATGGGCTGCTCATGTCTTTGTCAGTGGGCAAACTTACAAAATCAGCAAGGGATCAAATACTTATTTCCACCACTGTATGTGCGCACATGTGTGCATTTGCATAGAGGGTGTATACATAGGTGAAGCTTGGGCAGACCATGGGCTAGGTTCAAACTTATGCATATAACATACAGAATACTGTAGGTTATATGTGTATCTGCAACACTTAGGCACTAACACTTATACCAGCTCAATGGCTGGTGTAAATGTTTGCATCTAAATGGTAAGCGCTTTTATACCCATTACACTAGTATTCTAGAAAGGAAAGTAGGTGCCTGCTTTCCTTTCTAGAATAAGCTCCTACCATGCCCATCTGGGCACCTAATTGTAAGTGCTCTGTTAAAGGATTGCCTCCTGTATGCAGAACATAAATGACTGGATGGCATGACACAGAACACATTACTTTATTGTTGCTGTTTAATATTTGATGCTTTCTTTTTTTGTAGGGTTGTCTAGCCAGGCTCGTGCAGATTTCCGTTTGATGAAGGATCTGTCATTGGAAACTCAGCTAAACCCAGAGCGTAGACAGCAGCGGTTACTGAGGCTGGCTGATAACATTCAGAGGTAATTTATTTGATGTGGCACTAAGTTCTAATTTGTCATCAGGATTTTAGTACATACTTGAAAACTTAAGTGAAAATTTTTGAAAATTCCTTACTCTGCCATAATTTATAGTCCAGAGTTTTAGCACAAAGAAACAAAAGAAGATATTGAATTTTTCAGAACTATAATATTATTCTTGCTCCTCCTTAGAGAAAGGAGATAGGTGTAGAGATGGAGAAAATGGGAAGTAGAAGAAGATTGTATGACAGCGGCGAGAATGGTGAGATGAGGGCATGGAAGAGAGATGTGATGACTAACAAGACGAGAATGAGTAAAAGGGAAATGAAGCAAATACTGAAATAAAAAAGTGGGATGAGGAAACAGAAAATTAAGAACATAATAGCTATACTGGGTCAGGCCAGTGGTCTTTCTAGTCTAGTATCCTGCTTCCAATAGTGGCCAGTCCAGGTCACAAGTACCTGGCAGAAACCCAGTTAGTGACAACATTCCATGGTACCAATCTCAGGTCAAACAGTGGCTTCCCCCATGTCTGTTTCAATAACAGACTATGAACTTTTTCTCCAGGTACTTGTATTTGAATAAATGCTTTTGTTTATTGACCCATTTGCTTTTTAGCTGTATGCTGCCTTGTTTCTATTTGCATTGCTGAAAAGTTTTGTGGTAAATTTTTAACAAACCACTTCTGAGATGAGCTCAGCCCCCTTAGTGACCTAGACAATCCAGAGCAGAATTGTTGTGGTTGGGAGTGCACCCTTTGAGTTCTTTTGAGGGATCCTATGGCAGGAGGAGGAAACAAGCTATTAAGCCCCCCTAGTGAGTTCAGGCTGAGGGAGCCGAGAATTATCGGGCTAGCAGCTGTATCCAGATAACTATCTAGATAAAGGGGCTGATGCAGAAAGCGTCGCAGAAGAGCTGGCTGAGCATGTGGATCTACCGCAAAATTAGTGCTCCAAAATAACCACAGTATGCTGTAAACAATAAGCAAGCAAATTACTACTGCATTAAAATCAGAGCGGTAATTGGCATCACATTGCAAAATGTTTCTCTTCCTGTCAGATCGTAAATGATGATTGGCTCTCACACTGACAAAAAAGGATGACATTTACCAAAAAAAAAAAACCAAACCTAACTCACTCAAGTGAAGCCACCAGCATCTACACTGGCCTCCCTCCCTCCCTCAACCAATCCTACAATTCCTGTCTATAGGCACACCCAACATGACCCTTCACCCCTTCCTTCCATCTCTGACTCAAAGAAAGTCCAGTCCCTGGATAAGGGATTGTAAGATCAGTTCAGAGAGAGGGGAAGGGAGAGGTGCCACTTATACCAGGGCTAAGGTGCTGTTAGACACCAGGGAACATCATTTTTTAAATATTGGGAGAATGGAGTGTGGTTGGGTTGGGATGCTGTGCAGAAAGCTATTGAGAGAGTGGTCAGAATGAGCTATGCTGCCCTGGACCTGGCGAAAGTGACTGATTCCTTCTGTGCATCCTGCAGAATACTTAATGGCCTCATATCCATTCTTTTTAATGCAGTGTGCGGCCACGTATTCTGCAGCAGTTAATACTGTGCTACAATCCTTTTTCCTGCATTGCTCAGCATGTACAACCAGTGGTATGAGTATCGTTTATCATTTATTCATTTTACTATACCGTTTCAAATTGTGTTTACAAAACAGAACGGTTTACATATTAATATAAAAATCATAGTAAAAACAAAACATAAAAGAACTCCATCGATTTGATAGGAAAGCAAACTAAGACAACCATTCTAAAAGATAACAAACACCAATGCTTATTAAAACCACCATTCATAACAAGTACATGACTAACATATAATTGTGCTGCATATTTAATCCTTCCTAAAAACTGCCTTTCATCACAGATTATTTTCAAACATATTCTGAAATAAGTATGTTTTCAAGAGTTTACGAAATTGGATGTAGGACTCTTCCAATCTAAGATTTTTTGGGAAACAATTCCAAAAAGAAGGGGCCAAAAAAAGAAAGCTGAGTTTCTAGTGGATTCCCATCTGGCCTTCTGTGGTGATGGGATAATCTGTTGTCTGTACGTGATCGAACTGTTCGCCTAGGCGAATAAAGCCAAATAAGATTTGCTAAATACGATGGAATTAATAGATATAGTGCTTTATGAGTCAAGGTAAGGATTTTGAATTCTATTCTGGCTTCCATTGGAAGCCAGTGAAGTTGGAATAAAAGTGGCGTAATTCTGTCATATTTTGAGGCCCTGCAGATGATACGGGCTGCAGTATTCTGTATCATCTGTAACCGTTTTATATTCATCTTAGTAAGTCCTGCATAAGTGATATTGCAGTAGTCCAAACGTATTGTAAAAAATGCATGTGTTAGTGTACATAGTGAAGCTTTATCAATTGAATTTCTAATTGAGCATAGTTTTAGAAGGTGATAGACTTCCTGACTACCTCAGATATTTGTTCATTAAATGATAAAGCTGAGTCAATAATGACTCCAAGATATCTGAAAGATTGCACTATTGGTATCGGTTTATCAAATAAGATAGGTATAATAGGAGGGATTGTTTCACGACCTGTAATCCATGATGTAACGGTCTTGTCTGAGTTCAGTACTAAATGATGTTTTTAAGCCAGCTAGCTACTTCATCAAGGCTATTTTGAATTTGTGTAAGTTCAATATCTGACGGTTTTACATAATGAATCAAAAGATATAAAGTAGTATCTGACTCCCTTGTGGTGGTTCAAATTTTGCTAGGTTTGCGGACATAATTTGTGGAAAAAATGGTGGGTGAGTCACAGTATCCTTGAGGAAGGCTAGTATAGGTATATACCTCTTTCCTTCAAAGGTAAATGCAAACCAAAACCTACTCCGTGGGTCAATTTGGATACTGAAAAAGGCATTAGTGATGTCTATGACTGAAAAGTATTTGTTTTGTGGTCTTAAGTCATTTAGCAAGGTGGATGGATCAGGTGGGTGCTCTCGGGATTACTGCCTTATTTACTGCTTGTAAATCTGGCACCATTCTCCATCCTTGGGAAGGAGGTGCTTTTTTTACAGGGAACAAAGGAGTATTACAGGGTGAGTCTGAACATGGAATTAATACTCTTGTCTGTAAAAGGTCTTTTATGACTGGTCGGATTCCATCCGCTGCTTCTGGTTTCAGGGTATACTGCTTTTGATAGGGCCTGAATGAGCTTTTCTGGGTGATGTAAATCATCGGTGCATCTTTGATTGTACCAATATCAGTACTTCCCTTGGACCATAAGGTGGAGGGGATCTTGGGCAACTCTATATCCTTGGGCTCATTCAGGTAGTACAGATATCAGTCAAAGTTTTCAGGTAAATCTTTCAGGTGTACCGTGGGCAGTGCCACCGTGGTCCATGACATTAATTTTGACCAGGCACCTACTGTGGGATTAAATTGGAGTCCATATTCTTCCAGGGGTTCCCGATTATCATTATGTACACAAGTAGTGACAAATCTGCCCACATCTACCCATTTAGCAAGATGGGGTTTGGACAGGGAAATGTGTGGGGCATATCTTGATCTATAGAGATGGTTTTCTGAAACATGTCAGGCAGTTGTACATGAGCTGCGCAAAAGCCTTTGTCATCCCAGTACAATTTCAAAATAGTTATTCGGCACTGTTTCAGCCTCAAAAAAACGGTCTCATACAAGGAATCAGGTTTTGATGTATGAGTAAGTAGTACAGTGCAAATCCTCAGGACATATGAATTCTACAGCTGTTGGTTTAACAAGGGTCTGTATTATCTGCACTAGTTCCCTATTTACAGAGGATGGTCCGTTCATGAGTAAGGTCCAGACTGTAGAAGTGAATGAAGGGTTGTACAGCCTGTGTTATATACATGCCTTCCTCAATTCTAAAAGCCTTTAAGCCCTTTTCGGTTGGCACTATGGCAATTCCTAAGCTGTGAAGAAGTTCTCTCCCTAATAAATTACATGGGCAGACTTTAGATACAATCACTTGGCATGTACTGCATCTACCACTCTCAGGCTCAAGAACCTCTATTAATTTAGATAGTGGTTCCTTTATTATGCTACCACCTGCATTCTTTACTATAATAGTCTCGGAGGATAAGGGAATTAATTTTGCATCATCAAATTTTACAACTGTGCATCCAGCCGCAGTATCACACAGAAAAGTAATTTCTTTTTTCTTGACCATGAGGGTTATCTGAGGCAAGGTATGACTTTCAAGGCAATTATAAACTCTTTCTAGCTGCAGTACTTCTTCATCTTCAACATCCGTTTTCCATTTCAGCTTTCCTATTTCCTCCAAGTCATCATCTCCCTTGTCCCAGACTAACAGTGGGGACTCCCTTTTTAGTCATGCTCTCGGTTCGTCCTTCCGATCTCTGCATTCCCGAGCCCAATGTCCCTTCTTACTGCAAACATAACAACATCCTGGTTCCCTTCTAATTTGTCTATCTCTTTCTCTACCTTGCCCTCGGTTCCCTCTAAAATTTTGGCTTGGTTGTGCCAGGTATATTTCGCCGGTACCCTCATCCACCATTAAAAGATTGGACTTTTTCTGTTTTTTCCTTTCTTGAAAATGTGTCTCTGCATGTTTAGCATATTCAAGAAGACAGCTGAGATGACATGTGTGATGTGTTACTGTATGTTTAGTAATAAAACCATTAATAGGTTGTAAGCACCCTTTTAAAAAGGCATTTTTAAGCTGTTGTTCATATGGTGTATCATTATCCATATTGGGCGGGGGATTTTGCCCTCGGTACAAATTTAGGCCTAATATGAGCCATTAATTGATTTAATGCTTGGGCAAGGACGGCATCATCATAGTTCAGCGGTCTGTTGTTGCCATCGGTGGGTCACCAGTCTCCACTGATAAGGCACCAATCAGGACCAAGAATTTGCCTAAAACCTCTTTCCATTTCCACCCCATTTAACCGGTAACTTTGACATAAGTTACGAATCTGAGTTTCAAAATCTAATGATTTAATTTTGGGGTTTGGAGTACCTTCTGTGACCTTTTTTACATCATTTAGGGACCATGATCGGTAAACGAACATGGTGTCATTCTGACCCTGTTCACCTGCTCGAGGGTTGGGTACTTCTATAAGGGGAAATTTTTCATATTCGTCCGTCTGCCATGCATGGGGACTTTTAAATTTGCCACTATCCCCATGATTTTCCACTTCTAGTAACATGGCTAGCCTTATGTGATGTAGTGGGAGTGACTGGTTAAATAGGGCAGCTAGGCTTAGGTGGTTCTGAATAGGGTGGTGGCGTAAGTCGAGCATTAGGACATGGCTGAGCATGGGGTTTAATTACTAGGAGGTCATCCTCCTGTGTTAGTACATTATGTGCCTCGGATTTTGACCGCTTTTCTTCAATTAATTTCTGCCTTTTACAAGATTCTAGGAACCAGTCTTGAGCTTCTTTATAGCCATTCTTCCCTGCTTTCTTAGGATTAGTGATCTCATAATCTTCTATATCTTGTAGTAATTTCTTACACAAATCAACAGTTAATTTACCATCAAATCCAAACTTCTTTTTCTATTTATGTAAATACAACACATTTTCTGGATTACTTTTATGCATAAACTTTGGGTCCCCATAAAGGATCTCCTTCCCTGGAGATCTCTTAAAACAACAACACAGACATGCGCAACAACCAGTCTTACAACATAAATTTCCCATGGTTATTAAACTGTTGGTTTCAGGAACTCCAAATTCCTACCAACTCTTTTCTCTCTCTCTCTCTCTCTTTTTTTTTAATGTGCACACGGAGTTATTTATTCCTGCAGTTTTCTCACAAAGACTATGGTCTTTGAGTGGGTCCCACCCCAGACTTCTTTTACACTATAGCAGTCCCAGACAAAAAAAAAGAGTCTGCACTCTCCTCCGAGTGGGTCCCAGACCTTGGAGTTCTTTTATACTATAGCAGTCCCAGACTGAAAAGAGTCCTCACTCCAAATCTCATTACTAAAAAAACTCAAAAACATTACCTAAATTGATCCCATGTGATTCGTGACATCTAAGAAGGAAAACCGTCACCCTTCCAAGTGTCAGAAGAACTGGCCCCTTTTACGTGATCTCCCCGGGGACTTTGATTAAGGGATTTTTTTCAAAATCCGTGTGCGCAACATTTCTGATCCTGACACAAGGAAAAGGTTATTGGTTTCCAGCTCGAAGGACCAAGCTGTTACCAATGATACAAACACCACGAGACCAAGTTAGGCTTAAAGCAGTTTTATTTCTTGCAAGGAGACAAATGCAGCATACCCTCATTAAGTTGTCTGCCCTCCCCATACCTTCCCGTTTCTTATATATCTTTTAGACTCTCATCTACGTGCAGCTGTACATGAAGCATATCTTTTAAGCTTGGATGAACATGTTACAGTTTTAGACCATTAGGAGGTTTTTACAAGCTAGCCAAAAAGCATATCTAAGAACATTCAGTTCTTCTTGTAACACACAAGGTCAGAAGCCGTTTCTTTTCTTATAATGTACAGTTGTTTAGTATATGTTAAAATGATTAACTCAATAATTCCCCTTCACTTTTTTTCTATGTTCTTATATGATTTGATTTTATTGTACATTGCTTAATCCTTTTTATTACTTGGAATAGGTGGTATAGTAAGTTTTAATAAACATAACCAATTTATATGGATTGGTCTAGCAAGACTAAAAAGGAAATTAAATGGTAAATTTAAATTTACCTTTACAACAGTTACTATGTGGGGAAAAGAACACATATCTACAGATAGTCAGTTTCCAAATCCAAAAATAAATGGGCGTGACTAATACCTCTCTTGAATAGTCCTAAATTCCCTACTTAAAAATTGGTATTCTTATAATTTATTGGTATAGAAGGATTTTAGGATAGATGATTTCTCTTGAATTCCCAGAGATGACATATTTATTAATAGTACATAAGTACATACATAAGTACATACAGTGCTGGTAATTTGACTTTAATTCTCTTTACAGGAACAGGGAGGCCCGTTTAGAACTAGAGAACTGGGGATTGCACCTCCAAACACAAGTTTCCCTTGTTGGCCGTGTAATTCCCTCAGAAAAAATCCTAATGTTGGACCAGATCGTAAGTGTACACAATCTAGATTCTTCTTCAGACTGTTGCAGGTGACATGCTATTACTCAATTAAAAGAGAGATCAGTGCCTGGAAAGTGAAAATCCTGAACAGACATGTTGTGATAGCTTAACTTTGGAAAAGTTTATTTTGCCATCTTTTCAGCATTAGCATGGATTTAAAAAATAGTAATTAATATTTAATTATAGAGATGAGTGATCGATGAGGAGAATTGGTTGCCTAAAATTCGGTTAATACTATGCTATTAAGTTGGGAACAACTTTGATTAGTCTTGGCTACATCACAAGACTTCTTTGCCAAGTTCAACTAAGACTGTAGTCCCAAATTTCAGCCACCCTTTCAATGTTGTCATTTAAATTTTTCCTCCAAGCCCATTTTCTTCATTTCACTTTTTAAAATCTATCCCCCTGATATTCAGCCGCCGGTGGTCAGTGTTTTTTCAAATACGTAGTGTCGCCGGCTAGATTAGCTCAAGATATACTGTGCTGGGCCTTGTGCGGGCAATAGCACCTAATATCCGGTGCTAATTTTATATGGCCTGGCTGCCGGAGCTTATGCAGATCCTGGGCAATATTCAGCCGGGGCTTGTATAAAATAGTTATGCGGGTCCCAGCTGAATATCGTCTGGGACGAGCATAGGTCTTTTTCTTGGGGGGGGGGTAAAGTCCCCCCCTCCAAGCCCTTCCAGCCCCCTCTCCTTCCATCCCCTCCCACTCGGCTCAAGACCCTCAGCCCCCCTGTATGGTCCAGGTAAGCCCCCTCCTGGGTCTGTGTTTCCTCCCTAGTGGTCCATAGAGATTGTTGGAGGCAGGAGCTAAGCCCCCTTGTTCCAGCCCCTTGCAGGTGCTAAGTGAAAATGGCTGCTTGCTTTGAGCTGTCCTAATTAGGCCGCTTAGCTATACTGGTGCTGGCACTGAATAATACAGGCACCCGCCATAACCCCAGGCCCCTCCCTAATGCTGCCTCTGACCTGCCCACTTTTTGCAGTCAGAGGTGGTATTCAGTGGCACTGCCAGCCTTAGTGCTGTTGATTTTCCGAGGACAAGCAGGCTTACCATTCTCACAAGTGGGTAGACGCATCCCGCGTTGCAATAGAAAAAGAACGAGAGCTTTCTGGAGCATGAGCAGTGTCTCCAACACGCATGCACAAGTGCCTTCCCACCAGCAGCTCGGCCGCGCCTTTCAATTTCATTTTCTCCACATGAGAAGCAGCGGCTTTTTTGCTTGCTCCTCAACAGCCAGGAGAGAGCTACTTTTGTGCCTTTTGGTGGTGTTTGCTACCCGCTTTCCTTTTTTTCCTCTTTCCTCAATTTGTTAAAAAAAAAGTCCCTTATAGTCCCTAGCTCTTTTGCCTGTGTTTAAGTTTCTTTTCTTTTTCAGCGCGGGCCGGGTTTAGGCCTGCTCGGTCAGGTCTCCGTTTTGTGCCTTCTTCCCCTTTTTTAGGCACCACCGCGATTTTTTATTTTGCTAAACCCATTTTTCCTTCCATGTCATCGAAGACTCCCAGTGGCTTCAAACATTGTACCTGGTGCAACCGGATCATCTCGGGAAAAGACACCCATTCTTGGTGTCTACAATGCCTCGGGTCCGACCATAGCCCTGCCAATTGTGTCCTTTGTCTTCGTATAAAGAAAAGGACCCAAATTTCCAGAGAGGCTCAACATGAGAAGATTTTTGGAGCCAGGTCCGGTTCTTCGACGTCTGCAATGGCATCAAGGTCGGAGGCATTGACGTCGTGTGCTGCACTGTCATCAGGAGTCACGGTAGGAATGGCTGCCACGAAGCTCTGAGACACTGGGAGCAGTGAAGCATCAAGTGGGTCTCCACCTGTCTCGAGGCCTCTTGCTATGCAGGCCCCCCCTGGACCATCTATCATTGACCCTGAGGCGATGTGAGGATTCGACGTCATCCTCGGCATCGAGGAACATGGGTGATGTACATCGGGCAAAGGCCAAGAGGCACCATCACCAATCTCCATCAACACTCGGTGCTGGGAGCTCTGGGGCGCTGAGGGATTCAGCACCTGTAAAGCACTGGCGCTGGGAGGACCGCTCTCCCTCCATCCAGGAGGAGCCGATGCGTGCATCTCCCGCATCGGTCCCAGCGGTTCTGCAACCTGAGCTCCAACTGGCTCCACAGCCGTTACCGACAACGACCTTCAATTACCTTGCCGGACCTTGCTTCCTGAGCTTCTGGAAGTCCTCATGCAGCGATGTGTGTCAGCATCAATGGTGCTTGTGCCTGCCATACCTTCTGCCCTCAGCCCATGGTGCGGACTCAGACGCTGGTGCTGCTTGCTTCCCCGGTGTTGACAGCCACCCAGTCCGGTACCACTTCAACGTCGGTGGAGGAAGCTTCGCCGGAGTCAAGACGGGAGCCGGCTCCTCAACACCGTTCTGGAGGGCATGGGTTCTTGACATTGAGGTGGGCCCAGTCTCGGACATCCCTGAAGGAAATTCTGTCTGATACCGAAGAGGAGCGCTCATGGGAATCAGAAGAGGATCCCAGGTACTTTTCCTCAGATGAGTCCTATGGGATTCCTCCTGAGCCCTTCCCTCCACCTAAGAGCCTCTCATTCACCTCTTTTGTACGGGAAACGGCTGAGGCCATTCCATTCCCCCTAGAAGTGGAGGATGAGCCCAGGGCCAAGATGCTCGAGGTCCTGGACTACACCTCCCCACCTAAGGCAGTGATGGCTCCTCTCCATGAGGTACTCAAGGCAGTCCTCGTTAAGAACTGGGCATCACCTCTATCTGTCCCTGTGGTCCCCAAGAAAATCAACACCCAGTATCAGATCCACGGGGAACCTGGGTTGGTGAGGTCTCGGTTACCCCACAACTCCATGGTGGTGGATGCCGCTCTCAAAAAAGCCAGGAGTACTAGGGACTATGCCTCTGCTCCCCCAGGCAGAGAAGCTAGAACCCTGGGCTCTTTTGGGAGAAAGATTTTTCAGGCCTCTATGCTCATCGCCCGTGTTCAGTCTTACCAGCTCTTCATGAGCGTCTACTTGTGGAACTCAGTGCGACAGCTGTTAGGCTTGCTCGATGCACTCCTTCTGGAGCAGGCCAAGCAGTTTCAACAGTTGGTCAAGCAGCAGAAGGCATGTCGCAAGTTCTTGGCCAGGGGCACTTACGACACTTTTGACGTGGCATCCAGGATTTCTACCCAAGGTATAGCAATGCACAGACTCTCATGGCTGCGTGTTACTGACCTGGTCCATTCTGTTTAGCAGAGGTTGATGGATGCCCTTTGCCGGGGGGGGGGGGGAAATAATCTTTTCAGAGAGGAGGTCGTCGACCAAATCAAGAAGCACATTGATGCTATGTCTTCTTTCTCCCACCAGGCATCTACTGCAACTGCTTCCTCATCCAGGAGGTATTTTGGAAGGTCACGGAGTGCCCCATATTCCCATTCCGAGCATAGGTACGATCCTGCGGCTCACCAGCCTGCTGAGGCTCAGCCCCAGCGTGCTTGTTCTCATCAACAGCATACGCCCAAGGGGCGAGCTTTTGACTTGCTCCAGCAGAGCATAGCCACAATAAAAGTGTCCGCCCTGGATGACTTGCCGGTCGGGGGGAGGTTAATGTTTTTTCACCAAAGGTGGCTTCTCATAACCTCCAACCAGTGGGTTCTTCAAATAGTCCAGCTCGGATACACCCTCAATTTGCATTCCAAACCTCCAAATTGTCCACAGGAGCCCATTCTTTCAGCTCTCAGCACACAGGTAGTTGCAGAGGAACTCTCCGTCCTTCTAAAGGCCCATTCAGTCGAACCCATTCCACCAGGAGAGGAAGGGCAGGGATTCTATTCCAGGTACTTTCTTGTGCAGAAAAAGACATAGGGGAAGCATCCCATCCTTTCTTCCCATGATTCAGGAAAACAATTGGCTATGCTTTCTGGACTTGAAGGATGCATATACACACATCCCTATACTTACTATACCACCCAAACTGACTCGCAGGGTGGTTTACAAACTAAAATAACAACAAAATAAGAAAATTGAAAATGAACACAGTGTATGGATAGGACAGGAGTCTAGCATTCAACAGTAGGACAACAATCCAGTAGAAACAAGAGGGCAAAGGGGTATTCTGGGAGGACAGGGAAAACTGGAAGTTTGCAGGGGAAAAAGGGAAACAAATAGTGGAGATGATACAACACAATCATAACCCTTTAATTTTTTTTAATGAGTAGCATATGCACATCCCAAAATTACTGCAGGACACCTCAGTACTCCCCGCAGTTTTATGCTGCTGTAAGCACATGTTAGTGCTTAACCATAACTTTTCAAAGAGCCCCTTTGTTTCTAGCACGGGGAACATTGATTTCAGCAGGATATAAGTATGTCTGATGAGATATCTTGGTTGTGAATATGACCTGAATGTGGTATATAAACCCAGGTTATGTCCTTTTTATTTTATTTGCTCAGAGTTAGATAAGATCCTTATATTTAGAAGTTTCTTTAAGAATAAGGATGGTGGGTTTTTTTTGTTTCTGTTTTTATTTATTTATTTTTTTTTTTTTAATAGAAGATCTCATTATTCCCAGATGTGGCAAGAGTGACACAGTCGAATAGGAAAAACTCCCTTCATTTTAAAGTTTGTGTGAGACTTGTTATTTAAAATTCCTGTGCAAGTTCTTAGTAGCCCACACTGTAAATAGATCATTTTTTACATCCCCATGCAGTTCAGATTATGTTTTCAAGGCAAACCTATATCTTAGGTGGGATTGTGGGATTTATGGTAGGGGTAAGATGTAGTAATCATTGAAGGTTATTGGCTGTTTCATTTTTTATTTCATTTTTTTTCTTTTTATACACGTACCTCCACACTCTCCCTGCCACCCCAATGGATGTGGTTTTGGTTGAGGTTAGTCAGTATTTGAGGTTTCTTTTTCTCTGAGGACAAACAGGATATCATTTGCCACATATGGGTGATGTGATCTGATGGATGCTACGCATCATTCTAGTAACTTCTGAAGCCTTTGGCAGCATCATACCATGTCTTTCGGCTCAACATGAGCATGTAGGACAGCAGTCTTTTCTCTTTCTGCAGAACAGAGCAGTCGCATCTCAGCAAGCTCTCCTCAGCACATCTTTTTCACTGGTTTTTGTGCCTTCCCTTGTGGTATGTGGGACCCTTTTCTCATTATTATTTTTTCTTTTGTTGGCACCTTACTCCTTTTAATTTCTTAGTGCTTGTTGGTTTGTCTTAAGTTTTCTTTATCTTTTTGTGAGGCTCCTTCAGCCCTCTTAGGTCCGGGTATCCTTTACTTAAAAAAAAAAATTGTGCCATTTCATTTCGCTATTATTATTTTTGCTCCAATGACCCTTAAAACTCCCAGTGGTTTTAAGAAATGTTCTTGGTGTGACAAAGTCATATCTGTGACTGACCCTCACAATTGGTGCTTGCCGTAACTAGTGCATAACCACAAGGCCTCTAATTTTCTTCTCTGTTCTAAAATGCAGAAAAGAACCCAAAAAAGTTGTGAGGCTCAGTGCAAGAAACTTTTTTGGCTCTTCTAAGTCCTATCCATTGTTTTCGGCATCAGAGGTATCACTCCCCATGGCTGACTGAGCTGCATTGGACACTGGGGGCGCACCGGTATCGAGGAAGTCTTCCCTTGCCTTGACATCAGGAGCAGGTAGTGCCCTATCTGACTGATCTGTGTCAGACCTATCACTGAGGATGCATCAGGATTCTACATCATTCTCATCGGCATAGAGGGATCCTGATGTCATGCACCAAGTGAAGGTGAAGGAGTATCAGCATTGGTCCTGCTCAAAACACAGTGCCAGGAGCTCCAGGTCATTGGCACAGCCAATACTCGAGAAGCATCAGTGCCAAGAGGACCACTCCCCCTTTGAGGAGTCTGTGTTGATGCATCAGCCTCATGGACACCGGGAACAGCCTTCTAATTCACTCAATCTTGACAGGCTGTCCCCAAACCAACACTGGCCCCACCTTTGGCAATGTCTACCCCTGAGGAGCGGCTCCAGGCCCTATTGCAAGAGGAGTTGGAGCAGATCTTGACTCCATGTAATGCAGAAACCTCAAAGGTGCTGATGTTGACTGTGGCTCCACCCCTAACCAATCCTTGAGGTCCATATTCTGTCTGTTGCCTGTTCATCGATGCCTATGCTTTGACTGGTGCTGGTGCCAGAAGAGGTGCTGCTCCTCTGCAGCCTATTGGGGGAGGAAGCTCCCCTGATGTCTAAGAAGGAACCTGTTCCTCAGTACTCGTGGCAGGAAAAAAGGAGGGGTTCCTCACAACTTCCACAGGAAAGGCAAGCAAAAAACAATAGGGATGAAAGTTCCAAATGACCAAGGCAAACAAGGAGTAAGAGCATCACAAGATCAGCTTCGCAGAGAATGTAAGTGGTAATAACCATTAAAGAACTGGAGCACAATACGCTGCATTCCATGGTAACCAGTCCTCTCTGCGAAGCTGATCTATCTGAACCATCTTGACCCCTGAGGAAGGCTGTGTGCCGAAACACAGCCCGTGTAGGGTCTTTTGGGTCAGTTGATTTTGGCAAATAAACTTTTGGATGCTTTTACTCCTTGTTTGCCTTGGTCATTTGGAACTTTCATCACTTTCACCCCCGTTGTTTTTTTTTCCTCTGCACTCTCACTCAGGGTCTGGATGTGAGTCCAGTAGAGCAAAGCGGACACAGACGTAGCCCACTCAGGAGCAGCATTTTGCTGAGTCTTGCTTGGACTGCTCTTGGGTGTCTGAGGTTGAACCAGAGGAAGGCTCCTTTGGTCTACCATCTGAGTCCTCCCTACCTCAGCAAAGGAGAAAATCCCCACCAGAGGAACTGTCAGTTTTTTGAGGCAGATGGCTAAGACCATCCCATTTGATTTGGATGGTGAGAATAAGTCCAGATGTTGAACATTCTCAACTGTGAGGATCCTCCTAATAAAACCATGACAGTGCCTATGCAATGAATCCTTCATACAGCACAGATGAGGAATCCTCTCTGTGCAGTCTGTACCTTAGAAGGTGGGCCTAGGATTCAAGAAGCAATAGCTGCCACACCATTTCATGGTGGTCGAATCTGCTCTCAAGAAAGCTAAGAGGACCCGTGCCTCAGCTTCCCTGGAGTGAGATGCTAGAACTTTAGTCTTTTAGGAGGAAGGTTTATCAGAGCTCTATGCTTGATGCCAACATACATGAGCATCTACTTGTGGAACTTGCTATGCAGTGTAGCAAAGTGTAGATTCTCTGCCCTCAGACAAGGCTGCAGAACTCAGTGTGTTAGTAGCCAAGCAGAGGGAATGTGAAAAGCATTGTATCTGAGCAACCTATGATGCTTTTGATGTTCCATTTGGGGTTTCATCTTTAGGTAATGGCATGTGCAGACTCGCCTGGCTGCATGTTTGAGACCAAAAAGTTGCAGTTCAGGAAAAACTGGTGGACATTCTTTGCTGAGGTGACAGTCATTTTAGAGACAGAATGGAAGAGGTTGCTGAACTCATTGAGAAAAGAACTGATACCATGAAGTCTCTCTCTTGGCCCAATCCTTCTGAGGCCTCCACCTGTTGGCGGTTTTTGGGTGGTGCCCAAAGGAGATCCTACTACTTTCAAAGCTGTAGGTATACTCTTCCAACCCACTGTTCCCAGCAATCTCAGGAGCCCCACTCCAGACCAAGACATCAGTGGCCCCAGAATGCCCAGCCAGCTATCCAGCCAAAGCAAAGTTCAGCATAAACTACCCAAAGTCCTACCTCATTCCCATTCAGCAATTGGAATTCATTGGAGTCCTGCTAGACATGACTCAATCATGAGCCTTCCTTCCTGAAGCCAGGGTTGAGGCATTGATTGCTATCACCCTGCAGGTTTGCCAGAGCCAGCAGGTCACAGCTCAGGAGATATTGAGGTTTTGGGGACTTATGGCCCCCGCAGTGCATGTAACACCCATGGCACTTTTCCATTTGAGAGAGGCTTAGTGGACCTTAGCTTCTCAGTGGTGTTTAGCCATGGGAAACAGTGGACGTTGTCTCTGTCACTCCTTTTCTGCAGGAATCACCCTTGTGGTAGACAATTTGGCCCAATCTGGTTATGGGACTTCCCTTCTAAATTTCTCCTTCACACAAGACACTGACAACAGATGCATCAGGTCTGGGCTTGGGAGTTCATGTAGATGGACATCACACCCAGAGTCACTGGTCTACTTAAGAGAAACAACTTCACATCAATTTCCTGGAGCTGAGGGCCTTTTGGAACGTTCTAAAGGCTTTCAGAGAACGGCTGCTGAGCAAAATTATTCTCATCCAACCAGACATTCAGGTAGTGATGTCCACAAACAGGGAGGCATGGGTTCCATCTCTTGTGTCAGGAGGTGGTCAGGATGTAGCTTTGGGCCTCCAGCCATGGCATGGTGCTCAGAGCCACATACATGGCAGGAAAAGACAAGAACTTGGTGGACAGACTGAGCAGGGTAATGTAACTGCACAAATGGTCTTTAAACATGGGTGTTGTCTGACAGGTCTTCTGAGAGTGGGGCACCCCTCGGTGGATCTCTTCACCACTCGCCTCCAACCACAAAGTCCCTAAGTTCAGCTTCAGGCTGCAATCACACGACAGACTAGCATCAGCTGCCTTCCTCCTTCATTGGGAGACCAGCATTCTGTCTGCATATTCTCTGATACTTCTTGTGGAGAAGACTTTGTTGAAACCCAAGCAAGATCAGGGAACCATGATCCTCATCATGCCCTACTGGAAGACAGTTATGGCTCCCTCTACTTCTACAGTTACCATTAGAAGAGCCATGGAGACTGGATTGCTTTATGATCTTCATCACTCAGAACAAGGGGTCTCTCTTGCATCCCAGTCTCCAATTCCTAGTCCTCATGGCTTGGATGTTGAGAGCATAGAGCTAGCATCCTTACTGCTACCTGAAGGTATCTCCCATATCCTGCTTAGAAAAAATTCCACTAAGAGGTCATACAGTTTCAGATGGAAGAGATTTGCCCTGTGGTATGAGGGGAAGGCCTTAGATCCTTTTTTCCTGCCCTACATAAAAACTGTTTGAATACTTTCTACACCCTTCTGAGTCTGGCCTAAAAATGAACTCCATAAAGGTTCACCTCAATGCAGTTGGAAGGTTTTGTTCCAGGTGGCGGTCACTTTAGCATGCAGTGTCAGTGAGCATAGCAGATCTATCTTATTCAGATAATTGTTCTGTTAACATTTTTCCCACAACCTCATGCCCATCCTGGCGAAAGTGAATTGTACACCTTGAATTGCAGGCGAGCCTTAGCCTTTTATCTGGAGTGGACTAAAGTCTATAGAATGTCCATCAGCTTTTTGTTTCTTTTGACCCAAACAGGATGGAGACAGCCATCAGTAAATGCACTGTATCATTGCCTAGCAGATTCCATTATCCTTTACTTATGCCCAGGCTGGGCTGACTATAGAGGTTCACGTCATGGCTCACAGTGTCAGAGCCATAGCTACGTTGGTAGTCCACTTGAGTTGAGCTTCCGTTGAGATTTGCAAATTTGCAACATGATCTTCAGTTCACTCATCCACATCTCACTACTGCCTTGAGCAGGATTCCTGACGCAATAGTCAATTCATTCAGACAGTTTTGCAGAATTTGTTTGGAGTCTAGAATCCAACTTTACCCTTCTTGGCCCATTAGGTTGCACGCTCACAACAGGAATGTATATAAATTATAGGTTAATTGGTTCTGCGTTGGGCTTGCTTGTTGCAAGACCTTATTCTCCATTGTATGTTTTTTTTTTTTGTGAGCCAGGTATCTGGGGATCCCCATGTGTGACATATGATGTCCTGCTTGTTCTTGGAGAAAGCAAAGTTACTCACCTGTAACAGGTGTTCTCCGAGGAAAGCAGGACACATATTGCCACATACCCTCCCTCCTCCCCTAGGAACTGTATTCCTTAAGCATTTTTAGTTATACTCCTTCTGTGTGCTCATGTCACACTGGAAAGTGCCATGCATCCGCAGTACAGTGCTGTCAAAGGCTTCAGAAGTTATTAGAATGCTGGGTAGCGTCCATGCTGGACTCAGTCGGATGACGTTACCCATATGTGGCAATATGTGTCCTGCTGTCCTCGGAGAATATCTGCTACAGGTGAGTAACTTCGCTTTATATTATTATTATTAACATTTGTATAGCGCTACCAGACGCACGCAGCACTGAACACCTGACACAGAGAGACAGTCCCTGCTCGATAGAGCTTTTATATTGTTTCTTATTATGTGCATATCTGAACTGAATCTCGCTTTTCCTATAAATTAGTTTCCTATAAATTTTATTGAACTGCTCTAATAATAAAAAGGCTTTATTTGTAACTTTTGCCTCAATTAATTTTTTCTCATATTCTCTCTTGGTCTCCCATATTAACGTTGTGCTCTTTCTGATTTTCATCATTTGAATCTACGTTCCTTTTTTTAAAGAATGCATTTTTAATAACGTGTTTCATAGCAACTTTTAGCAATACTGGTAGTCATGTGGAGGACAATTCTATAATATATGCATTAACTGTTATGTACCAATTACGTACGTACCGATTGATATTCAAAGTGATTTAAACAGGCAAGAGAGCCTCCTACCTGATTAAATTGCTTGTGCCTGCCTAACCACCGATATTCAGCAGCACTTAACTGGAGAGTGCTGCTGAATATCAGCACTTACCAGCCATGACCCAAGTGGGAAGGTCGGGTGTATTACAGGAAGTTATACTGGTGCCAGAAATATTCAGTGCCAGCACCCACGTAGCTAACCAGGCATGTAGGTAAAAAGCAGTCCTAACTTTGCCTGGTTGGCCATATGGGTGCCTGCATTGAATATTGGCTGGCACCCACATAGCTGTCAGTCGTAGCCTGAACCTCATCATCCCCTCCCCCTGGAGTACATCCGATTTTCCATTCCCTTCCTCCCAGGTACTTCCAATTCCCCGCCCCCTCCACCCTCCCTGATGATGCAGAACCTTTTCTAAAATAAATCGACAAAATTTATTGTAAGGATTAAAACACATGAAGTCCACACTCACTGTTTCAGAAATACACCAATACATTCTCTTCTGAATTCTCATTCCCCATAATTTTATCACATCTATACCGTTACTCACAGAAAATGTTATACCAAATGTTCTTTTGCTAATGTACTATTACCCTATCAGTTTCCCGCTGTCTCTTTCCACTGTCCCATTGTTCTTTTCCTCTGTCCTATTCCCTTAATGATACTTTGATTTTGTCTCCGCATAACTTCTCATAATGTAATCTATAACTGAGTTGTAACAAATCGTAATTCCATCATTTCCAATGTATTGTAAGCCACACTGAACCCGCAAATAGGTGGGAAAATGTGGGATACAAATGCAACAAATAAAATAAAGTGAATGTGCATTTTCTGGCATGTGCAGTGGGAGCACCCATTTTATAAATATACGTGTTGAAAAATGAACAGCAGAAACCCAGCAGCTTTGGTGTGGAGGTATTGGCATTTACATGTGGAAGTGGCTATTTTTGCAACTCCCACATGTAGCTGTCCCATTTTACAAATTTACACTTGTAAATGCTATCAGTTATGTAGCGAGGCTGCAATATTGGCAAGCTACGGAGATCCAAAGCCAGCACAAATATAGAAACAGAAAACATGTCAAAATTATACAAGTTTATTTTCTCATTAAAAAAGTACTTTTAGGGCTTTTCCTAGGTCCGTATGCCTCAGAACGGAAAAGGCAACTATGGTATTTATGTATAGAGAGAAGTGTACTCGGATACTTCTGCATGTAATGTTCTAATATATTTTATGATCAGTTTCAGTGCTTGGTGTTTTCTTTCTTGTTGATTCAGTTGTTCAATGATTTTATGTTTTTTTTTTCTTCCAGTGTCAGCCAATGACAGCTGCAGACTGGTCACGTGATATCCGTAATGCCAGGATACTTGAAGCACAGCCCTTGGAGAGGTGGCTGATGGTATACAGTAACAGAAGTGAAGAGATAGCTGAGAAGCTGCTAAACTGCTTGCAAAGAGTTGGATTTGGAATGGGATTCGGGATTGAACGACCAAAAGCGTAAGAGTGGGGTGTCCATATGGGGCATTACAAATAGGCAAGTGCTGTGTACTTTGAACCAATTAGTATTTGTTAATAGTAACTGGCAAAAAGACCAGGGTATTCATGGATAATAAACTGAGAATAAGTATACAGAGCTAAGCAGCAGTATTTATTTATTACATTTGTATCCCACATTTTCCCACCTGTTTGTAGGCTCAATGTGGCTTACATAGTACCGGAGAGGCCTTTGCAGGCTCCGGTGTGAACAAATACAGGGTGATGTTGTGGTAAGATCAAGTTCATGTGACACAGCCACATTAGGGAATCGGAGAACGGAAGAGTTATGTTATGTCCACTGCATGTTTTAGTTTGGTTGTGTTGCAAAGATTAGGCATTTAAATTGGATCGGTAGAGTATGCCTTTTTAAACAGGTTGGTTTTTAGTGATTTCTGGAAGTTCAGGTGGTCGTACGTCGTTTTCAAGACTTTTGGTAATGCGTTCCACAGTTGTGTGCTTATGTAGGAAAAACTAGATGCGTAAGCTATTTTGTATTTAAGTCCTTTTCAGCTTGGGTAGTGCAGATTTAGATAAGATCTTGTTGATTCGGATGTATTTCTAATTGGTAAGTCGATCAAGTCTGTCATGTAACTTGGGGCTTCTCCGTAGATGATTTTGTGAACCAGGATGCAGAGGCGATGCGTTCTTTGATTGGGAGCCAGTGTAGTTTTTCACGGAGGGGTTTTGCGCTTTCAAATCGCGTTTTACCAAATATAAGCCTAGCTCTGCCGTGTTTTGAGCGGTCTGAAGTTTCTTTAAGGTTTGTTCTTTACATCCCACATAAATTCCATTTCAGTAATCTAAGTGACTTAGTACCATTGATTGTATCAGATTGCAAAATGTTTCCCTTGGGAAGAATTGCTTCACGAGTTTGAGTTTCCACATTGAGTGGAACATTTTCTTTGTTGTGGATGCCACTGGGTTAGGAAGCCCTTGATCCAGTTAAGTATGTTTCCACCAATCCCGAACTTACCTAGTAATCTTATTAATATATTATGGTTTACCATGTCGAATGCACTAGACATGTCGAATTGGAGGAGAAGGATGTTTTTGCCTGTTGCTGTGTCCTGCTTGAATTTGGCTAGAAGAATGAGTAATACTGTTTCCATGCTGTGGAGAGGGCGAAAGCCTGACTGTGATTTGTGTAATATTGAGAATTTGTTTATGTAATCTGTAAGTTGTTTGGTTACCATGCTTTCCATCAGTTTGACCACCAACGGGATAGATGCTACTGGACGGTAGTTAGTGATTTTGTTTGTTTTTTTCTTGGTATCTTTTGGTATTGGGGTGAGTAGGATATTGCCATTTTCCTTAGGGAAGAGGCCTTGCTGAAGCATGTAATTGGTGGGATGTGAGGTCTGCTATGAAGTGGTCAGGAGCAGATTTCATTAGGTAGCTGACAGGTATCTAGTTTACAGTGAGTGTTGGAAAACCTACTAATCGCCTGGGTAACTGTTTTGACGGTAAGGAGGGCGAAGTTTAACCAGGTCCGATCTGCCGGGTATTCTCCAATGGTTGGGTACAATTCATTAAGGAAGTTTTCAATGTCGGTGTTGTTCTGAGGTAGCGTGTTGCGTAGGTTTACAATTTTTTCATTGAAATACTTCGCAAGTTCATCTGCAGATGGGATATCTGTATTCGTGGTAGTGACTAAGTTGGTGTCTAGGAGTTTGTTCACGAGTTGGTATAATTTCTTCATATTTTTGTAATGTGTCCCTATTTTGGTTTGATAGTATGATCTTTTGGCCTGTCTTATTGCTTATTTGTATTTTCTTTGTATTTGTTTCCATGTGTTGAGTGTATGTACATCTTTTGTTTTATTCCATGCTCGTTTGAGTTTCCTGGTTTGTGTTTTTAACTTTTTCAGTTCATCGTTGAACCATGGTATCGAGTTATGCTTGCATGGGGTTCTTGTTCGTAAGGGCACAATTTCATCTACTATGCTTTTGCATCTTTTGTCCCATTCTATGAGGTAGTATATGGAGTCTGTTTGTGTTGCCCATTCATTATTGTATATTAATTGCCAGAATGTTTTCATGTCTACTTGACCTCTTCTGCTGTAATATGTGTGTGCTAGTATTCGTTGTATACCCTTCTTCCGCCAATGTAGGGATAAGTTTAGTTTGTAGTGGTCGGTCCAGGGTGTCTCGGTCCATTTCGTATTTGTTATTTTTAGGTTCTGGTCTGTTGAGAGTTTGTGTGAGATTAGATCAAGTGTGTGCCCTTGGATGTGGGTTGCTTGCATTTGTGGCCATTTGAGATCGCATAAACGGAGAAATTCCTTACATTCTCATGCATTGACAGAGTTCGGGTCTTCTAAGTGAAGGTTGATGTCTCCTAGTACTAGTGAATTGGAGTTGGTTACACATGTGTTTGAAATGAAGTCCAAGAAGTTGGTCTGGCCTTCGTTTCAATTACCTGGAGGTCTGTAAAACAAGACACAATTCAAATGATCGCGTAGGGTTTTGTTGTGGATTCTGATTGAGGCTCTCTCGGAGCAGACGGGGATAGAGGACGTGGAGGACGGTGTCCTCATTGACCAACCGGAGGACTCTTCCGCCGTGAGGATTTTCCATAAGGAGGAGTTGTCCTCCTTTATGTTTCAGGTGCTGGAAGCCCTGAATATAGAGGACCCTGAGGTTGCGGCTTCTCAGGCGGTCAACCCCAAGATGGCTAGTACCAGATGACCTTCTAAGGCCTTTCCGGTACATGAAGCTATTGAAGAGTTGATTTCGGCCTAGTGGGTAGATCCGAATGGGGGGCTGAAAGTAGCCAGGGCTATGGCCAGGCTGTATCCAGTTTCAGCGGACCATTTAGAGTAGTTTGCTCTACCTAGGGTGGATGCCCTGGTGACGGCGGTCACTAAGAAGACTACTGTTCCAGTGGAAGGTGGTGTGGCACTTAAGGATATGCAAGACAGATGGCTGGAGGCCTCTTTAAAACATGCCTTTGAGGTGGCCGCTTTGACATTTCAAGCTTCTGTTTGTAGTTCTTATGCGGCTAGAGCTTGTCTCAGTTGGCTACATTCTGTCATGGATTCGATTTCGGAGTCTGATATGCCGGGAACTCCTCAGATGTCGCTGATGGATATTGGGCTGGCGTACTTGGCGGATGCCTTGTATGATTTGTTCCGTGCTTCAGCCAAACTCATGGCCTTGACCATTTCCTCGGCGTCTTCTGTGGCTCCGTCATTGGGCCGCAGATATGGCCTCTAAGCAACGGCTCATTAAATTGCCTTTCCCAGGGAAATTGCTTTTTGGGGAAGACCTAGAAAAGATTGTTAA
This sequence comes from Microcaecilia unicolor, assembly GCF_901765095.1. Taxonomy (NCBI): domain Eukaryota; kingdom Metazoa; phylum Chordata; class Amphibia; order Gymnophiona; family Siphonopidae; genus Microcaecilia; species Microcaecilia unicolor. The sequence goes on from NC_044034.1 coordinate 45,485,668, forward strand.
AGATTTGGGGGATTCCAAATCTCAGCATCTTCCAGAGGATAGACCCAAGTCTACTTCCAGGCAGGGAGCCTCGAGGTCACGTTTCAGAGAGACGCGACGGTATCGCCCGGGGCAGTCAAATGCAGCCTTTCAGCGTCCTTGTTTTGGGCAGCATTCTTCCTTTCGCAATGAGAAGCGTCCGGCTGGACCCCCCTCCCATCAGGGAGCTCCTTCTCGGGCCTCCCAATGATGGGGCACAGGCCCACTCGGGAGGAGAGTAGATCGGTGGTCGGCTTTCTCTGTTTCTTCCAGAGTGGGCCAGAATTACTTCGAACCAGTGGGTCCTCGATGTGGTGCGAGAAGGTTTTTGTTTTTTTTTTGTTACATTTGTACCCCGCGCTTTCCCACTCATGGCAGGCTCAATGCGGCTTACAAGCTAGAATTCTTCTCTCCCGTCACAGACTTTTTTCTGGAGTCCCGTTGTGTATCGCGGGCCAGGACGACAGCGGTTCTGCAGTGTTTGCGAGACCTGCTAAGGATAGGGGCTATCGTTCCTGTTCCTCCTCCCAAAAGCCGCACAGGTCGGTACTCCATCTTCTTTGTGGTTCCAAAGAAGGAAGGGGCTTTTTGGCCTATTCTCGATCTCAGAAAACTAAACCAGTTTTTGCGGGTTCGTCACTTCCGCATGGAGACATTAAGGGCAGTTATTGCTGCTGTTCAACCAGGCGAGTTTTTGACAGCTCTCGATTTGAGGGAAGCTTACCTGCACATTCCCATTTGGCAGCCCCATCAGAGATTTCTCAGATTTGCGGTGCTGGGTCAGCACTTCCAGTTTCGGGCCCTTCCTTTCGGAATGGCCACTGCCCCATGCAGTTTTTCCAAGGTCATGGTGATGGTGGCGGCTTTCCTGCAGAAGGAGGGGATTCGAGTGCATCCATATCTCAACAAGTGGCTGATTCGGCGACAACAGCAGAGGAGAGTCGAGTGGTCATCGACCGAGTGATTGCGGTGTTGCAATCCTTAGGTTGGG